>NW_012102210.1:1075369-1187623 GCF_000951045.1 Mandrillus leucophaeus
AGGCTCTGAGAGTGGACTGGAGGGAGGGAAGGGTACTTTGGGCATGAAGAAGATCTGGAGCAAAGCAGGGAGGCTGGGAGTAAACACAGGGTGTCCAGGATAGTCCTGGGCTAGGTGAGGGTTGGTCCTAACACAGAGAGTCAGGAGTGCCCAGTTGGGGAGTGTAGACTGGGCTCTGTGGGTCATGGGGAGTTCTAGAAGCCCTTATATCCTGTTGCCTTTTTTCCCCATGTTCCACCCTTTTTCTTCTCTAGTACTCACTGACCTGACCCCTTCATCTCCCCAACTCACTGTGCCCCAAGGCATCTTGGAAAAATCCCCAAAGAAAATATGGCGGTTTTGTTTGTGTGGCCTGGGAGCTGGGGTGGGAGCTGAGTCCAGAGTCCATAAGAGCCCCCACCCATTCTCCTGGGCAGCAACGAAAGACCACCAGGAATGTCCAACAGGGAATAGATTTATGGCCAAGCCAGAAGGAGCATCCCTGTGAAGACACCTACAGAGTCGTTTCGACAGGAGAATTTACAAGCGCCCTCCTTCGCTTGCTACTGAGTGGAAAAATACACTGGGCCCAGAGCAGTGAGCTCCTTGCCAAGGCCTGTGACTCATCCCCAAGTCGTAAATAACGGGTCCCTCATGACAAAGCAGAGAAGGGAGCCGGGCCCAGGGCCACGTATTTATTAGAAAAGAGAGTGGAACCATTAGTCGGGGGCTTGGTTTCCGGAAAACTCAAACCACACCACATTAGAGAAGGTCAGGAGGCCCTTCCACAGGAATTCAGACCTGACATTTTTTTCATATTCTCAACCTTTCATGTGGGGAGGAGACCCCTGCTACATCCACCAGAGGCATCCCCCGGCCACCCAGTTCCTTGGGCCAGAAGGAGTCTTGCTGTTTCCCAGGTCCTGGGGGCCACTCTGCAGTCCCCTGTCCCTGATGCTTTTGATGGCAACCAGGGGAGGCAGAGCCGCCTGTCTCGGTGGCCCCACTGCTGTACACATCAGGAAACGTTTAGTGCCTGGGAAGTGTGACCTCTGACGAGTTATGGCTCCTCCTGAGGCCTCCATTTCACAAACCTTCCAGGGCCGCTGTCAGAATGAGGTTGGGGCGTAGAGTCAGGACTGTGCATGCCCGCGGGATGAGCTCACAGCCATGAGCGGCATGGTCTAGGGGCAAAAGGAAAGAGAAGAAAAGATTCGGCTCTGCTGGTCTCTCCCTCTGGGTCGTTCCCCTTGTGTCTGTGCTCTTCTCTGTCTCTGATTATACAGGACTTAGAATCTAAAGGATAATAGATGCAGATGGATGGAACAATAAATCATGTGTGGACTGTTGATAAAACCTTTGTGCTTGAAGAAAATACAACCGTGTGTGGTTCTGAGAAGGCTGAACTCATCATCTCCCCCTAAACCCACTCCTGTGTGGTCAACAGCACCTCCCTAGTTGTTCTGAACAGAAAAATGTGTGTCTAGGTTGATACCCCACATCACCCCTACTCCCTGCAGCAGTGACCTTTGAATCCTCTCCCCAACTTCTCTTCCTTGGTCCCTACCCCTGCCACCGCTGCCCTGGCTCAGGACACTGACATCCTTTACCCGATAGCATAGGTCTGAGCACATCGCACTCCCAACCCTTTGGTGGCCTCCCCCAATCTTCTGGCTAGGCCTAGTGGTGCTGTGCCTTCTCTCTTGTTCACTTCCCAAGGCCGGGGGCTGGCCCTTGCTTCTGCATGCTCCTTCCTCAGAGCCCCTGCCCATGCAGATACCTCCCTTAGCCTCCCGAAGCCTTGGTGGCCCCTAACTGCTCGTACTCATCTGTGTCCCTGGCCTGGCCATGCACTCCTTCAGGCAGGCGCCATCTTACTCATCTAATACTTCCTGGCTGCACAGAACCTGGCCTGCAAATGACGGCTGGGGAGAGCTCAAGGAGTGAATGATGAATGGCTGAAGAGATGAATGAAGTGATGAATCAATCCTGCCTGCATGACAGCTCTTGGCACAGACAGGAATATGTGCTGCATCTGCTTCCCTGCTCTGAACTGTGCCCTATTTTCATTGCCTTCTTCTGGCCCTAACTAATGACTGGCCTTACACACGGATGACTAATGGAAGCTCTGTGGGTCAGCTGTTTGATCTTTGCTACCTCAGCTATCAGGGAAACTTCACTCTTCCACCCTGACCTATGCTGGGCATTTCAGACACTGCAGGAAGGTCAGGAACATTTATTAATGTGAGTTTCCAGGGTCCCGGTTCTGAGATATCGAGGCTGGAAATGCATCTCCCCAGGTGTGTTTCCGTGTGTACTGCAATCCTAGAGCATGAGCATTGAAGCAAAATGAAATTGCAGGCACTCAGACCTGAGAAGCCTCACAGGAGTGCTTTGGACCAACGTCTTCACTGTACTGATGAGGTCCTTGGAGGCAAGTGCTCGACCTGCAGTCCCCCGTGTTGGTGAGAGGCAGCCCTGGAACCCCAGGTTCCTGACTCCCAGTCCGTGCTCACTAGTGAGCCTTCCATGCTTGGCAGTTGCCTCAGCTGTCTCCCCTGCCACTGTCCCTCTTCCTGATGTCCAGGAGCCCTGGGCTGCTCAAGCTCCCTCTCATTCAGCCAGTGCTGCCTACAAACTCTCTCTCTCCAGGTATTGCCAGTTCTGTTTATTGTTTCTTTTTGCAGATAGTTCTCTGACTCCCATCTAGCATGTGGGGCTTAGAGTCTATTGCAGTGACAAAGAGGCCTCAGCCTTGGTGATAACAGGTTTGGGTCTCAGAATCCCAGGGCTTGGAATCACCTTCTTGGGACTTATTCAAGACAGCAGGTCATCCAGGTGCCTCGCTAATCCTGTTTCAACTTCTCACAGGCTCAGAAAGGGCTGAGAAGGACCCGGAGTGGAATGACTACAGGCTCATCCATCCCAGCGGGGCTAAGGGTGTTCGCGGATCAGGGAGGGAGGGCACACCCAGCCACAGGCCATAAACAGAAGAGGAACAAGTTTGGATAAACATGAGGCAAACTCTGTGCTTGACTCTTGAGTCTTCACCACTTAAGTTTTCAGAATCAAGTGGATCCACTTTGGGAGGACTTCCTGGAGGAGAAAAACTCTGGGAAAGTTCACTGGGAACCTGGGAAAAGGTGGACTGGGAGAAGAGGAGGGACGGAAGCTGGAAGAATGTCCCCCTAGTCCTGGGACCCCAATGAACGCTGTGGCTGAAGTGTCGCCATATTTAGCTCAGGGAGTGGAGAGCCTCATCCTCTGTAGGGTGGGAGGGACTGAGAGGCTTAGATTCAACCTAGAGGGGTTATTCAGGCTGATGTCTTGGGCTGGAGCCCTTGGCGTGGAATCTTCAGCCTTAGGTTCCAGAGGGACATTACCTCCCCACCATGACCCTCCTGAGTCAGCTGTCAGCCTAAGCTGTTGCCACTGCCCATTGCTTGAATGGGCTTGAATGTTTATTCCCCTCAAAACTCTTGTTGGAATTCAGTTGCCATTGTAACAGTATTAAGAGGTAGGGCCTAATGGGAGTCGTTTAGGTCATGAGGGCACCACTCTTACCGATGGATTCATGCCACTATATGAAGTGTATATGGGTTCACTTCTTCCTCCTTGTGCCATGTAAGGACACAGCAAGAAGGCCTTACCAAGATGCTGACACCTTGAGCTCAGACTGTGCAGCCTTCAGAACTGTGAGAAATACATTTCTGTTTTTATAAATATTCCAGTCTCAGGTATTCTGTTTTAGCAGCACAAATAAGCTAAAATACCCATCAAACACTTTCTCTGGAGAGAGAGACACAGTCTCCCAGTAAGCAGATACAACAACTTGTCCGTCTTTTCTCCTATCCTAGTAGTGGTCAATTGTGTTCATAGAGGAATGAGCATTTGAGAAATACAGTTCTAGAGGTGGGATTTGAGGCAGCAGCCATGAGCTTGAGTATAGATAACGCTTGAGGAAGGAAGCAGGCTGGTCGCACTGCCTCTGCACACTGCACCTGCACAGTGAGGCCTCTCAGGGAATTCTCCAGTTTGGAAAAAAGTTGGTACTACTGGTTTTTCCAGCCGTGTTTTCTGCCTCAGCCCATCTTCGCCTTGAAAGGATCTACATATTCTCAGTTCTTGCCCAGGCTGTTTTCTCTGCCCTTTCTATGAACTTCCTACCCCCATTTCAGCCTTCATTCTCTGGGTAACTCCTACCTGGTCTTCCAGAGCCCACCCATGTCACAGGCACGTCAGAAGTGTTGAACCAAACACCAGGCACTGCTCAGGGGCTGTAGGAACTGAGAGAGCTGAGTTCAAGCTCTCTAAGTTCTCTTTGCAGAGAATCCGCTGCACCTAATTTGCCTGTGATCTCGGGCAAATCACTCCCATTCTGTGGCCTCAACTTCTTTATCTGTCGATGAGGCTGCTGAGCTGGCTGAGCTGTGAGCCTTCCAGCTCTGACACACACCCTGGGTGGCAGTGAGGCCAAGGTCCTGGCCCCACGCTCTCTCCCTGGCCTGCCTCACTCTCCCCAGCCGGGAGGAACATCCTGAACAGCGTTAAGAATAATAAACACGGGCTGATAAACATCAATAGGCCCTCCTGGTGCCAAAAGGAAAAGAGGGAAGACTATGCGTTGCTGGCGGGAGCGTCCCTGGACCACGGAGCTGCTGCCAGCTCCTTAATCATCTGGAGACAGCCAGCCGGCTCCCTGAGCCCCGCCCTGGGCCCAGGGCAGGCAAAGGCCAGGCCAGGCCCTGGGGAAGCCAGCCACTAGGTCCTCAGCCACAGCTAGCCAAAGATGCCGCACCCCCTCCATGCCAGGGCCTGTCTTTGTATGGGGACGTTATGTTACTGCCTTGCTTGTAACTGTCAGTGGCTCACCGTTGCCCACAAGGCAGAGCAGAGCCCACAGAGGCTTCGAGGCACTGAGGGCTTCGACTCTGGCCTCAGCCTTGCTCTCCAGCCTCATGGCTCACCTGTTTCTAGATTACAGCTGTGGAGAGTCTGCCACTTCCTACCAGGCTCTATTCCTCTGATATTTTTCACAGACTGCTCCCTATTGGGGAAGGGCCTGGTGCCCCTGGCAACCCTATGTTGACACCCATTTCGGGCACCGGGGCCCTGTAGAGTTAGTGTTTTTGGCTCAGGGTGCTCAATATTCGAATTCTTTGGTTCCTTGTCTGACTGTCTCAAGGATGAACTCTTGAGAGAGACCTGTTCCTGCAGAAGTAAGATATGTTGCTGCTCAGAGCTTGAACTCGAACCAGATGGTCTGGGTTCAAAACCTGTTTTGTCACTTTGCTATGTGGCCTTGGGCAAATTGCTTAACCTCTCTGTGCCTCAGTTTCCAGTAAAATAAAGATAATATGAATAATATAGTAATACCTATCTTACACAGTGGCTGTCAGGCTTGCAAGGGCTCATACATGTAGCACGCTTAGAAGAGTGCCAGGGACCCAGCAATGCTCTCTGAATGGTAGCCATTATTATTTATCTGTGTGCACCATATGCTACCAGCGCCTGTGCAGAGCAGGCTTCAGCTGCATTTGTGGAATGACTAAATGATGGTCAGACTCATAACTAGAAAAAGGACCATAGGCCTGGCTCCCCCATGGAGTCCTGGCTGCTGTGGTTATGTGATGAATATCTGTTGAGTGCTCAGCTGTGGTGGCCAACAGTGTGGCCACAGGACAGGCCCCCACTGACGGCAGGGCTGCATTTTCTCCAACAGGACAAGGGCATCATTTCACAGGCAGCCAGTGGGTATTAGTGAACTTGGGGACTTCTGGGTACCTAGGCCTTGCCAGGGGTGCTGATAAACTCACCAGTCAGTGGCTCTGGGTGCTGAGTCATGTAATGCTTGAAGTCAGCAGTGGCTGGGGGAGGGAGGGTGGCCAAGGCAGGAAATGGCCTGCTGTGGCCAGGGTGGGCTGCCCCATGACCTCTGGGGCTTCAGAGGCTCTTCCCAGAGCAGGCAACCTGGCTCATTCATGAAACCGCACGTCCAAGGCAATCGCCATTCCCAGGGACGCTCAGCCCTCTGCTTTCCAGCCTTCCCGCCTCCCTGGGGAAGCTGTGTCTCTCTGCTTTGGTCCAATTTTCCATGTGGGTCATGTGATAGGAGACATGGTTCGGGAACTTCATGCATTTCTAGAATTCTTAACTCTATTTTCAGATGTCCGCTCCCCTGTGCATACCCCCTACCCCCATCCCAAACATACCCTTTTATTATGAGTAATATCCTCCTTCCCAATGAAGAATAAGAATCATTAGTAGATTCATGAATCAGATTTTGAGAATTATCCCTTAATCTGAGAAGATGTTTCTGCTAGATTTTGGTTAACACTTGCCTGAGGGGTCTTGGTGGGAAATGTACACCACTTGGAAGACAAATATACTGGAAAGAATTTGAATACTCTGCTATTGGTTGGGGGTCATCTGTTGTCTGGTTACTCATAGCAAGGGGTGCAAGGGGCTGCCCTGACCTGCCTTTCAGGGAACTCAGGGTGACCCTGCTACAGGCTGTCTCAGGGAAAGTCATGTCCATGGCTCTGCGCATCTGTATACTGCAGCAATCTGCAGCAGTGTCAGCTCTGGGCGTCCCATTCCTAGTAGTTTACAGGTGGTGATGAGTCTGGGGCAAATGGCACTGAAAAATTCTGTTACACAGTCAGTGCCTAGAGATGGTGGGGCATGGGGGGCAGGACCTTAGCCTATAGACCAGGAGAAGGAAAAGCAGCTGGGGAGACTGGGGTTCTAGGAGGAGGCAGGACAAGTGTCCTGAGCTAGGGAAGGTGGGGCAAGGAAGGAGGTGGGAATTTAGGTGTGCGCTCATCACTGCAACTGTGGACAAAGATCATACCTTTGTGAAAATCAGAAATAGATACCCCCTCTGGCTGGGTATAGCCCTGAGCTAGCACAAAGCTTGCTGGGTGCTATCTGGGCTACTGGGACCATGATGCAATGAATGCATGACCTGTACAGCCTCACACTGTGGCCCTGAGCTCTAGAGCAGAAGTACTCTTGCATGTGTGTGTGCTGGGGCTTCCAGATTAAAGACTGTGTCTCCTCTATGTCCTCCTACTGTTCTGTCTTGGGGAATTCTCCCCTGTAGAGCCATGATGTGAGGACTGTGAGGCTTGCAGGGGGGGGTCAGCTGCTGTAGCATTGGGCCTTATTAATGGGGTACTGGATGCAGCCAGGGTGCCCTCTTTCCCTCTGCTGCGGTGCCCCGGGGAAAGCTGATTAAGAGCCTGGCACAGTGTCAGCAGTGATTTACAGGCTGCCCAGAAGCTTCTGCCTTGAGAGCTAGGCTGCTGCATTATTCATGGTGGTAAACCATAAATCTGCTGCTGGAGCTGGCTGCTGGCTTGGCCATGGAGGATGAAGGCCGAGGGAAGGGTGGTGGGGGAAGAGCAGCAGCTGCCAGGACAGGAGAGGTGTTTGGGAGGCAGGATGGGTTCTGAACAGGAATCTAATGCTTGCTCTTTAGGTCTGGTGTGTGGCCCCATGAATCATCTTGTCCACTCCCTTGCATTTCAGTGGTGAGATTCTAGGTCCTCCCTTGGTTACTCAGGTCCAGCAACCTTCCTTTTATCTAATCTGGCTACCTTTAATTGTGGCTGAAGGCCATGGTTCCTGCCAGAATGCCAGAGGAATTTCTTAACAGGACTTAGAAATATCGGATCACATTTCTTTAGAACAAATTATCTGCCTAAAGTTCTGCCATCTGGCAATGAGGGCCCCTATGAGCTAGTCTTAACTTTTTGCAGCAGTTACTTTACCTCACTCACTAATACCTGTGTGTGAGAAAATGCACTGCAAGATACAGGCATGGGTGTGAGAAGAAACAGTGCAGGGGTTCTCAGACTTGAGTGTGCATCAGAATTGCCTGCAGGGCTTGTCAAAACACAGATTGCTGGGCCCCACCTCGAATGTTTCTGATTCAGCAGGTCTCAGGTGGAGTCTGAGAATTGGCATTTCTAACAAGTTTCCAGGTGATACTGATGCTGCTGGTCCAGGGATCACACATTAAGAACCACTACCTTAGAGTAATTTAACCAAGCTTTGCTGTGCTAGCATCACCTAATGAGGGCGAGAACTATCAGTAAAATATACAAATCATTAAATTCATTCATTTGTTCAATAAGCATTTATTAGAACCTACTAAGTGGCCCTGCTGTGCTCTGAGCTGTGAACACAGATATGAAGAGCCAGGCACTGGTTTTCCCAGGCAGCTCAGAATTCAGTTGGGAAGAGGACACATGGGAAGGCATTTGCTGAGAGGTGAGTCAAGCAATTCAACAAATTCAGCCCCTGTTCGGGGGTCTTTAAATGCCCTCATTGCTCACTGTTATGATCTAAAGTAAATAGAAAGGCATAGTCTTGTGCTTTCTCTCCCAAAGCTGTCTGGAGAAACACCCAGAGATTTGATGGGCTGTGGGTTAGATAAGTCTGAAGGTACTTCTGCTCTGAAAAGGAGATGACCCTGCAAGTTGGGAGGTTAAGAAGATTTCGTACTGGAGGTGAGACCTGAAAGATGGATTTGGGAAGGAGTATGAACCAGTAAACATGACTATCCATACTAGATTAACAATATTTTAAAACCCGAATAAATGTGGCCGCCCACTTGCCTCCCATGTGTTATGTTGAAAAACCTTTCCCCTGATCTTATTGGTCCCAGATTTTTAGTTTTTTACAGTTCCTCATTTGCACTTTCTTTTGGGACTTGCAGACAACAAACATGTTTGTCTCAAAGACTTAATCGTAAGTTTAAACAGACAGTAAAGTGTGTCTGGGCAATATCTGAGCCTGGAGTGGGGTGGGGGTAGTTAATGTGGAAAGGGATTTGTGACAGAGTGGAAATGGGTTGCAAGGAGCTATAATCGGGCATGGGGTGTCTGGCTGGGAAAGGGAAGTGGCTGCAGGATAAGGAGCAGGTTATTTGGATGCTACAGCAAAGGGCTCTGTTAACTCCCCTCAAGACTGCACTTAACCATTCTTCTCCCATCTTACTTCCCAGAAAGAAATATTTTAAACTTTTTAAAGTGTTTCTTTTGGTATTTGTAGCCATATTTGTAACCTAAATGGATACACTGCTTTCTTTTTGTCCACCAATTTCAGACATTATTGACTTTATATCATGATTGATGGAAATTTAAGCTCATTTATAAACACTCTTCTGCGTCTATTCTCCTAAGATCATTATATGTCAATTCTTAGTTAAAATCATTTTCAGAGATTTCATTATTATGGCTGTACATTTTGCTTAGCGTTGACACAAATGGTATAGTCTGATTATACTTTAATCCTTGCACAACTTTTGGTTTTTCCTGGAGTTAATGATTGCTCCAGTTTTTCATTTGTTTACTTTCCTTTTAACATCTGATGAATTTCAAAACTTTTCACAGTTTTGTAAAGTACCTTTTAATATAATTTTATGATTGGTTGAAACAAATGGTATAGTCTGATTACACTTTCATTCTTGGACAACTCTTAGTTTTTCCTGAAGTTAATGATTGTTTCAGTTTTTCATTTGTTTACTTGCCTTTTAACATCTGATTAATTTCACAACCTTTCACAGCTTTGTAAAGTACCTTTTAATGTAATTTTATGATTGGTTGACACAAATGGTATAGTCTGATTAAACCTATCAGGTAGGTCAAACCTACCAGATAACTCACCACTTGTATTCTCTTCCCTCTGAAATCATGTCTTCTTGCACTCTGTGATCTACTGCTCCAACTGGACTCACTGCTGTATGGCTTTTGCACAGCCTCATCCTGCCTCTTCCTTTCACTAACATCCTGGCATTCCCTTTGACCCTCTCTTATGTTTATTCCATGTTTCTTTGATCCTATGTATGTTTTCCTCTTTCCTGTTTTACCCCTTGCTTTGGGGATGCACATCCTCCAATAGCTTCCTGAGAAATGGCACAACAGAGGGAAGTGTCAGAAGACTCTGAATCCCTGAAAATGTCTTTATTCTACCCACAGTCTAGATGAAATATAGGTAGAGAATTGTAGGCTGAGAATAGTTCACACTTAGAGTTTCCAGCTTCCGTTGTTGCTGTTGAAAACTCCAGTTTCATTCTTGTTCTCAGTTCTTTGTTTGGGCTATCTTTTCTCTCAAAAAGCTTTTAGAATTTTTCTTTATCCCTGGTGTTCTAAAATGTCATGATGATGGATCCTCATGTGAGGTTTTTCTTCCTTTCCTTCTTTCTTTTAACAGTTTCTTTTGTACCGTTTTATTTCTTTACTCTGGAATGTCCAGATGTTGAAAATTGAGTCTTCTGAATTTATTCTTTAATTTTTGAATCTTCTATTATATTGTCTGCATCCTTGTCATTTTGCTCTACTTTATAACAAGAGTTACTTTCTTAACTTTATCCTTCAACTCTCCTATTAATTTTTTATTCATATGTTTAATTTTCAAAGGTTCTTCACTGTTGTCTGGTTGTTCTGTTTTTATAGATATGCTTTATATTTCATTGATGCAATTTTCTCTTTTATCTCCTTAAAAATGTTAATTATATACATTTTTGAGGCATTCCATTTATTTTATTTGGAGGCTATAGCATCCAAATAAAAGAGAGCTCAGAAGAAACAAAGACAGCAAGAAAAGAAATTATGTTTTTCACATGGAGGATTTCCCCCAGAAATCTGGAAATATCTGATTATCCATTTATATTTAGAAGTGAGGATGAAAAAGTGAATCAAAAGCTGGGAAAGAAGGTAGGGCTTGTGAACAGGTAGTCGGATAGCTCAGAGTCTTGTTATGAACCTCCAACAGATCTATTCTTTAAGGTAATTTAATTTCCCTACCAAAAATTTTTTTAAAATTTAAATTATCCTCACTTATACCATACGGATGCTGCTAGTGTTCTGTAACTTTGTTGATTTGGTACATTAAAGATGGCCACTGAGCTTTTGGAATTCTCCTTTTAAATGGTGGAGTTATTTTCTCTCTTCCTCAAACTGAGTTGGCTTTGTGACTGCTTTACTAGTAGAATATGGTAGAAGTGATATGATAATTGTTCTGAGACTAAGCCTTAAGAAGACATGGTAGCATCTACTTTTGGAATCTAATCCTCTAAGCCTTAATTTAATTTAATGGAATTAATTTAATGGAAGCTCCTACTTTTGAAATCCTTTTAACACCATGTGAGAGGTCTAGCTATCTTCCTAAAGAGGCCAAGTAAAGAGGTCAAGCATAAAGGAGGTGGCCCTGAGATTATGTGGAGAAAGAGGCCTAGCCATCCCAGCCATCAGATATTTGAGTTGGTCGTCTTAGATGTTCTAGCCCAGTTGATCCCTCAGATGATGATAGCACCCAGCCAACATTGCCTCATGTAGAAGAATTATAGTCATGCACACATTAATGACATTTTGGTCAATTATGGACTGCATATATGACAGTGGTCCCACAAGATTATAATAGAGATGAAAAATTCCTGGCACCTAGTGACATTGTAGCCATCATAACGTTGTAGCACAATGCATTACTCATATGTCTGTGGTGACTCCGGTGTAAATTAACATATTATGCTGCCAGTCATATAAAAGCCTAGCACTTACAATTATGTACAGTACATGATAACTTGATAATGATAGTAAAAAGCTTTGTTACTGGTTTATGTATTTAGTATACCATGCTTTATATTGTTATTTTAGGGTTTACTCCTACTTACTTAAAAAAAAGTTAACAGTAAAACAGCCTCAAGCAGGTTCTTCAGGAGGTATTTCATAAGAAGGCATTGTTATCATAGGAGATGACAGCTCCGTGCCTTTTAGTGACCCTGAAGACCTTCTAGTGGGACAAAATGTGGAAGTGGAAGACAGTGATGTTGATAATCCTGACCCTGTGTAGATCTAGGCCAAGGCCAATGTGTGTGTGTGTGTGTGTGTGTGTGTGTGTGTGTGTTTGTGTCTGCGTCTTAACAAAAAAGTTTAAAAAGAAAAAAAGAAAATTAAATAGAAAAAGCTTATAAGGCTATGAAGAAAAAATATTTTTGTACAGCTGTCCAATGTGTTTTAAGCTAAGTGTTATTATAAAAGACTCAAAAAGTTAAAACAATTTAAAAAGTTTATAAAGTAAAAAAGTTACAGTAAGCTAATTTATTATTAAAGGAAAAAAATACTTTAAATAAATTTAGTGTAGCCTAAATGCACAGTGTTTATATAGTCTACAGAAGCGTAATGTCCTGGGCCTTCATATTCTCTCAACACTCACTCACTCACTCACCTACCCAGAACAACTTCCAGTCTTGCAAGCTCCACTCATAGTAAGTACCCTGTACAGATGACTGCTTTTTATCTTTTATACTGTACCTTTTCTATGCTTAGATATGTCTAGATACACAAATACTTAACCATTGTGTTCTAATTGCCAAGTGTTCAGTACATTGATATGCTGTACAGGGTTGTAGCTAGGACCAGTAGGCCATACCGTACAGCCAAGGTGTGTAGCAGGGTCTACCATCTAGGTTTATATAAGGTACACCCTATGATTCTCACAACAATGTTGCCTGACACATTTTTCAGAACTATCCCCATTGTTAAGTGGCATATGATTATATTTAGCTGGGTGCAGCCAATCTACAGAATTGTAAGCAATAAAACACTTGTTGTCTTAAGCTGTTGGATTTTGGGATGGTTGTTATGTATCAACAGACAACCAAAACAAGGGGGGATGAGAGCCTGGGGCTGCGTCACATGATATAATCTGCAGATTTTCACTCAATACCCTGATTTTAGAATGGTTTCTTACTTCTGCTCTCTCTATACTTAGATTCAGGAGGGTCTGTGGTTTGAAAATTTGTTGGCCCAAATGTAAGTACTGATTGACTTCAACATCCCATTTGTAGCGTTCAGGATCCCTACCTTGATACAGTTCAAACCTAAAGTTTGGCACTGTGATGATCCATAATTTCCTGGTTCAGTGTCTTGTCTCCAGCTAAGGAATCTTTTCCATCAAGCCTCTCCTTTACTTCAGACATTTTCCGTCCCAATTTTTTCTCCACAGGACATTTGCATCTTTTGAGAAGTGGAATTAAAATTCTTTCTGCACAATGTCTTCTTAGGATTATTGCTGCTCATGCAATTTCTCCAGCGGCTCTGACACGGACCTCTATCAGATAGTCTTTCTTGACTGCTAATGATTTTAATGAAGGCAGGGTTCCCAGTGTCAATTACAATTAATTAATTAAAATGAATCAATTTGAACTTTCAATTGGCTGCCTCTGATGTGGCCTCCAGGACCTTCTCTCTAAAAATCTATGACAACGTGGGAAGACATGACAATGTTTAACATCATTGAAAAGCAAGGCTGATGTACAACGTATGGTCAGATTATAGAAGGAATTTACTAAATGTGATACAGATAAAGCTGTATCACAAAACCAGAAATAAGTGACATTCTGATGCTCCCCTTGAAAGAAAGCAGAATACCTCTATACTCCTGCTCTAGTTGCCCTAAGCCTCTCTGAGACCAAACTAATTTAAAAACTAGGAAGCTTTGTGCACATGTACCCTAGAACTTAAAGTATAATAATAATTTAAAAAAAAAAAAAAAACTAGGAAGCTGACGCACTACTGCGTGGGTGCCGCTTATTCTGCCTTTCCACGAATGTTTCTATATTCATTTGGAGACTGCAACTGCTGGAAAAACAACAGGGTAATATGGGGTGACCCCAAAGGGGTGTTTTGCATTTTAGGAAGTGTACGACCCTCATATGCAGCTCCATGCCTGTGGATGAGGACACACAGACCTGGTAGCAAGGCATGTGGGGAATCATAGGCACAATGTTTCAGGAAGTTTCAGGAGCGGGATAAGAATCCTCCATATGCTTACCTAGCTGGGATAGAAAGGAAAAAAAAAAAGACTCCACCACAGTACAGTAGCACTGTATGAAAAGAAAACCCAGAAACCAGCCCCTGGTAGTTGGGCTGAGACCTCTGTGGATACAGAGCCCGCAAAAGCCCTGTTGCTATAGATATAAGAAGGGGACTCTACTGATTACAAATGGGCAGTGGTGGAACCAAGGGAAATCTGTATGTTTTGTCCATCGCTAAAACAGAGTCTTGATGTATTTCCTTTATTTTGAAAATGAATACAAAAGGAAAACATTCAACTTGGTCTATTAAAAAAAGGCAAAGGGCAAAGCATGAGAAGGAAACCTCATCCTGATGACTCAGAAGTGCAGAGAGTAACTATAAGACAATTTTAGAAAATTGTCTGGAACCCTCGCTAACTTGCAAAAAAAAAACAAAAACAAAAACAAAAAAACAAGTGATCTCTATGACGAATAACTAAAGAAAATCGTAAGAAGGGAGACGACCAAGATGTAGTAAGATGAGATAAAAAGATGACAAAGTGAGATGGAAAGGGAACTAGGAAAGATGTAAAAGTGTGTCAAGTTACCTATTGTGATACAATGAGTGGCCCTAAAATGTAGTGGCTTAAAACACACCATTTTGTTTGCTCACAATTCTGTGGGGAAGAATTAGGACAGGGTCATTTGCAATTCTGCTTTCCATGGCCTTCTCCAAGGGGTGGTAGCAGTTGAGAACTGGGCTGTGGCTGGAATGTCTCAGATGGCTTCAAGTGCACATCTGGCACCTGGTAGCTAGAGAACTGTGGGACCCCCTCTCTGTCGTGTGACTTGAGTTTCTTTGTATGGCAGCTGGATCTCCCAAGTGAGAAAGTAGAAAGTGCCAGATCCAGGATCGGAAGTCTTCTGAAACATTAGTTCCACTAATTCTATTGGTTAGATTAAGTCACAAGATCAGCCGAGATGAAAGGGAAGGGAAATCATCTCCTGTCTTGGGAGGAGGTACATGTGCATACAGCTTCAGGAGGAATTGTTGGCAGCCATCTTTGTGGTCAACCCACGTGGGAATTGTAGGTTCAAAGAAGGATGAGAAAGAAACTAAAAGACTTACTATCCACACCAAAGGGTGTGAGGAGCAGAATTAACACTGTGGAGAATGGGAATAATGATGTGGAAGACAAACATGAGTAGTTCTCCCAGAAAGTATGAATGGATAGAGAGATAAAACAACGAATGAGAGGATGGAGGACAGGGAACCAAGGTCATAGTGGGACTTCCTTTCTGTGTTTTTGGAATCCTCCATGTTAGGTGCTGTGGTGACAGAAACTGCCTTATACGTAGAATCTGAAAAGGGCAGAATCACATTTTCTCAGGCTGCTTGCTAGGGTACCAGCACGTGAACTGTGCCAGTCAATCAGGCACACCCATCCAGGACTCTGAAAAGGAAGTTTCTAGCACAGAGATGAAAGAACAAGGAAGAATTCATTTTGAGGTTGACAGCATGAAGTCTAGGGCAGCAAAAGTCACAGAGCAAGCTGCAGTAATGCTGCAAGCCATGCCCCTAGCATTCAGTGGTATCATACCTAGAGTCTTCACTAAATGTGTTCTGTGTGTAACGTGGCTGTCACTCTGGCTGCTGCTGAGCCTCGTACTGTACTGCTCATTTTCTAAGCCTGGGTCTTGATCTTATTGATATTTTTGTAAGATTCCCAATATCCTTTTAATAAATTATTTCATGATGTAGACAGCCAGAGTTAGTTTGTGTTGCTTAGAAGTAAGATCCCTGACTAGTGCAAGCACCTGAACAAAGAATGCAGTTGGTCTTTTGTTTCTGCAGGTTCAACCAACTGTGGATCAAAAATAATTCCAAAAAAACAAACAAACAAACAAAAAAACAACCAATACAACAATAAAAACAACACAAGATAACAACTAATTTACATAGCATTTACATTGTATTATGTATTATAAGTAATTTAGAGATTATTTAAAGTATACTGGAGGATATGCATAGGCTACACGCAAGTACTACACCATTGTATATAAGAGACTTGAGCGTCTGCCAATTTCAGTATCTGGGGGGAGTGTTCTGGAACCAATCCCTGCATATACTGAGGATAACAGTAGCAGGTATTGCTGTTGGGGAAAAACCAGGATAACTGGAAAAAAGACTGTGATCAGTCAAAACAATTCCTTTTTAATTTCTTAGAAGCCAAAAAGGAATCCAAGTATATGTTCAGAAATGTTTTACTATATTATAGATGATTTAATAAAAGGAGATCTCATCTAGACAAATTATAAAAGTAATTCTATTAAATAGGATATTAACTCATAAGATAAAATTATGTAATCATAAAATTCTAAAAGGATATAACAATATTTACTAGGATAAAATATTCTATAGGAATTAAGAAGTGGAAAAATAGATTATCTACAAGTTAAGATGACTTCAGACTCCTGATCTGCAACACTAATTGCCAATAGAAAGTATAGCAATATTTCCAGTTTTTATTTTTGCAGGTAGGAGTCTGTGATCCACATTTTTTCTTTTAAAAAATTACTGGAAGATGTTCAGCATGGAACTGAGTTAATGACTGTCACACAAGTCTTCTTTCTGAAGATTGTTTTAGCTATTCTAGGGCCCGTGCCTTCCATACAAACTTTAGAATAAGCTTGCCTATGTCTACAAAAAAATCTTGCTGGATTTTGATAGGAACTGCATTAAATCTAGAAACCAATTTGGATAAAACTGCTATCTTTACTATGTTGAGTCATAACATGAGCATGAACATGCTATGTTTTTCCATTTATTTAGATTTTCTTTGATTTCTTTGAGCAATATTTTATAATTTTTAGCATATAAATCCTTAATTACAGATTCATAATTTTTATCATACATACTTTAGTAAATGTTTGCCTATTTCTTTGAGTGATTGTGAATGACACTATGATTTACATTTTCGTTTCTATATGTTCATTGTTATTTTATAGAAATGTAATTGTTTTTTGTTGATACTATATCCTGTAACCTTCCTAAACTCACATATTATTATAGTTTTTTTGTACATTCCATGCAGTTTTCATATAGACAGTCATGTTATCTGCAAGTAGATACCGTTTTATTTCTTAATTATAAGCGCTTTATTCCTTTTCCTTGCCTTATTGCAGGAGCTAGGACTTGCAGTACTATGCTGAACACAAGTGGTGAGAGCACATTCTTGCCTTGTTGCTGATCCAAGGGAAGAAGCACTCACTCATTTACCATTAAGTGTTATGGTAATACTGTGATTAGCTATAGGTTTTTCAATAGATGCTTTTTATCAAGTTGAGGTAATTTATTTCTATTCCTAATTTGCTGAGAGTTTTGTCCTGAGTGCGTGTTTGATTTTGTCAAATGCTTTATCATGGACCTAAATGTAAAACATACAAGCATAAAACTTTTAGAAAAAAATAGAAGACAATCTTGGGATCTGGGGCTAGGAAAAGAGTTCTTAAATTTGACACCGAATCACATCCATACAGCAAATAAAATGATAAATCTTATCTTTTCAAAATTAAAAACTTTTTCTCTCTAAGAACCCATCAGAAGAGAAGAAATCAACAAGCTACAGACTGGGAGAAAATATTTGCAAACTACATATTTGACAAAGACTATTATCTAGAGTATGCAAAGAACTCTCAAAACTCAACAGTAAAAGAAAAAAAAAATCCAATTAGAAAATGAGGAAAAGGCATAAACAGACATTTCACATGAAGAGAATACATAGATGGCAGATAAGCACATGAAATAGTATTCAACATCATTAGTTGCTTTATTTTTTATTTATTTATTTTGAGACGGAGTCTTGCTCTGTCACCCAGGCTGGAGTGCAGTGGCATGATCTCGGCTCACTGCAAGCTCCACCTCCCGGGTTCAGGTCATTCTCCTGCCTCAGCCTCCCGAGTAGCTGGGACTACAGGCACCCGCCACCATGCCTGGCTATTTTTTTTGTATTTTTAGTAGAGACGGGGTTTCACCGTGTTAGCCAGGATGGTCACGATCTCCTGACCTCATGATCCGCCCTCCTTGGCCTCCCAAAGTGCTGGGATTACAAGCGTGAGCCAACACACCTGGCCAACATTATTAGCTGCTTCATTGATAGTAGCCCCAAATTGGAAATAATCCCCATGTCCTCAACTGGTGAGTGGTTAAACAAACCGTGGTACCTCCATATGTGGAATACCACTCAGCAGTAAAAATGAACCAACTACTGATACAACAACTTAGATGAATTGCCAGGGAAGTATGATGAGTGAAAAATGCCAGTCCTAAAAGGTTACTACTATATGATTTCTTGTATATAATTTTCTTGAAATGACAAAATTTAGAAATGGAGAACAGATAAGTGGCTGGCAGGGGTCAGGGACAGGGTAAAGGGGTTTAAGGAGTGGGAGGTAGATATGGCTGTAGAAGAGCCACTTGAAGGGCCCTTGTGATGATGGACTTGTATCTTTACTGTGGTAGTGAATATAGCAGTCTATTTATGTGCTAAAATTCTATAGAGTTAAAATACACACACACACATAAACGAATACAAGAACTGGGAAAATCTTAATGAGTGAGTTAGATCAGTGTTAATAACAAGGTTATGACTATAGTTTTTTAAGATACAAGTTTGTGTGAAACTGGGTAAAGGGTACATGGGGTCTCTTTGTACGTATTCTTACAACTGCATGTATATTTGCAGATATTTCAAAATAAAATGGGCAATTAAAAATGAAACATTCGAACATTTACAAATAATAAAATCAAAAGCTAGACAAAGATGCCCACCATAACCACTATTAGTTGACTTTGTTGTAGAGGTTTTAGCTAATGCAATTATTTAAGAAACAAGTAACTAAGAAACAGGAAATGAAATGATTATGATTTGTATATAATAATTTTTTTTACCTTGAACATTCTAGGGAAGTTGCAGAAGAGAGTTTATAAGGGAATCAGTTATGAATTCAGTCAACGGAGTCAAGAGTTTTCTTATAAAATAGCAATAGCTAGTTAGGGGAAAAGATTTCCTTGGCATGAACTATTGAAAACTGTGCAAGACCCATAGGAAAAAAACTTTTATAGTTTTGCTGAAAGACATAAAAGAGGACTTGAATGAATGGAGGAACATACTCCTCATTGGGAAGATTCAATATGTAAAAGTGTCATCTCACTGCAAATTAATTGATACCTTTAATAAAACTCAGATAAATTTCCCCATAGGATTTTTTCAGAATTTAAAGAAAATACAAAGTTTATTAGGAAAAATAAATCAGCAAAAAAAAAATGCTTCATTACTAAATAAAAAATTAAGCATTTGGCTCAAGAAACTTAAATAAGAACAAAAGGTATAAAAGGAAATAAGGATGGGAAAAGTAATAGAATTGCTAAATATATTCAATAACTCTTCCTCTGAAAAAAGCAATAAAACAAATTATTTCTTATAATGTTCACCATAACAAATCACAGAAGAAATAAAGTATAAGAAAAAATACATCTGTAATTTTATTCTTATGGTAGGAATGAGATATGTGTACAATTTTTTTCCTATTTGTTCAGTTGAGCCCTCTTCTATACCAGGTGGTTTTAATTTATCTAGCTTTGTAATATGTTTAATTAGCATAGTAGTTAAACTTTAAGCTTGAAAGTAAGGAGTCCTGGGTTCAAATATAGACTCCTGATATTTAGTACTTCTGTAATATTGGAAAACATTTTTAGCATTGCTAAGATACAGGCTATCGTACTTTTCTGAGTTTTGGGGAGGCGTAAATAGAATCCACAACGCTTGTGAAAAACCTCAGTGCTACATACAGTGTAAGAACTAAATTAAGTTCTTAGTATCTGGTAGGCAACATCTTTGAAAATTCCTCACTTTCATTAATTTTTCCAACTCAACTTTAGAATGGTTTTGTTGAATTTTAAAAATGGTCACATTGGAATTGCATTCAATTTATAGATTTATTTAAGGCAGATGATTATTTTTATAAATATATCTTTTAATCCAAGAACAATGCATATCTCTTCCCTTACTCAAGTCACCTTTTCATCGCCCTAAGTAGTGTGTTCTACATTTCTTCCATAGGTAAGACATTACTGGATTCAATTCTCCAGATACGGAATGGTCTTTGTCGATATTGTAGATGGGATTTTTTCCCCATTATTTTTTCAAGCTGGTTATTGTTGATTGATGGGAAAGTTGTTGATTAGAATATTTATTCTGTAATAGATAGATATGAAAAACAGTTTTGCGTTTTCCTTTCCAACACTTATTCTATTCTTTTTTTTTTTTTTTGGCTTATTGACATCTGTGTCTGCTTAATCTTGACTTGGATTATGTTACTTGCAACCAAAAAAGTCCTGACTTTAATTCAGACTCTCTGGAAAAGAGTCTGAATTAAAAAACAAATCCTCTTGATATTAACTGTTATATCCATATATCTCCTTCTACTTATAACTTTAAGTGAAGGTATTTCCTAAGATTGACCTAACCCTGCATTCCTGGAGTTAAATCTATTTGGTCATGCACTTATCTTGAAATATATTGCTGAATTCAGTTTACTATTGTTTATGTGCAGTTTTTTGTTTCTTTAGTTGGTTTTGATACCATAATTTTGCTGGTTTTGTAAAATGATTTGAGATACTAATTCTTTCTCTGGGTCTTAGAACAGTTTAACAGCACAGGATTGATTTACTGCTTGAGAGTCTGAAATATCTTTTGATGAGTAGGTCTCTAATTATTTTTCAATTTATTTCAAGCTTATTTCTCTATTGTCTTTCTATCTTTTTTGAAATCAATTTTGATATTCTATATTGCCTGCCTGTCAGCCTCCTTGCCTCTTTCTCTCTCCCTTCTTGAATTATTCTTCCAGAAGCCATTAGGTGGGACTGAACAAGATAGGGCTCCATACAGGCTAGGTGGTGACCACGGCTCTAAGTTGGGGTGTCAGGATCTGAGCAGGGTGAAGAAGAAGACTGCATGGGGTGAGGGGTGACAGTGAGAGAAAAATGCTTATAAGTGGGGTCAGGGGAAGAGACTGACTCAATAAGTAAATATATTAATAATAATGATGGCCAAGTTTCCCATTATCAGAGAAGGGAGTTACAACTATGGAAGGGGAAGAAAGCTAGAATTAATCCTGTGGTGTCGAATTGGAATTGGGATTATGGGTGTGAACTCACTGTTTTCAATACATCAATATAGAAATAAATATATGTATTTGTGTGTATTTAGTTTTGTACTTCTGTATAATAAATTACCCCAAACCTTACTGGCTTAAAACAATAAGACATATTTATTATCTCATAATTTCTGTATAGCAAGAATCTAGGCATAGCACAGCCAGGGGCCTCAAGGTCTCTCATAAGGCTGTCATCAAGGGTTGTAGTCTCATCTGAAGGCTCTGTTAGCAGAAGATCTGCTTCCATACTCATTCATGTGGTTGGCAGGATTCACTTCCTCACTGGCTGTTGGTTGTGAGCCTCTCCAGGAGACAGCTCACAAATGGCAGGGGGCTTCCCTTGAGCAAGAGAGAATGCCCAAGTTGGAAGTCAATCTTTTTGTAATCTAAACTTGAAAGTGACATCCCATCACTTTTATCATATTCTATTTGTTAGAGGTGAATCAGTAGGCCAAGTCTACACTAAGGGGAGGGGATTATATAAGAACTTGAATACCAGGAGGTGGAAATCACTGGTAGCTCCTATAATAGATAGGAGATAGGTAGGTAGGTAGGTAGATAGGTAGATAGATAGATAGATAGATAGATAGATAGATAGATAGATAGATAGATAGACAGATGATAGATGGATAGACAGATAATAGAGAGAGATGATAGAGACAGATAAATGATATAGGTAGATAGATAGATGATATAGACAGATAGACATACACAGATTTCTCAACTCTGTGTACTGAAACATCCTAATAGCACTGAGCACACATAGTGCCCAAATCTTTGTTTTTAAGTACCTTTATCCATTAAAAGGAACCAGGGCTTTTGAAGGAATGGTGGATTCCAGGACTGGGGCAGAAAAAGTACACAGTGAGCCTGGAACATCATGTTGTGCCAGAAAGTAAAGAAGTGCTCAGAGAATGATGAGTCCAGGTCAAACGGACATAGAAACCAGATTGAAGTCACTCCCACAGCCAAATCAGGGATAACTTGACATGATACTTAAGAATAGTAACTGATTTTTTTTTAACCATTGAATAAAATAGGAATCCCTGAGTCCATGCGGATATAGATAAATAAATGAATATATAAATGGGAAAAAGAGAGAAATCTGTCCTTGAGAGTAGAATGCCAACTATACAGAAGGGGTGATAGATTTAGAAAAATCACCATTTGACAACCCTCACAGTAATATGACTCAGCCAAGAAACATCAATGGATGCTAAAACTGTGGATGAGGAATGAGATAGTTACATAAATCTCAAAGCACCTCCTACAAAGTACTTATTGATTACAAAGGGAAAAAGAGTCACTTGACAGTGGAAGGCAGTCCTTTAATTAAGTGATCGAGGTCAAATTGAAATTATGTGACCCCCGATAGGATGCACTAAGAAGCATGTGATACAGAAGTTGTATCTGATCATTAGGAGGCATCAGACAAGTCAAATCTTCAAAAGTATAAGGTTAAGACAGTCAAGAAAAGACTGAAGAATCATTCCAGATCGAGACTAAAAAGAAACGATAACAAAATGCAGCACATGATACTGGATTAGATCTGCTTGCTATTGATATTATTGAGACAATTGGCAAAACTTGAATGAAGTCAGTGGATTAGATGGTAGTAATGCATTCATATTATTTTCTCTATTCTGATGGTCATGTTGTGATTCTGTGGAAAGATGTCCTTGTTTTAAGAAAATACACACTCAAATATTGGGGCGTATGGAGACATCCTATTGGCAAATTGCTCTGAAATGGTTAAGGAGGAAAAGTTATTTGTACTGTTCTTATAAACTTTCAGTTTGAAATTATTTCTACATAAAAAGAGATAAAGAAAGGATACAAAACTCAACGAGGTGTGTGATCCTGACTATGTCAACAAAAACTTGCAATAAAGAAGGAATAAGCGAAAGTTATCCTATTCATCAAATTGTATGTAGTATTTTCTCCTAATTTTTAATTCTCCTCTATAGGGATGCATGCCTCTCTCCTTCACTGTGCTGTGTGTCTGTGGCTGCCATCTCTTTCCTCTTTGATTTGCCCTGCTAGAAGCAGTTTTATGACTAACAGCATGGGTTCTGGTGGTGGACAGATCTGAGATACAACATTTAACTTCCAAAGCCTCAGTTTTCCCATCTGTGCAACAGGATTAACTATACTTCCTACCTTATGAGGCAACTGTGAGAACTGAATGGGCCAACGTTAAAGTGCTTATCATGTGTGATGGTTAATTTTCGGAATCAACTTGACTGGGCCATGGGATGCCCAGATATTGTTTAAATAGTATTTCTGGGTGTGCCTAATGTGGGTGTTTCCAGAAGAGACTTGCATTTGAATTGGTGGACAGAGCAAAGCAAATGACCCTCTCCAGTGTGAGTGGGCAGCGTTTGATGTATTGAGGGCCTGAATAGAATAAAAGGTGGAAGAAGGATCAACTCACTCTCTGCCCTAAAAGTTGACCTGGGACATTGATCTTCTCCTGCCCTTGATGCCCCTGGTTCTCAGTCCATCAGACAGACTGGAATCTACAGCATTGGCTCTCTGGCTTTCAGACCTTGAAACTATACCACCAGCTTTCTTTGCCTCCAGCATGCAGACAGCAAATTCTGTGACTTCTCAGCCTCCATAATTATGTGAGCCAATTCTCTTTTTTTTTTTTCAATAGGGGGTCTCACTCTGTCACCCAGACTGCGGTGGCCCAATCTCAGCTCACTGCAGCTTCGGACTCCTGGACTCAAACAATCCTCCCATCTCAGTCTCCTCAGTAGCTGGGACTACAGGAGCCTGCCGCTACATTCAGCTAATTAATTTTTTTTTTTTTTGGTCAAAACAAAGTCTCATTATATTGCCCAGGCTGGTCTTAAACTCCTGGGCTCAAGGGATCCCCCTGCCTCAGCCTCCCCAAGTGCTAGCGTTACAGGCATTAGCCACCACATCCAGGGTGAGCCAATTCTTTAAAATAAATCTCTTTCTCTCTCTCTTTCTCTCTCTCTCACTCTCTCTCTCTTTCCCTCTCTCTCTCTCTCTCTTGCTATCTCTCTTGTCTATTAGTTCTGCTTCTCTGGAGAATCCTGACTAATACATCATAGTACCTGACTGTTAGTTGAATGCCCAATAAATACTGTAATTATTATCCTAATTATAGTCTTTTCAAAGACCCAACTCTTAGATTTCTCAGATCCATAGTTTTTGTTTTTATCATCATCTAATTTATTATCTTCAAATCTTTCTTCTAACTTTTCATAGTTTTGTGGACTTTGCCCTTTTACTTGCTTTTTTGAGTTGAGAACTTAGTTCATTTAATTTCTTCCTTCTGTTTAATGAGAAAAACATAAAAACTCTCTATATTTTGCTCTTTAGAGCTTTGTATGTTCTCTTTGCTGTGGCTCTCATTGTTTCCTAATTCATTAGTTGCAGTCTTCATTTCCTCTTTGACTCTAGGGCTGTTAAAAGATTTTACACCCCTCTAGAGTGGCTTCAGTTTGTTTCTTTGTTTTTCCTTTTGTTTTTAAAGTGTAGTTTTGCTGCATTGTGGTTTGAGTTTGTGCATTGTACTATTTCTGCTTTTTAGATTTTAATGAGATTTTCCTTGTGGCCTAAGATATGATCAAATTTTGTAATTGTTTCTTGGTCATTTGAAATGAATATGTATTCTCTGTTTCTAGGAACACATTTTGATATAGATCTATGAAGCCAAAGTTTAATAATAATTTTTAATCATTCTATCTTCTTCCTGAAATGTGAGTCTACCTGATTTCTCAGAAATGGCGAGCATATTTGGTGTTCTTTTACGGCTGTGATTTTATTCAATTTCTCTTTAATACTTAACCTTTTTGTACTTGTACATTTGATGCTTTATTCAGCACACACAGATTCATGGATCTTATATTCTCATCTAGTTTGCATCACTTACCAATATCCTTTGCAAGGGTTTTTTTTTGTTGTGAATACTGACTGATATTAATATTGCTTTCTTTTTGTTTGCACTTGGGTACAGGATACCTAGTAGATTGTTCACTCTTTCCCAGAAGGTGGTCTACTTTATAGGAAGCCATGTAAGACCCTGATTCAATTCATGCTTGTTTGCTCCAGAGATGGGCATGTGACCATGCTGGGCCAATCAGATACTCCCTGAGTGGTGGGAATTGGGACCAACGGGTTACACTTCATTTTGCTGTTGTCTAGATTTGAGGGGATACACACTTGGGGCTGCCTGTGCTATGGCCAGCTTCCTCCAGGGAAAGATGGAAAGCAGAGGACATGGATTGTTGCAAATGTGGAAAATGAAGGAGATGCACAAGAAACCCAGGAATGAGAGATGGGAAAGACTCCTAACAGCATGGAATTCCCTGTGTCATTCCAGTTCTGAGCCTCTAGAGCCAGAGAATTTCATCATTCATCTCATGATAATGCTCTCTGTTCTTCATTCTTCCCTATACTCCCCCCACCATGTTCCTATCTCAAGTTTACCTTGCAAGTTTTTTTTATACAGTCATGCATCACTTAATGATGGGGTTACATTCTGAGAAATACATCTCTAGGCAATTTTGTCATTGTCTGAACATCATAGAGTGTCCTTACACAAATCTAGATGGTATAGCCTACTAAACACCTAGGCTATATGGTATGGTCTGTTGCTCCTAGGGTACAAATCTGTACAGCATGCTATATGCTGAATACTGTAGGCAATTGTAGCACAGTGGTAAGTATTTGTGCATCTAAACATAGAAAAGGTACAGTGAAAATATGGTATTAAAATCTGATGGGACCACCATTGCATATGTGGTCCTTCATTGGCTAAAATGTGGTGATGTGGCACATGACTGTGTTTAGAAATTAGGAAATTACACTTTCCATTTTTATTCTACTACTTCTTCCCTTAAACACACACACACAGTACATATATATATAAATATATCTATGTGTATATATGTACGTGTGTATATATGTATGTACATATATATGTATGTGTATATATATAGGAAATTATGGTTTCTATTTTTAGTCTACTACTTCTTTCCTTAAACACACACACACTACATATATATGTATGTGTATATATGTGTATATATATGTATGTGTGTGTATATGTATATATACACACACAAAAAGTGTATATGCACACATATACCCATATACACATACACATATGCACATGCACACATATACACATACACATATGCATATGAACACATATACACATACACATATGCATATGCACACATATACATATACACATATGCATATACATATATACACATACATATATGTAGTGTGTGTTTAATGGAAGAAGTAGTATATATGTATGTATGTCTATATATGTATATATGTCTATATATACACTGTACATTGTTTCTTCATCAACTTCAAAAAGAATATGGTATGTATTTATTTCCCCTGTGTAGGATAATTTCATGCTTTTTAATTGCCTCCCCACTTCTACCTCCCATTTTTTCTTGATATAATGACATTTTAGATTAAAATTATTATTATGAGTTTGTTTCTTACGCTTAATGTGTCTTCTTTTTCAGTAATTGTTTTAGACATTTCTATTACTTTCAAAATCATGTTAATATTGATTTTAATAAGTTCACTCTATTATGTATCTAATTTCTACTAATTTTTTCATTTTTTCTCGCTTAGCTGGAACACGGCTTTGAAAAAATTTTCCTGGTTGATTGAGGGAGTGAGATACATTCTAAATGCTTACATGCTTTAAAATGTCTTACTTGCTATCACAAATGAATTATAACCTTCCTATTTCAGTTGCAGTCTTTTCCCCTTGGAACTTTGTAGATATTATTCTATTTATCATATTTCTTTTTCTATTTAGGATTGTAGAGGAGAAGTCTGATTCCAGTTCAATTCTCTTCACCCTGATATGTAACCCACCACCCTCCTCCCACCCCACAAATACAAAAGGATTTAAACACTTATCTGTGACATCCTAAACTTTCACCAGGAGATATTTAAGCATGGCCCCTCTTTCATTAATAATACTTGGTTTTTCACAGGAACTTTTGTTTCTGTGGTTAAATATATTGTCATCTCTCATGTTTCCCCCTTGATCCATCTGCTCCTCTTTCTCCTTCAGGAATGGCAATGAAGTTGTTTTAAAATACAGGTTTTATTATTATTCAGGTGTAGTGAAGCCAACAGATCAGGACACAACCACCACTGAAAAGATGGTTTATTACTCACAGTCCCAAGACGAGAAGGCATAACACACCATGGATGTGAGTGGGAGGGACACTGGGAAGCACCAGGGTCAGTCAGGAGGCAGAGGGAGTAGGAAAAATGTGGGCAAGAGCCTTTACTGTAGTTTCTGTGGGAAGGAATGGGTAAAGCAGGGTGGGCATGCTTAGGATTAGCTAGTTTGAATAATTGGAATAATGCTGAATAATTGAATAATTTCAGCAGCTCTGGGACATAGAGGCTGTTCCTAGTTGCCTGATAGCTGGTTCTGGGGTGATTAGGGTGGATGGATAGTGACCCAGAGTATGAGAGACCTGTGAGAGCTCTATAAAGGAGACGGTTAGGGTCTGGGCTCTGGATTCATTAGTATGCATTTGAAAGGCATGCTTGCAAGGAAGTTCTTTACTAGCTGTAGAAATTGACTAGGAAGAGATGTTCTCTCCAGGGTCAGCAAGGCCCCAGATTTTGAAGCCCCAGAAATACAGAAAATGAAAAGGCATGATGAATACAGAAGTAGTTACGAGAAGCCCCCTAAATAATTCTGCTGTATCTGTAGTTATATATGCTTGTTTCTGGTAATAATATGTTAAAGAAAAGATCATTATTATAACATATTATTTAGCTCTCCTTTTGCTTTTCATACTACCAAAGGCTTGTATACAGTCACATACCTCATAACGACATTTCATTCAACAATGGACTACATATATGACAGTGGTACCATAAGATTATAATGGAGTTGAAGAACTCTATCACTTAATGACAGTGTAGCCATCATAACGTCATAGTGTAACACATTACTAACAAACCTACTGTGCTGCCAGTCATATAAAATTACAGTATGCACAATTATGTTCAGTACATAATACTTGATAATGAGAGTAAATGACTATGTCACTAGTATATGGATTTGCTATACCATACTTTTTAATCATTATTTTAGAGTGTACTTTTTCTACTTATATGAAAAAGTTAACTGTAAAACAGCCTCAAGCAGGCCTTTCAGGAGGTATTCCAGAAGGAGGCATTGTTATCATAGGAGATGACAGCTCCATGCATGTTACTGTCCCTGTAGACCTTCCCGTGGGACAAGGTGCGGAGGTGGAAGACACTGATATTGATGATCCTGACCCTGTGGAGGCCTAGGCTAATATGTGTGTTTATGTCTTAGTTTTTAACAAAAAGATTTAAAAAGTAAAGAAAAAATTTTTAAATAGGAAAAAGCTTATAGAATAAGGAGATAAATATTTTTCTGTAGAGCTGTACAATGTGTTTTAAGCTGAATGTATAAAATCAAAAAGTAAAAAATTAAAAGCTTATAAAGTGAAAATAATTACAGTAATGTAAAATAATTTAAGGTAAATTTGATTGTAAGTTAAGTGTAGTCTAATCGTTTATGAAGTCTACAGTGGTGTACAGTAATGTCCTAGGCCTTCACATTCACCCACCACTCACTCACTGACTCACCCAGAGCAACTTCCAGGTCTGCAAGCTCCATTCATGGTAAGTGTCCTCTACAGGTGTACCATTTTTTATCTTTTATACTAAATTTTTACTGTACCTGTTCTATGTTTAGATACACAAGTACATAACCATTGTGTTCCAACTGCATACAGTATTCAGTACAGTACCATGCTGTCCGGCTTTGTAGCCTAGGAGCAATAGGCCATACCATACAGTCTAGTGTGTAGTAGGCTGTACCATCTAGATTGTGTACATACACACTATAATGTTTGCACAATGACAAAATTGCCTAATAATGCATTTGTCAGAATGTATCACCATCGTTAAATGGTGCATAACTGTATTTCATTAGTTTTATGTATTCCCAAACAGCCACTTTTAAAAAATTTCAGCTTTTATTTTAGATATGGGGATACATGTACAGATTTGTTACATAGGAATATTGTGTGATGCTGAGGTTTGGAGTATGGATCCCATCACCCTGATGGTAAGCATAGTACTTGATAGGTAGTTTTTAACCCACCCCACTCACTCCACCCTCTAGCAGCCCACAGTCTATTGTTCCTGTATATATGTCCATGTGTGCACAGTGCTTAGCTCCTACTTGTAAGTGAGAACATGCAGTATTTGGTTTCCTGTTCCTGTGTTAATTTGCTTAGGATTATGGCCTCCAGCCCCATCCATGTTGCTGCAAAGGACATGATTTCATTCTTTTTTTGTGGCTGCATAGTATTCCACAGTTATATGTACCACATTGTCTTTATCCAGTCTACCACTGATGGGCACTGGGTTGATTCCATGTCTTTGCTGTTGTGAGTAGTGCAGCAATGAACATAGAAGTACATGCATCTTTTTGGTAGAATGATTTATTTCTTTTGGGTATGTCCCCAGTAATGGGATTGCTGGGATAAATGGCAGCTCTGTTTTAAGTTGTTCAAAAACCATTTTTTATTTCATTATTCCTTTCCATTTTTTGTTTCTTTTTGTTTTATAATTTTTGGCTTTTGTCTATATTATTTCCTTTTTTCCCATTATTCTATTTTCAACTTCTTGAGTTGACTCTCTAATCCATTTATTTTAAACCTTTCTCAATTTCTAATAAGTATATTTAGGCCTAGCCGCATCTCTCTAGTTACAGCTTGACAAATTTTGATGTGACATGCTCTTCTGCTCTCATCTCTCATCATTGTTCAGTTCTAAAAGGTGCATAATTTTTATTGTGATTTCTTCTTTAACCTATTAATTATTTGGCAGTGGATTGTTTTGCTTGTTTGCTTTCAAATATACAGGGCTTTTTTTTTTTTTTTTGGAATAGGGCCTCCATTAATAGTTTGAGTTGTATTGTGTGGGGGTCAGAACACGTGGTCTGTATCTGTATCATATTGATAAGACTTCTTTTGACAGACAGTGCAAGTCAAATATCATAAATGATCATATATACTTAAAAGGAGTATGTGCTTTCTATTGAGTGCAAAGTGCTCTATGGCTCTATTATATCAAATCTCTTGTGACTTTATTGTTTAAATCTTTTTATGATGTTAGAAATGTTTGACTGCGTGATCTGTTCGTCTCTGAGAGAGCAACCTACTCTGATTGTGGATTTGTCCGTTTCTTTTTTGATGCTATCAATTGCATAGTTTAAGTGCATTGTTAGTTGAATGGTTATGCCATTACATTTAAAATAATTATTTAATTTATTTTTAATTATTTGTTTATTTTAGCGACAGGGTCTACTCTGTGGCCTGGGCTATAGTGCAGGGTGCCATCATAGCTCACTGTAACATTGAACTTTTGGGCCTCAGCCTCCTGAGTAGCTGAGACTACAGGCAAGCACCACAGTGCCTGGCTAACTTTTATTTTATTTTGTTTTATTTGTAGAGATGGAGTCTTGCTATGTTGACCAAGCTCGTCTTGAACTCCTGGTCTCAAGCAATCCTTCCATCTCAGTCTTCCAAAGCACTAGGATTACAAGCATGAGCCACCCTGCCTGGCTGATTTTATTTTTTTATTTTTAAAGATGGAGGTCTTGCTATGTTGCCCAGGCTGGAGTGCAACGACTGTTTATAGATGCAATTATAGCTCACTGTAACCTCGAACTCCTGGGCTCAAGAAATTCTCCTGTCTTAGCCTCTTGAGTAACTGGGACTAAAGATGTGCACCACTGTGCTTGGCTGTTATACCAGTTTAATGGATTATTCTTTTTAAGACTAGAAAATGTTCTGCATTTCTATAAAATTAATGTTTACTTCTTCTCATTAACATTTCACCAACCTCTATTTAGATAGCATTTTACATGTGTGTGTTTTGCATAACTTTATTTCCATCCTTCCTCTACCAATTTTAGATTTTTATCATAAGCAACATATAAATGAATTAAAGGGGGTAAAGATCATTATGAAATTCTGTCTTTGAATAAAGATTTAACCCATTTATATCCATTTATTATGAGTTTAAATATATTTTCACTTACTTTGGCAATACTATTTTTGTTCTTATTCACCACGAGTTTTCTTTGTTTATTCATTTCCCCTTCATTCTTGCCTTCTGTTGAATTGACTTCATTATTTTTTTCCCTGTACATGTTTGTAAATTACACATCTGTTTGTTTCCTTTGTTGTGGATAATCTCGTTTGATGGTTCATTTTTTATGGAGGTATTCTCCTAAATGCCATTCTCTATAGGGTGGTTTTGCAGTTTCCGTAGCCCTAGCTCCCCAGGGCTTGGAGTTGTGAACTAGGTATCATGTGAACAGGTTTGTCTTGTGGTCTTCTCCATGTGGATGTAGTTCTGAACTTCATATCGACACAGGGAGCAATTTCTTTCTTAGGCCACTTCTCTATTTCTGGCCATGGACAAGCAGTACGTTTCCAGACACATGGGTAGGTGGGTGAGCAGAGTCAGCTGCCTCCCCTGGTGGGTGGGCTATGTGTTCATGGCTTCGCATAGGAGCCCAGTCTTGGCATAGCACACCAGCTCCTGCTTTGGTTTCCTCTGCCATTATTCACATGTGAAGATTTTCCTTTCTTTATTCTCTTTAACACAGTTACATACATATATTCTAAATTAATGACATATCTGTCATTCCTATATGCTGGGATGAAGGGGTAGGGTTTGGGCATGTGCTCGCTCTGCCACCTTGGCCTGAAAGTCCCATATTATCAATTTACATACAAGTTAGGCTGGAGTTAAATGACTGATGCATGTTGTAATACTTCAGAATGAAATTTTTCATCCAGGCAGCTATCTTCCAGGAAGGAGGGGCCCTCTCTTCTTCAAGCAGCGCTAAAGGTGGCATCTTCTTGGTTCATCTTGTGCCTTTCTGGGTCTCTCTAGGCTCCGGAACAGCACCTGGCACTCCTCATGGCCTCTGCTCCTCATGCACACTGGCTTGGATGGAGAAGCCTGACAGCTTCTGAAATATCCATGAGCAACTTGAAGGTCAAAAAAGGGAACATAACAATGCAATAGCAGAAACAAAAGAGTGACAACAGAGATGGATGCGGTAAAACTAAGGGAGAGCTTTCCCAGGGCTGGGTTTGGAACTCTTCTGGACATCGAACAAATAGGTTCAGATGTTCACCCGAGATAGCACTGGGCAGGCTCCAGGGCTGCTGGCTGACAGGACTCCCAGCCCCGAGAGCCTCCTTCTTGCCTGCAGACTTTGTCACCAGTGTGCTGAGTACTTGGATGCTGCAGCTGACCAGGATTTTAGGGTCCTTGCCAAGCCCATTGCATGGTTTCCCCAATCCTCTGTTTTGTTCCCCTACCTCCTGTTTTGAATTAAGCAAATTTATTGATTGCTTGGGGAGGCTTATAGGAGGCTTTCTGCTTCTTGCTCCCTTGAAACAGCACACCAATACTAAACATCATTTAATAAGCACTTCTATGTACTATGTGTCAGACAGACCCTATGCTAAAGGCCATCTTGTTTCATCCTTTTTTCACCTTTAATTGGATGCTATCACGATGTGGAGACTGAGATTATCATTTTACAGATGAGGAAATTGAGGCCTACAGAATTTCAACCCCATGCCCAAGTGTACACATCTAGCCCATGGTAGAGTTGGGAATCAAACCTGAGTTTGTCTGATCTCAAGGGCTGGGCTGTTTCTTCCATACTCTTCTGCTAACAGATACAACAAGAGTCAAATGTGATGCTAATGGTAGCTTCCAAGCTAAGTTCTAAGTTGCTTCCCAGGTAGCTTTTTTTTTTTTTTTTTAATTGAGACAGAGTTTTGCTCTGTCACCCAGGCTAGAGTGCAGTGGCGTGATCTCGGCTCACTGCAACCTCCACCTCCCAGGTTCAAGTGATTCTCCTGCCTCAGCCTTCTGAGTAGCTGGGATTACAGGCATCTGCCACCATGCCCAGATAATTTTTTGTATCTTTAGTAGAAACGGGGTTTCACCATGTTAGCCAGGCTGGGCTTGAACTCCTGACTTTAGGTGATCCACCTGCCTTGGCCTCCCAAAGTGTTGAGATTACAGTCGTGAGCCACCATGCCCAGCCCAAGGTAGCTTTCAAATCATTAATCTTGACTGGGGAAAGGGCAGCCAAGGAAATGGCACAGCACTTCTAAGATCTTCTGTGAGAAACTTACGCATTGTGTAGGAAGGATGATCTTTCATGCAGTTTTCGGGGAGTGGGCTGGTGCTGGGGAACTGGGAGGGGGAGATGGGCAGGGGAAGAATGAGTATAGGCTAGCCCTGCCTGAAGGGAAAGGGGAAAGTGGCGGGAACATGTCTGGGGGTCACTGCACCTGGAGACATCCCCCTATCCACACCAATCAGACAGCTGCCACTTAAGAAAAAAGTCTCTACTCCCCATCCTCTTCTCATAAGTGTCCCTTCTGAGAACCAGATTCCAGGATCTCTCCCAGTTCAAATCCAGCCTCAGACCACCTTACCCAGAAGAGGTGGTTTTATAGTCTAACCACTTTCCCTTTAGTTGTCTTAGAAATCCAGGATGGAGCCGCATAGAGGGCTCTGTTTATGCTGGAGTAGGGAGGAGATGATCCTGGAGAAGGATTAATGCCCACACTTTTCACAGGGCTCAGACTCATTTACAGGGACTCCTTTCACGGTCCCATTGCCCAATGCCTGGTGCTGCAATTTCTGTTCCTAGGGCTCATACCCACTGAGGATCCCATACACTATACACAATGTCTGCCTGGAGGAGGTTGTCTGTACCAGGGTGTCTGGGCACCAGTGCCCTGGGCCCGTCTGCCAAGATGCCCATCTGCAGCTGAGAGGCCTGAGGGTGATCCGGCCCCTCCCAAGGCCAGGCTCTGACTCCTTTTGTGTGAGGCTTGGGCAACTCCAGGTTCCAGGCTGGATCTGGACTGTGTGAGAGAGGACTTCTCTGGCCCAGCTCTCCCTGGCCTCAAATGGACCGCACCATCGTCCTGCAGTCTGAAAGCTCTCTCCTGCTCACAGCCCCTGGAATCCTTATCTCCCCTAGGCCCATTTCTCTCCAGCCTGCTTGGTTTCTCTGAAACATGATGGCAACTGGTAAAAACTGGCTCCCTCTTCTTTCCCTTTGTTGAATGCTTCTGGGAACATCTAGAAGAACTCACCTGCTTCCACCTTCCAGAAAGAGCAGAGAGTCAGTCAGGATGGGATGAGCTGTACTGCAGCAACAAGCCGAACATCTTGATGGCTTAAAACAATGGAGATTTATTTCTAACTCATGCTTCCTGTCCACTGGGGGCTGGCTGGAGCCTGTTCCATGTTATCCTTATATAGGAACCAGGCTGATAGAGCAGGCTGTTTGGAACATATCTGGTGGCAGAGGGAAGGAGCTCTGGAGGGCTTTACACTGATAATGACAAGCTCCAGCCTGGAAGGGACACATACCACATGGACCAGGAAGTGTGTTCAGAAAGCAGAAGGCGGCAAAAGTCAACCACAAGATTTACCACATGGCTAAGCAAGGGCACATTTCTGGAAGGGTGAGGAGCTGGGTTTCATGTGGGTGGTCAGAGGTCAACAGGCAGCTGGGGAGATGTATTCCCCTTCATTCAACACTATTGACTTTGGAGCTGGACTTCCCTGGTTTAAGTTTACATTCTACTGCGAACTAGATGTGTGACGTCAGGCAAACTGCTTAGCTGCTGTAAGTCTCAGCTTCCTCATCTATTAAATGGAAGCAGTACCATCCAGAGTGCCACAGCCAGGAAGTGCTGCTGCCAACATTTTCCAGCTACCTGGATCTGGATCCACAGCCCGTGTGTCTGCCAAAATCCTGTCTCCGCTGGCAAAAAAATCCTGGCTTAGTAACACCCACATGGCACAAGATGGCAGTGTAATCTCTCCCTTATCCCACTTGCCTATTCTTCCCCTTCCATCCCAAGCCCCAGATTTCTCCCTGATCATTCTGGGCCCTCTGGAGCTTCCCCTCAACCCCAGCTCCTGCCTGGCTGGATGGCACAAAGCCTGCTCTCAGCGCCTCTAAAGTCATTTGCTGAGAACTGATGGTAGAGCACTTCAGACCATTCAGCCTAGGTTCTCACCAGCCCCTGCCTTGGGGGCTCAGACTCCTTCAGCCTCCAGAGTCGGCCAGGTTCCCAGACTCTCACTGCACTTGGGAGTGACCCTGCCACACGCGAGAGGCCCTGAACCCTGGGTGATGTCTTGAGCTCCAGGCTGTGACTGGAAGCGTTCTGGGGAGCCCACTCTGTGGAAAAGAGAGAAGGTTACAGAATCCCTCCAAACAAGGCAAAACAAAGCCATTTATCTTGGGACATTAGTCACTGAGCTGCTGACGCAGGCAAACATGCTGTACTCTTGGCAATCATCATTTACATTAAAACAGGATGATTTGTGGAGTTGGAGGCCCGGGACCCTTCCAGACTTCCCCACCCACTTCAGTGTGTCCCTGCAAGTGCCAGAGGGCTGGGGCTGTGGCTTCTTCCTTGGCGAAGAGAAACTGGCCTTAGTCTGGGTGTACAGGTGCCCAAAGTCCCAGCCCTATTTTCTTCCAGGTGCAAATCTTTCCAGGCTGTGGGACTGTAGGAGCTGCCTCAGCTTTCCAGAGCCATGCTCACTGGGGCCAGCCTCTCAGCCTGGGCTGGGTTCAGTGTCAGCATCACATTGTATGTGTGGTCTTTTTTTCTTGGCTGTTTAGTATTTGGAAGGAAGGGTTTTCTAGCCTCCGATTTTCACATATTCCAGAGGAAGATGATGAGAACAATGAATACTGTGTGTGTGTGTGTGTGTGTGTGTGTGTGTGTGTATATATAGTGTCTTCCTCCCTTTCTCTCTCTCCCTGCTTTCCCCCCCTCTCTCCATTCTCTCTCTGCACACACACACACACACACACCTCTTACACAAATTGTTCCATATACGGATGAAATTGCATCTTTGAGAGCTAACACTCTCTCTGTCCAGGCTTAGGTGATATGGGATAGATAGCAGAGTCTTCCTTCTCAAGGTGACTTGTCATTTGGTCTGAAGCAAATCCCAGGTGACCGCCTCACTCACGTCACAAAGAGAGTACCCAGGTTGTCTGTTGCTCTTCGGCCCTGGGTCTGTCCTAAGTGCTCCTGGCTATGGTACCCATCATGTCTCACTCTCAGCCTATATGCCCAAGGGTGCAGCACAAAATGTTGTCTGTGCCAGTCAGAGGATAATATTCTCCAGGCCTCAGTGAGGGGTGCAGAGATGTATATTTGACTCAGTCAGAACCAATGAGCGCCAAGAAAACATTGCTGAATTTCTGTGAAAGTGAACCTCCAGCAAGAGAGAGAGAGAGAATGAGTGTGTAACTGGCACATAATTTCTTCTCTCTTGGTCAGTGTGCCAGAAAGTGGGTCTGGCATGGCTGCCCAGAGGGGAGAGCTGAAGGGCCACCTTGCAGAGCTGAAAATACAGCAAAGACCTAGAGAGGAAGTGAGTCCCTGGTGACGTCCTTTAGGTGGCTGGGTTGAGCTTCTCTGGATCAACCTGTCAAGTTTTGTTGGAGAGTTAACCTATTCCCTTTGTTTAAGTAAGTCTAGGGTGAACTCTGTGTCACATATGGCCACCACAGCCTTAACCAGTACAACAAGTAAGTGTGATCAGAGAGTATGGGAGACCTTAAAGTTCAGAGCTTTGCACAGGCTTCCCACAACTGAGAACACCATTGTCGCCTAGTAGAGCTCCATTCCTCTTCCAAGGCATTCAATAAGGAAGGAAGACTCTGCTGTCTATCCCGTATCACCTAAGGCTGGAAAGAGCATCAGCTCTCAATGGTGCAATTTCATCCTTGTATGGGACAATCGTGTGTGTGTTTGTGTGTGTGTGTGTGAGAGAGAGAGAGAGAGAGACAGAGAGGGAGAGGAAGGGAGAGAAGGAGAGAGAGGAGAGAAAGGTGGGGGGAAAGAGGGAGAGATCAGAAAGCACTGTATGTATCTTCCAAGAAGATGTACTAAGCACCTCCTAGAAGTACCCAGGAGCATTCAACAAAGGGAAAAGACAGGGAGCTCATTTTTATCAGTCATACCATTATGTTTTAGAGAAGCCAGGCAGAGTAGGGAGAAATCACTACCTATTCAAGTATTGCCTCTCTGTTTGGAAGTGTTCCGTATCTCTGGGACCTAGACCGTACCATGGGCATATTCTGGGCTGCATTTATTGGTTCACATCCATTCTTCACCCAAACACTGCCCTGTCTTGCCTCTAGTTCCTGTGGCTCGGGACACACAGTAGGTGGCATTCATGCAATAAATAATTGTTCTTCCGAACAGCTGCACTGGTGGAGAGGGGGATCAAGGAGTGGGAGGGAAGACAGAAGACCTTGAGGAAGAACTTTAGCGTTCAGAAAAGAATGTATGAAGGCCTGAGCTAGGCAGTGGAAAAGAGGAGATTTGGGACAAGAAAAGAAATTGCTTTTAAAAATGAGAGGAAGAGACTTAGGCAGGAGGATCACTTGAGCCCAGATGTTTGAGGCTGCAGCGAGCTATAATTGTGCCACTGCACTCCAGCTTGGGTGGCAGAGAAAGACCCCATCTTTAAAACAAAGAAATAAGTAAAACACAAGTGAAAAACTTTAACTAAGGAGAAAAAGCTCTGCAAGCTGAAACTGAGAGTGGTTCATGTTGCAGGTGGGAGGTGTGGTGGGTGGCATGGAAGTCGAAGGACAGAATAACAGGGAATAACTTCGAGTTGGGGTGGGTGGGGACAGGCAGATCTCCCATCCAGTCAAGGAGTCTGTGTTCCCCTGGCAGAACAGACAAACCAACAGGTGCTCCCTTAGCTCTGCCCGCAACCGGTGCTGACGTGAGTCATCCAAAATGCTGGTGGTGAAGAGCGAGCACTCCTGGCTGGCACTGGAAGGCATTCTTATACCTTAAGTGACAGAGGGCTGCTTGATGTCCCAGATATGACTCCAAACTGATAATGAACATTGGGCTAGGTGTGGGGAATTAGGGTGCCCTTCCACTCAGATCTAACCCCACCGAGCTCTTCTTTAGGGCTGATCTCATTTTGAGGATGCTTGGAAATAGCCCAAGAGGCACTGTCTTTTCTCTTTGGGGTATAAACTACCTGGACTTCCATACTGATTGCCACCAAGGATGGGTAGACAGCAGCCAAGGTCGGGTTTTGGGGGGCCAGGGTAGGGGCTGGTGTCGCAACCTGGAATAGAAAGCTGAGGCTTCCATCCCAGCAGGGAGCAGAAATGTAAATAGGGAACCAGGGGCGGGGGCAGAGGACAGTGGGGTGAGGAGGGCCGCCTCCAGAGGTTCTTGGGGATAATTCAGCTCTGCCCCACCAGCCTGCTAGACCGAGACCTGAAGCCTCTGGTTGCCAGCAGGGGAAGCGGCTCTCTGTGTCCCTCTAGGCCAATCTGGCTCAGAGCCTGGGTGAGCTGAATCCGAGGTTCACAGGCTAATACGGCTATCCATGACCAGCTCAGGGGCAGATGTTGGGGTGGTGGGGTGTGGTCTGCGTGGGAAGGGAGTCAAACTTTCAGCCTGGACCCTGGTTTGCACCCATCCATGGGGCAAATTCAGTCAGATTGGACTTTTACCCACCTGGGGCTGGGCCTCAGAATGAGTCAGCTGCCAGGCTACAGCTCTCTGCCTAATTCCCATGACAGGGCCTCCTAACCTCTGTTCTCAGCCAGCCTCCATCCACTGTCTGCCCAATTATTTGCCATGCGACTCTTCTCTTGTGCCTGGACCACTCCTGCCTCTGCTCCTTCCTTAGCCCCGACCCCAGCCCTTCCCAACAGCAGGGGCCAGAGCTGGGGGCCTGGTCACAAGTGGACCTTCCCTGAGCACTGCCCAGACTTTTCAGTGGCTTTCCCTTTCTCCCAGATGGGCCCTCATGATGTTGGCATGGGACTCCCAAGAGCTTTTGACTTGGATTGAAGAGGAATGCAGCTAAGTGAGGGAGCCTAGGGATGCTCCCGTCTGTCCAGCCCTGCCTTATCCCTGCATTTCCCCCTCTTCCTTTCTGCCCACCCGTCTCCAGATACAAATCTTTAGACATCTTATTTCACTTCTCTTGGTTATGTATGTAGGAGTGGGATGGCTGAGTCATACAGTAGGTATATGTTTAACTTTTGAACAAACTCATAAATAGTTTTCCAAAGTAGCTGTCCCATTTTACACTCCTTCCAGCAATCTATGAGTTGTTCTACCTATTTGCAATACTTGATATTGTAAATATTTTTGGATGAGGGCTGGGGTCATGTGGGTTATAACAGCAACATTAAAGGGACAGAGTTGGAGGTGACAATACAGTTACAGCAGGTAAATAAAGAAGAATGAGACTGAGATGGGGAATGGACAGTGTTGTTGGGATCTCACCTCCATCAATTATCAGCCATGCAACCTTGCACGAGTAACTGAACTTTGTCAGGCCTTCATTTTCTCACCTGCAAACAGGGATGTAACATTTACCGCTGCTGAGATTAAATGAGGCAATGGACATAAACATATCTACACAGTGCCTGGCATCGGGGCTTCCGTTAGTCTTTGCATGAATTAGGTAAAAGTGTCCCTTTTTTGGGGTTGATACGGCCCTGGACGAGGGTGCTGGGATCGGCACAAACTGCATAGTTATCCACAGTGATTCTGTTTGGCCTGCAAGTTGTCAACCAAAGCACCCTGAACAGACCAAGTTGAAAGGAAGAGGTGAGCGTATCTGTCAGTGTGCCTGCTCTGCCCTCCCCACAGCCCTCCCCTTCTCTCTGGTGACTTCCCCTGTCCTCCACCACCTGCGGCCTTGGGTCTGTGAGAATGTGGGTGCCAATCTCTAGGTCAAATCTGCAAGCAGAAACTTCTTTGAAGTTTGGTATCTATACTGAATCATAAGAAATCCTGCTTAAATAGTCTGGTTCTCAGAAATAATTTAAGTGTCGTAGAGGCTGGGTGTGGTGGCCCATGCCTATAATCCCAATGCTTTGGGAGGCTGGGGCAGGAGGATTGCTTGAGGTCAGGAGTTGGAGACCAGCCTGGGAAACAGGGAGATCCCATCTCTACAAAAAATTAAAAAATTAGCCTGGTGTGGCAGCACACACTTGCAATTTCAGCTACAAGGGAGGCTGAGGCAGGAGGATTGCTTAAGTCCAGAAGTTCGAGGGTGCAGTGAGCTGTGATTGCACTAGTGCACTCCAGCCTGGGTGACGCAGCAAGAGACCTGACCCTGTCTCAAAAAAAAAAAAGTGTCACAGAGATGTGCTGAAGACAACAGCATTTATGGTGACTGGATTTGGTCTTTGTTTGAGGGGAGCCAGAGAGAGGCACAGAACCTTTGGGGGCCCCAGGAGATATTGCAGAGTTCACGGTTTACAGCAGGCAGGTGCTGAGGGCCTGGAGACACATTTTCAGTACCCTAAGGTGAAGACTTTGGTCAGAAAAACATCCTCTTCCCAAGGCCAAAGTCCTTGCACTATCTATGGCACACGCATGCAGAAGGCCAGGGCACCTTTGCCTCAGCTCAAAACGTACAACTTACTACATGAACAGCTCAACTGAACCAGGCCCTTTGATTTATGTGTTTACATTCCCAAAGGGAACCTTTCTTTACCTGAGGGACTCTTGGCTGGGTTCCTTTCATGATGAGAGCAGGACATGAAACTTTGTTTATGGAGAGGTAATACTCCAAGCTGGGGTGGAGTCCAGCCCTTAAAGTTTGGGGCTGGGCAGCCCTGATAACCACCAGGTGGGGTATTTTGCCTCCAAGCTTTCCATCCCTGTCCCTGATGTCTCAGCCTGGGCACCCAGCAGGACTCCCTGGTGTCAGCAACATGAATGACAGATGAATCATTCATTCCTGAGGTGCTCAGATGAGTCACTGGAGAAGCAGTGTCACCTTTCCAAAATTTAACTTTCCAGCAACTTCAGGAATTCAGCAGTCGTGTAGAGAGAGGGATGCCTGCAATTTGATTTTTGTCCCTTCCCACCACCCTTTTCACCTGCTTGATGGTGCAGGGTGGGGAGAAGGGCAGCACACTGCAAACGCCTTTTAGCTGGGTGAAGATGAAGGAGAACTTTCTTGCTTATGGCCACCCAAAATAGATCCAAATGCACGGTTCTTTCTCTCCCCAGCAGAAGGCAGTGAGACTGGACTTTGGGGAGTACTGATCTGTAGAGGTAGCGCATTGGAGCGGCTCCCCTCGGTCTTCCAGGCTGAACCTTGTCAGGGTTGAGTACGTGGGTCAGATGCAGCTGGGGCCCCACTGGAGAAGGTGGCAGCTGGTGGCAGAGGGCCGGACTACCCAGGGCTATGTCAGTGCTGGAAGGGGCAGCTGTGGCTAAGGGCTGGGCAGTGGTCCTGCTGGCTGGGACCCCACCACCCCTTTCTTCTGCCCTCCTGTGGTAGTGCCCCGACTGCTCCTCCGGAGTAGTGATGGCTCTGAAGGTGAAAGTCACCTTCTGTCTCTCTCCCGACTGCCTGCTGCTGGGGTGGGGAAGCGGGGGACGTAAATCCTTCCTCATCCCTGTCCCGCGGCACCTGCCTGCGCGGCCGCGGGGAGGAGGCTCCTTGGCTGTAAATCAGGGCCTCCCCCAGTGCCTGCCGGCCCTTCATCACAGTGCTTTACGGCGCTGACACCGGCCAGGATTTAGTGGGCCCAGCCAGGCTGAGGCCGCCTCCTCCCCTTGAAATTAAGGCCACCCATAAATCCTGGAGATGCCCATTTGCATATCCATCTGCATACATTTGCCCCTTAAATTGCCTGCCTTGAAACACCTCATGGAAGTTGGAGCCACTGGGACTGAGAGTCTCTGTTGTCTCAGCTCCTGTTGTAGAGGGGAAACTGAGGCTCAGGAGGGACAGGGACCTGTGTATGGCACAGTGGAAGGCAGAGGTAGAGTAGGGTTGGGCCCAGGAAGGATTTCAACAGAAGCTGGGTTGATTTAGATAGAAGTAGAACAGAGAGTCAGAAGTTGAATGCCTGCAGTGAGCAGATTCCAGATTCCTGCCCTGGATGGCCAGGGAGGCTGCGAGGAGAGAGGACAGTGGGAGTGCCCTGGAGGAGGTGAGCAGCGGGGACGGCCACCAGGAGGCCTGAGGAATTTTCCACAGAGGGGAAGCAGTGGAGGGGAGCCTGCAAAGGCAGTCCTTGAGGACAGGACTGGCTGATGTGGGCTCATCCAGGCCTCTGCAGCGAAAAGCGGGAAAGGGAGGGAAGAGGCCAGAAGCAGGAGCACGTAATCCAGGGTCTCCTTGGCTCCTTCTGCTTCCTGCTGGTGTCAGTCATGACCAGGCCCCTACCTGGACATGAGTGATCTGTCAGCAAGGCCCAGACCTGGTGGGAACTTGGCACAGCCACAGCGTTCTCCTCTGCTGAGCCTCCCACCTCACCATTCCGCCTCTGCTTCGCGGGACAGCCACAGTGCACCTGAGAGCAGCCCATCACTTCAGGGAGGGCCTCCTGGGCCTTTTTTGACAGACCCTCTTCAAGGGTGAGCACCCGTGGAGGCCCTCTCTCATGTTTCCCCTTCTACCCGGGCAGGACCTTAGAGCCAAAGCTCAGGCCTTTCTGGGCCCTAAGCGGGAGGGAGAGCCATGGCAGACCCGGGAAGCTTTCGCCTCCCTCAGTCCCAGGGGCCATTCCATCTTCCAAGCGGAAGTCCTGTGGGTGAGACCCCGTGCTCCCAACTGGGTCCAGGGCTGGCCGGTGACCGGGACGAGGAACTGCTCTGCTCTAGGAGGTCACCCCTGGGTCTGCACGAATGCTCCCTCCTTCACCCGCGGGGTACATGCATCATGGGTTTCTGATGGACTCAAACATGCCCTCTCATCTGTGTGGCAGCAGTCTGGGGAGAGAGGCTTTGGGGGAACCTGATGCTCTTTCTGAGACCAGAGTTCTGGCAGGATCGGCGGGTGGGCTTTTCCCTGAACTAGGCCAACCCATTGTGGCAGCCAGGCCTGGGGAACCCCTTCTTCCATCTCCGGGATGGGCCCCAGAGGGTCAGCAGTACATGGGTAGAGCTCCAGTCTGGCCCCAGGGGCAGAGGACCCCTCTCAAAGTCTCCTTTCCCTGCTCCCTTCCCCTCCCCATTCCACCCCATCCCATCCCACAGCCTGAGGCTGGTGGGCAAATCCCAGCCAGAGCTGAGAGGGGTCGGGGATCCTGGCAGACTGAGCCCTAACAACAGTGTCTCCGCTCTGGACCTCCCCTGGCCACTCCAGGGCTCTGTCCTTGCAGCCCAGATGAGACTAGGTGTCCCCAGGATAGGGCTGCATGTTCTGACCACCCCAGCTCAGGGAGTGGCTGATGGTGGGGACAGGCCAGGAGACAGGATGGGAGCCAGGATGGTAAGAAGGTTAAAAGGCAGCTAGGCAGCTGTCTCGGAGCGTGGGCATCATGGAATGATGAGACAAGAGTGCGAGCCCACCCCACAGCAAGCCCTGGCTGGGTGCACAGGGAGATGTCTGCAGGAGGGGCTGGACCTGCCCCCGGCTGACCCCAGCTCTCATCTCCTTTCCCCTGGGAGGCCTCAGTTGCTGCTTTCCCCTTCTTCCTTCCATCCCTAGCCCCCGCCCCTCCCCTCCACAGAGGCCCCACAGTGGATATGTTTTCTCTTCTCTGGGAAAATTGTCTCTCCTGGTATTGGGAGAGGAAGGCCCTTCCCTCTACCTCCCTGCCTTCAGGGCAAAGCAGCCAGATGAAGCGGATAGAGGGGATGCCAAGACACTGAGAGCGTCTCAGGGAGGAAACAGGGTAACAACAATGACACCACATTCTCCGTCTGTGCACCCCCTGAATAACTACTACGCCGACTACCAAAGGATGGGCTATGGCCCCCTGTTAGCCTGGGGACAGTGGGGATCACAGAGGCAGGGGAATGGCCCAGAAGACCTCCCCAGAGCCTTCCTGACTAACATTTGCTGGGATTCTTAGAAAGCATGCACAGACTTTGTGGCGGCGCAGCAGTGGGCCTGGGCAGAAGGGCCCCCCATCTGGAAGCCTTTAAGGTCTCCCTCCCCCTCTTCTCCAAATAGCTTGTTCCCAGAAAACAGGAGGAGAAGTTACCCAACAACATGCTGGAGCTTCCTGTGGGGCTGGCGGCCCCCTCCCTGGCCTCTGTTGTAGTGCACCAGGCCTGCACCAGCTGCCCAAGCACTAGCTCAGGAAGGCTCTGCCAGTTATATATTGCAGAGCTGGCTTCCCTCCCCTCCTCCAGGATCTGTGATCACAGCTCACTTCCCCCAGGAAGTCCCCCAGAATTGCCTCTCTGCTCTCTGGTACCTGCTGCCAGATTCTTTGAAAAGACACACCTTGCTTTTGTGGACTCCTTCAGTCCTGTTCCACAATCGGTAGCCAGTCTGTTTGTTGTAATGAGCTCCCCTTCCTATTTGACATCATGGGAAACTGAGGCCTAGAGCAGCCAACTGACTTGCCCGAAAACAAACAGAGCCAGACATAGACTCTGGCTCTCCTCCCCAGTCCAGGGGTCGGTCCCACCATGTCCATTTGGCTGTGCCTGTCTCCCCAGGTCGACAGGCCTAAAGAGAGCACCCAGGTTCTGGTTGCTGACATGACATTGGGTTTGGCAGAGCTGACTGAGGTGCTGTCCAGGCACAGAAGCTGACAGGGACTGAGAGGCAGAGACCTTGGTGAGATGGGCAGGATCCTGGCCAAGCAGGACTGAGGACCACCAATGCTGCCCCCTCCTCGGAGGACCTTGCTGCCTGGCCTGCGTGCTGATTGTCTGACTGGGTTCCTGCCCTGCCCTGTCCCCACTGGCATCTGAAGGCACTTGATTGGGGCAGCTTGGCAAGAAAAAATTCCAAATTTCCAACCCCATGGGTAGCAGCAAAAGAGGTTTTAGAACTTTTAGGTAACCAGAGAGTTTAGTTTTTGTTGTTGTTGTTGTTTGGGTATTTTTTTAGATGGAGTTTTGCTCTTGTTGCCCAGGTTGGAGTGCAATGGTGCAATCTTGGCTCACCGCAACCTCCACCTCCCAGGTTCAAGTGATTCTCCTGCCTCAGCCTCCCAAGTAGCTGAGATTACAGGCATGTACCACCATGCCCAGCTAATTTTGTATTTTTAGTAGAGATGGGGTTTCACCATGTTGGTCAGTCTGGTCTAGAACTCCCGACCTCAGGTGATCCTCCCGCCTTGGCCTCCCAAAGTGCTGGGACTACAGGCGAGAGAGCACCATGCCCGACTGAGAGTTTGGTTTTAGATGACAGCCTGGCCCCTGCAAGAGCTGACGGTCAATGCAGTCACTGCGCTATAGGTCTCCGTTTCCTTAGCTTTAAAATGGCGGTAAGAGAACAGAGGCTTCATGGGGAAGATGGAAATGGGCTTTGGAGGATGGGAAGGAAGAGGAAGGAGCACCTTCCAGAGCAAAGCAGAAGCAAAGATTCAGAGGGGAGAGTGGACGGCGACTGTTTTCAGGTATGAAGGAGGCCAGGCTCTGTCACTCTCCCCAGCAGTGCTGCCTGGAACGAATTAACCTGTCTGTGCCTCAGTTCCTCATCTGCGTAGTGGGGATTGTAACAGCACTATGCCCCCCCTGGTTAAGTGACGTAATGTTTGTAAAATTCTAGACAAATGCCTGACACATAGTGAGTGCCTCATGACAGGTTTGTGTAGTATTTATTCACTTATTCATTTATTTAATAACAGCCTTTGGCTATTCACTTTAATTCCCTTGAGCAACACAAGATGGCGTTTTCTCAAGCATGTGACTCCCAGATGCTCAGCCAGAGGTCTTCAGGCAGGGAGATCCCTGGGACTTGCAAACTCCGGCTCCTCACACAAGATGCTGTTGGTGTCTGCAAGGCCTCCCCTGATACCTTGAATTCTTCTCACAGCGGTGGGGGAGGTTTTCTCTTCCTCTGGGGCAAAGAGGGCTGCAGGCAGGGGTGGGAATTCAGCTCCAGGGCAGAGGGTGTCCATCTCAAAGCCACAAAGTCCTGCCTCAGTCCCAGCTTCCTAGCCCCCTGCGTCCATAACCACAGCCTGGTAGAGAAGGCCTCCCATAGGAGGCCACTCTCTCTGGCCACCCCAGCCTGTCCCAGGGACCAGAGACCCCACAAGTCTTTGATGCTGGGGACAGTCTGAGGAGAAAAGGGTGAGATGGTGGGAGGGGGCATGCGTGGCCAAGGATTGCAGCTCCAAGTGAGAAATAAGCAGGAGCAGATGGAGCCCAGAGCACAAAGTTCCTGTTTTCACGCAAATGTCTGGGACAATAAAAGTCAGGGGGGAAGACGGGGGTGGGGTTGGAGGGGAGCATAGAACCAGGGGTGGGGGTGCAAAAAGAAGATGCCATGTCAGCAGAATTAGCTCTTATTAAAATAGTTTCCATCGAATTGGTTGGGGATGGGGGTGGACTTTCCAGCCCCCTGCCCAGAGCCCTTGGCCGGCCTGCTAGGGACTGGCCCAGCCTGAGAAGGATGGGGAGGGCTCTGGGCCTGTGCCTGCTGGGGACGTCCAGACAGCGAGTGCTCCTCAGAGCTGATTGCATTTCCTGGCCTTTGATGCCCAAGATCAAAGCAGGGCCAGGCCATCCCAGCCTCCAGGCCTCCTGGCAACCTCTCTGCCTGCAGGGTCCAGGCTGTGTGGTCATGGTGGCTGGAGAGGGCAAGGCAGCCTGGCATCCCTGGTAGGCCCAGAACAAGCTAGAGGACCAGGACGTGGGCTGCGGGGGGCTGCAGCTGTGGATACCGCCCATGTCTGCTGTCCACGCATCTCTGTGCTTATCGTGCTGGTTCTGTGTCCTCAGACAATGAGACGTTAAACGTGGAGCTCACTAATGCCCAGGTCGTGGGAACTTGGGAGTTGGGTCCCATGTGGCCCAGATCAACTGTTACATGAGCCATGCCTTGGATCCTGCAGCCTGTGGAGATGGCTGGGGGTGCATCTTCCTGCAGCGAGAAAGAGCTGTAACACTGCCGTGCAAACTGGCCTTTCATGGATCCTGGCTGGGAGGGCTTCAGGGGTGGTTTAGATGAGAGTCTCCACACACAGACCTTCGTCCCAAGGACCCCCAGCTCCCCTTGTGAAGGGGGCCAGCCCCTCCACTGGATCTGTGGGCGTTTCTCATCAGGTGGAACGAGAGACTTGAGAAAAGAAAGAGACACTGAGACAAAGTATAGAGAAAGAAAAGTGGGCCCAGGGGACCGGCGCTCAGCATACAGAGGACCCGCGCTGGCACTGGTCTCTGAGTTCCCTCAGTATTTATTGATCATTATCTCTACCATCTTGGAGAGGGGGATGTGGCAAAATGGAGTCTCTTCTTTCAACAGTCTGATCTCTCTTTCTTTTCCCCACACCCTTGCTGGCCCAAATGGCTCCATCCTGGGGCATTTCTAGTCCCTTCCTCTTATTTTCACCAGCCTGGGCCCCCTTTGGGGAACAAGCCCGGGGGTTGCTCAGTGATGAGAGGACAGCTGCTTAGGATCCTGCTCCTTGTGTACAGGGAGGCAGATAAGCCCCTCTTGATGCACTGCAGGGATTTGCAAGAGTTGGTCCCCAACTCCCAGGCAGGTTTACTGGACATCTTTTGCCTGTTATGCCCTTGTGAGTGCTTCAGGTTCAGGTGGCGGCCTCAGCTCAGGCCAGACTCCTTGTCTGGCTTCTTCCAGCCAGGTGTCCATCGGGTGGTGCTGACTCAGTTTCCCTTTGATGTGAAGCATTCATGGGGATACCAGGCAGAGGCTAGCCTGGGGTAGGAGTTGGGCAGTGTGCAGGCTATGTAAAAAATGCTGGGGAGGCAGAGGCTTCTACAATCACATACCTGCAGGGCCTGGGGCCAGGGTCCTCCCTGTGCAGTGGCGTTGGTGTTCTTGCAGGCCTGTGTGTTGCAGCGGGGTCCTGGCGGCTCCAGTGCCCACCCATGTGGAGAGGATTAGGGCCTGGAAAGACACATTTTCCCCTCTTCCTTCTTGGAAAGAGGATCAAGGGGACCTGGTGACAGCCCAGAGATTCTGGGCGTGTGGACAGCCCCACTTCCGTCCATTTCCCAGGCAGCCTGAGAGATGCACACCATCTGCCCCAGTGCCGAGCCTGGAGCCCCCAGCCCACCCAGAAAAGAGGCACCAGCTGCCTGCCCTTCCATCCCTGGAGGCCCTGCCCTGAAGAGGGAGCAGAGAAAGTGGACTGGGGGCTTCGTGGAAATAAGGCAGCCGCTGATGATTGATACATCCTGGGTTATCTGGAGTGGTTACTCTTAGCTCACTGGTTGTTCTCGTATTCTCAGGATGGAACTACATTGTGACTTCCTGGGACAGAAACCCTGATCTCACCCCTACAAAGTTTCTGTAGTCTGGGCTTGGTCTTCACCCAGCCCCTGCCACTGATTTCTTGGGACCTCTGTTGGGTCTTCCAGAGTTTGAGACTGAGCACGGAAATAACTGTTTTCAGCTAAGCCATGCCCTTGTGAGCAGGACTAGCAGTGAAGTGGGTGGGAGCATGGTTTAGGTGGCTAGGAAAGACCCAGGGCTCAGGCACCAAGCAGAATTAGGACTGGGGCAGGGATTTTTAACCTGGGAATATGTGCACCGCCAGCCCCTTCCCCACCACCAGACCTTATTCTCCCTGCTCGGTGTGATGTATGTGTGAGTTTGCTTGCGCACACACAAAAGAATGAAATGACACTGGTCACCTTCCCCTCCCCTTGCCTCTCTTCTCCTGTCATCTCCTTCTCCACTCCTGTCCTCTTAACTCTCTCCTTCTCTCTCCCCCTTCCCTCCCTTCCTCTCTCTCGGGTACCTCGGACTGGGTGGTGATATATCTCAATTGTCTATGTCATGCCTATGAATAAGGGGCTAGAAACTGCCATGCTAAGTTTCCAAGCTTGAGGGAAGGTTGTATCTTCTCCCTCTCTTCTGAGTGCTCAGCATAGCGGAGTGTGGTGGTACACGGGACTTGTGGGAGAAGGGGATGTGTCACTGGCCAAGAGTGGAGACTGGAGAACAACTCTGAACTTGGTTTTCATGCTGTTCCTCCAACAGGAACCCTCTTTAGATGTGACTTAGTGTAACCAAAGCCATTCCGCTACCCATCCAGCGGGATCCCATTCCTGAGCCATGTAAGCCAGGTTGCCCACAGGGTTGCTCAGAGTTAGAATGGGGTGGAGGGAAGTGACTGAGACCTGACCCATGCTAAAACCTTGTGCCTGGCCCTTCAGCTGACCCTGGCTGAGATTCCTTGTGTTTGAGTGTGTACACACTTGCATGTTTTCCTGTCTGCACACGAGTCAGCCTCTGTGGGCAACTGCGTGTATGTATATACATCTATGCACATGAGTCAGGATAGGGAAAATGTGCTGTGCATACACATGCGCACTGTACATGTATGCACGTGAGTCAGTGTGGGGATTACGTGCTTGCGTGTGTGGGCTCACAAATGGAAGGCTTGGCTGGGAAACCCAAATCTCTCCCTCCCAGGCCTCAACCCGTGCTCCCTGGGGCCCTGATGGAGGAGAACAGAGAGTCCCCAACTCTCGCTATCTGGGACGGCGGCTTCTGTTGGATTCCCCCCACCCCTTTCTTTCTTGACACAAATAGCCTGTGGAACAAAGGGAACTAGGGATTTGGATTATTTACACAGTCAACATTAAGCAAGTTGTGGTCTATTTAAATTCTTCTTTATTAGGCTGGGAAATTCCATGGCAAACACTCAGACAGTAAGGAAACCTCCAACGCAGCAGCTCCCAGCTCCTGCCATTGCCATGTGGTTCCCCATCTCCTCTCCCCTGCTCCCACCTCTCTGACCCCTGCTTCCTCCATTCAACCTCCCTGATGTCATGCCAGCCCCCTTCACCTGACAGATACCCTCCAGATTCCCCCTCCATCCCTCCCATCCGTTGGCCCAAATTTCCTTTCTTCCATCTCCCTTCCCTCTGCCTCCATTTCTCAAACCTCCACCCTTGCCTCACACCTCGCTTCTCCTTCCTAGACTTGGGAGGGACAGCTGGAAGCCCAGCCTTACACCCAGCATTCAGTCTGCAGGCACAGTGTGCAGAGAGGGAAAAAAAGCCAGGCCCGTGAGAGGATGGGAGGAGGCAGGTGGTGGCCATCCCAGTGCAATTCATCAATGTGCTTGGGAGGCTGAGCCTCTCTGAGGCTGACTCTGTGAGGAAGTTTGAGTGGGGAAAGAAAGGGTCCTACCTACAGGTAGAGCCACAGGAGTGCTCCAAGTCTCCAGTAAATTCCACATAGTGACAGTGTGAGACAAATCGAAGGATCTGATGCTTATGCTAAAGACAGGGGCCTCTGCTATCTCCCGGGCTGACACTCAGGGGCCCTGTGATCTGGGGCTACAGCAGATGATTTGTCTGGGCCAGAGTGAAGGGGACGCCAAGCATTAGGTTTCAGGGCAGTGAGAAGTCCTGGGTGGGGGTGAGGGGCAAGTTGGGCAGAAGAATGGGAGGCCCCTGAGGCTGCAGGGCCTGAGTGGGGAGGGGCAAGCCACTTGGGAAGGGGTCTGCAGGGTGACCTGAGGTAGCTGCAGCCATGTTAGCTGTGTTCTTCAAGACTTTTTCTATGAGGCCTAGAACCCAGGCCTGGGACTCGAGTCTGGAGGATTTGAGGAGGCTGATGCTCCCCCGTATAGGGCAGGGAATCACTTCTGCTCCTTCAAAGCTGTCAAAACGTGGCTTCTGGATGTCTCCAGAGGCAGATGTTTGCACCGCTGAAATGCCCCAGTGAGAAGCAGGCGGCAAGGCCAGGCAGCTGGTTCAGACCTGTGGCAGGAAGTCGTAGCCACACGCCTTTCTCAGAGGGAGAGCCTGTGCCCATGTGCTGAAACCCTTAGGAGAGGGAGCCCACTGAGGGCTGGAAAGCTCATCTCAGAGTTCTCCTGCTGGCAGGCTGTGCTGGGGGAAGGGGGACAGGCCCCAAAGGTTTTGGAAGCCCAGTCACCTGGGAAGGGGACTCCAGAGGTACAGGTCACCACACCCTGTAGTCCCTTGCTTTAGCTATTGTTTAAACTGCTGTTAGCATTACTGATGAACAGTGCACAAATCCCCCTCCAGGCAGGCAGGGCTCAGGAGAGAAACTGCCCTGCCAGTTTGCAATGTGACAACCTCCTTCTCCAAACAGCAGCACAGCCTGCAGCGGAGAGGGCCTGAGAGCTGGCTGCCCATTATCACCTCGGTGCCGGCCCTGCCCTCTGGGCCTGTCCCTGCTGCCACCTCTGGGCCTGTGTTTCTGATTAGCGGCCCCAGCTGCGCAGCATTAGTTGCATTTTTCCAGGATGAATCTTGGTTGTGACTTCCTGCCACAGGTCTGAACCAGCTGCCTGCCTTTGCCGCCTGCTTCTCACCCCAGTCCCCTGGGCTACCCTAAATGCCCTTACTCCCAGGGGGCTCCTCCTGGAGGGCCAGCCTCAGGAGTTTGTCTGCTGGGATGGGCCAGATATCCCCCAGCTTGCCTGGGGCAGCTCAGGGCTCAGCCACTGCTCACCAAGCAGAATCGGTTCAGCTTTTTGGATGAGTCCCCTTCAGAGTGAGTGATAAGGATCCAGACCTTGGCACACATGCTGCTGGCCGCTGGGCAAGGGCAGAGCAAGCCAAGGCCATGGAGAGGCTGAAGGTAGGCTCCCAAGGCAGACAGTATCACCTTCTGGCTTTCCAGGGTCTGTCCACCCTGTCCTGGTCTTGGTTTTCATGAAGCCGTGGTCTCCAGCTAAGGCTGCACAAGCCCCCTTCTTTTCCAGTGCTCTTCTGGAAAGCTAAGTGAAGCTATCAATAGACTCAGCATTCACCTGAGAGGTAGTGAGCTCCCTGACCTGCAGGTCTGCGAATAAAATCTTTCACATTCATAGTGGCCTTTCAATCTTTTGTGATCCTTACTGTGTCCCTGTAAGTGAGTATGGCAGGGGTGAGCTTGGCAATTTTTGGAGGAGAAAACTAAGGCTGGAGTGAATAAGTGCTGGAGTCTAGGCTAGAACCCAGATGTGAGGCCCACTTAGTCCACTGTGAGTTTGATTCAATATCCCTTCTCTCTGAACCCAAGCAGATTTCAAGAGACTAAGACCCCAGACCCCAACTTGGCAGCTGGCACATATTCTTTCCTCTTTCCCTGCCTACCGGCTCCCTGGCCAGCACTCCCGAACAATCTGACAGCCTATCCCAGGCAGGCTTGATTCTGACTGTCTGTCACTTTCCTGCCTCAACATCCTGCCCTGGGCCTTTGGTCTATGCTAGGGTCTGTGATCTGGGATGGGCCTCTGAAAATCAAAGCCCCCAGAGGACTCACAAGACCGTGAGCAACCTGCGTATGGGGCCCATAGAGGGTAGCTGGCTTCTGTGTCCCCAGTGCCCAGGGCAGGCCTGGCATAGAAGAGAACTCAGGCAGGAGAGTGGGAGCAGTGGCTGGAAGAAATCAAGCAGGGAGTGCCATGGAGAAGCGGCTGCAGTTGGTTTTGGGGACCCCATGTGGTCAGGGAGGCTCGCTTGCTCTGGGAAGTAGGGGGAAGTAGGTGGAGGCTGGAGGCCAGCACTCCCTGGGGAGAGGATGCCTGTGTGCCAGTAGCATCTGGCTCGTGAAAGTGCTGGGCAGAGAAATGCTAGCAGTAGCGCCAGGTGCCAGCGCTCAGGGTGGGATAGAGTTCTACTGTGGTCGTAGGGTCCTGCCATGGGTAGAGCTTGCTGAGGGGTGACCAGATGCCGTCGGGACCCTGGGGCTGCCATTGACTGCCTTTAGCCTGGGCTGCTGCAGGGGTGCGGTGTTTCTACCCCGTAACCCATCTCAAAACCCCTGAGAGATGGACACATCAGCTCTCTCAAGTGCCCTGGGAGAGTTTCCTGGCCTAAGATGATGAGTGGCATGGGGCAGGGAACACAGACTCTGCTGGGGCAGCCTCTGTCCTGGCGGGGAGATGCTGTCCCTGTCTTCAGAGCGGCCACTCTTTGGTTTGTGATGTATTGACATATCATAACCCCTGGACGCCTTTGCCCTGGAATTAATGATAGTATTTCTACAATTCTTCCGTTATTTTAGGAAAATGTGAGCTGTTTCTTTAGTTATCTGCAAGGAATTGCCAACAGCTATTATACATTTGGCTAGATTGAGACTATGAATGAAACTTGTATTTGTCCCTAAAAGTCTCAGTTGGTTTTAGCCTTCACTGTCCCCTGGATGGCTGGTGGTGGAGTGCCATGTGTGCGGTCAGCTAATGGGGACACAGTGCTGATTTGCTTGGGCTGTGTCAACAGGATCTTGGAGCTGGGAGGACCGTGATGACTTTTTACATGATGAAGAAATTCCCCTGTTGGAAGACAACCCTTCCAGCCTCCATCACGTACCTGCTGTGATAGGGAGCTCACTGCCCGCTACTTGATCATAGGTTCTGTCACCTGCTCTAGGGCCACAGGTGGGCCAGGGGTCACTGCAGGCTCTCTTCCAGAGGCAGCTTTCCCAGGGGCCCCCTGGTGGTCACTGTGAAGCTGTGCGGCTCTCCTGGAGGGTTCCCTTGCAGCCCTCAAGCGGACAAGAGCTCATCTTTCCTTGCCAGGGGCTCCCTTGTAAAGGCCCTTTGGCCAGCAAAGGCGCTGGGTTAGTGTTTCCTTGAGCCACTCACCAGGCAGAAGGTCAAAGGTCTTGGTCAAAGCCCACCATCCTCTTCCTGCAGTGACCTTTGAGCACCTCTTCCTGAACATCCTCACCCCACCCTGCCAAGTCCTGGCACATACAGGACCAGACAGCAGAGTTCAGGCTGTCCCCAAGACTCTGCTGAAATGCCCCTTCTCCTTCACCAAGGACCAGGAGAGAAAAAGGAACCACAGACTGGAGACAGACAGCAGGAAGGGCGGGGAGCCAGGTGACGTCATCTTTGCCTGCTGTCAGGCTGGGGCCCTGCCACCATCTAACCTGCTCGGGGCTGAAGTATCCTGGTCACTGTTAGTCCATGGGAGAAGGACCCTTACCATGGCTGGGAGACCAGGAGAAGGGGTGCAATTCCCCTTGTGTCTTGGATTAGAACATGATTGCCAATCTGTGGCCCCAGTGGTGAGGAGGGCTGTGAAGGGGGGCCCTCCATCTTTCCTGCCACCTGCCGCACCACCATGGCTACCTTCACCACCTTTCCAGCCAAAGCCTTTCAAAGCCATGTCTTGGTAGGTAGAGCTGGATGGGGCTCTAGGCTGTGACTTTAAATTAGAATCGCTAAACTGTTGGAGATAATGGAAGGGAAATGAGAGGCCAGTGGAACATGCCAGCCCTTGGGTCCATGAGACCAGGGCACTGTAACCAAGAATCTGAAGCCCAGCCCACATCCTCAGCCCTGGAAACATACGAATGGCCTCAAGACCCCCGCTCAAGCCCTGTGTTCTCTCCCACCAGGGACAAATGGCCATGTGGCCTTGTCTCATGGCCCCTGCATGTAATCACTCCATTCAGTTTGGACTTCTCATTCTTAAGTAGCACCACAGTGGGAAGTCTCTGGGCCCATCTAGCTCCTTTACACAGCCTCCTCCAGCCGAAGCTGAAACCTATGGCTCCAAGTCCTTCCTGCAGCCCTTGGGGTTTCCTCTTCAGCCCTCTAGCAAATAACTATTCCAACAAAAACCTTCACAGCTCCCCAAGAACTTGCCATAATTTATAGGCACAAGGCAGTCCAAATCCATATGGAGAAAAGTAACATTCCTCCCCAAGAAGCAGCCCAGCCAGCTGAGACAGGGAAAGAGAGAGAGAGAGAAAAAAAAATTCTGCTAAAAGATATACCTGTATATTAAAAGAACTGGGGACTGGGGACAGACAATGGGAAGTCAGTAAGTGAGGCAACGTCACCCTCACAGCTTTCAGTCCAAGGGTGACCAGTGGCCTTCAAAGACAGAGGATGCCTTGGGACAAAATATGGCTGCCAGCTTTCATTTGTCCAAATGGTGGTTTTCCTGGAACAAAGGGACTTTTTTTTTTTTTCTCAAAGGTAAATTCAAGCCACTTCTTTTAGGGAAGCCCAGAAAGATTTGAACTTTTAAGTGAGTTCATCCAGCTTCTGCACTGTTAGGCAATTGAACTTGCACGGTAAACCCCAGGGAGATGACGTGTTACCATCCCCATTTTATGAATGAAGAAACTGAGGCTCAGGGTGGTTAAGCTGCTTCTACTCTGATGTAACAAGAGGAGGCGGGATGCAGAGCCAGGTCTGCTGGCCTGCAGAGCCCATACTACAGGAGAGGGGGGGTCCCCAGAACTTAGAGGATATCAAGTCGAGAGGACAAGCACCTTCCAGTGGCTGAAAAGGCCAAGTCAAGCAGCACCGGAATGGGAGGGGTTAAGAGCCATACTGTAGAGGCAAAGTCATTCCAACACCACCCCCTCCCCCCTTTTCTCTTCCTTTTCCACTGAGTTGACCTTTAAATTATGGCATCAGCTGTCGTGCCAGACACGCTGCGATTTCCCCTCACTCCATCTGCCCAGCCTTCCCACTGGCGCAGTTTCTAGCTTGCTGCGCTCTCCTCCCTCCTTCCCGCTCTCTCCTTCTCTCTCCTCTGCCGCCATCAGCTGCCTCCCTCTGAGTCCCATTCACAAAATCCCAGCCATGTCGCTGGCCCTGCTGCAGGTGGCATTCGGGCATTGCTGGCGTTCCCCCAGGATCATGCCTCCCCACCTCCCAGCTCAGCTCCGGGACACTGCAGCCAGGAAATCACATCTGCCCAGTCCCACTCCCACCTCCCTCCAGGCTGGTCTGTAAGCCTGCACACCAGCCTCTCCCCACCCGTGCCCCATCCAGGCCCTTGCTGCTCCCATCTTCCTCCAGCCCCACCCCTCCCCAAAGCCTCCAGTGGGGATGCACCCTCTGCTTAATGTTCATTTGCATTTGGCCCAAGGCCTACACTATATATTTTGTTTTTTGCCATGACTGTAGAATATAGCAGACATTAAATCTTATCGGTTTAATTTTCTTCCAGATAATAGTACAGGCTTTGAATTTTTTCTTAAACTATGGAAAAAGTGTCAAAGAAAAGTGGAACATTAATCAAGGGACTTTGATGAAAGGAATGAAAGTGTTTTCCTAAGAGGCCAACATGTGGTGCAGCTGCTGGTGGATATTTAAATGACATTTTTCATATGTTGCTGTGAAAAAAAAACTCTTTGAGTTGATTCTGGAAATATATTCCAATTTGCTACAATGCCAGTGGTCTTAAAATTATTTAGAAATAAAATGTGTTTATGATTTCTGCTCTACTTTGTGTATTTGTCTGCTTCAGGCCTCTTTCCTTTGAGGAGGGCCTAACCGATCTACCCCAGAAGCAGTGGGGCTCTTCAGGACAGGCGCATCAGACAGGGGTCCCCAAAGATCGCACTCATATTTTCTTCTGTGGCCTTTGGCCTAACACATCACTCTTCTCCACAGGTTAAACTGCAATGGGAGGGATTCAGGTGAGAAAGAAAGAGAAGGTGATGGAGAATGTCATTATGTATTAGGAAGGTCTGGGGAAAGCTTTTTAAAAGGTGTGATTTCTCCTGTAAATGAGAAAGGAATGAATTCGTTCAACTCCTAGGTTTCCTTATAAGCCTGAACACCCAGGAGAGTGGAATCCAGAGGCTGGAAAAGCCTGACCTCCAGCCTCCCTTGTGAGGCTCCTTACAGCGTGGAAGGGACCCCTCCCTCCATTTGGGCTGGGAGAGACTGGAGTTTCAGCCTCATTTTTGGAGCCAGCTGGGCTGGGAAATCTTTGGGAGTCTGCCCTTCCCAGCCCCCTCACTGGGATGCTTTCCTCAGAAGATCATTTAGGGCTTTCAGGCTCCTGCCTGCTGAAGGACCAACTTCTCCCCTATGAACCTTGCATCCTTGTAACTGTGCCAATCCTAGTGCCAGGGGAAGGAAAGAGACTCCCAGGAGGTGCCTTTGGCATGTGGACACGGAGGTCGTCTGTCCTGGGCTCTCTGACTGACGGCAGGGGCAAGGCCAGGGTCTCAGCAGTGGGAGCACCTAGGCTGATTCCAGAGCAGAAGAGGCCCCACAATCCCTCCCGGGGCCCAGAAGGCAGATGTGCTGGGCACTTGCTGTTCTTCCCCAGCCTGTGCAGCTCCTGGGGGAGATGAACGGAGGCCTGAAGCCCCCGCCCTCCCCCCTCCCCCTGCCGCCCAGTCTGGCCTTGGGCCCTGCATTGGCAGTCAGTTCTGTCCCCATTGACCAGTGGGGGGCACACTCTCCCAAGTTTTCCTGTCTCCACTGCAACTGTCATTTGGGACCTGAAGGTAAATTCAAGGGTGTTGATGCCTCCTTCCCTGCCAGGGGCTCCCTGGAGGAGGGGTGGGTGGGAGAAGCTCCACTCCTCTGCAGTCTGCAGGGCATCTCCAGACTCTGGGCTGCTCCCTTCTCCTGTTCTGGCCTTTGGCTCCCCAACTTCTCCTCCTGTCCCCTTGCCCCACATGTCTTTCCCAGAGGAGAACTTTTATGGGGACTCTGTGGCTTGGGGAAGGGAAGAAACCTGCCCAAGCACAACTAAGCCTTCCTTCCTCTCAGATCTGCCTCAACTTCCCATCGTGATCTCATTGTCCTCTCTTTCTAACCAACCTGCTCAGTTCTGCACTGTCCCCCAAGTGTCCAACCTTGGGTCTGCCTCTGCTTCTTTTCTGCAATTAGATGCCTTCTTGTAGGCCCAGCTGAGGCTCCACTTTCTCCCTAGGGCCTTCCCTGTCTAACTCCAAAGAACGCAGTGGCTGAAGCTTCGGAAGAGGAGCGAGTCAGGTGGGATCTTGCCTTGCCAGTTGACTAGCTCTGCTACTTTTGTCTTGCACCCTCCCTGGACTATGAGCCCCTGGGGCAGGACGGTGCCAGGAGGGCAGCCTTTATTTTTCCATAACACTGTTTGGTGCAGGTGAAGTTCAGAGAAGACACCCCTGGAGGGATTTGAAGCAGCCTCTTAGGCACCTTTGGGAGGTGCCTGGGTCTCTGCTGATTGAACTAATTTAGCTGATCATGATAATTCTCTTGCCTGTAACAGTTTAGGAATGAAACATGAGAAGAATCTGTTGGGGGCTTTGAGGAAGTATTTTCTCACACCCAACTCAGAGTTACAGTGACACAGGAAGACAAGTCCTTTGCTTTCCTCTGGACATATCCATGCCTAGATGAGATGCTAGAATGCCTGCAGCATCTGAGGACGAAGCCATGACACAGATGAGGACAAGCCAAGAGCATCTCAGAAACATGCAGCAGGAGCCCTGATGAACCTTCTTAGAATACAAGATCATCAGTTTCTCTCACCATGTTGTCTAGCTGAAGATGGGATGTCCTGCTACTTACAGCCATAAAACAGCCTACCTGCATGGCAAGAGGTGGGTGGAGGCTGGAGAAACACTCACTGTTGAGCTGAACTGGGGCTGACTGATAACAAAGACCTTACCCTCCTTCTCTCCCTTTTCTTCCTTCCCAAGTAGAAAGAAGGGGTCTTTGTCCAAGGCCACCGCTGAGACTAAATAGGGATGGCTAGGCCTGCCTCACTGGGCAATTTTAAGGTCCCTCTAGGATAACACACATACTGTAAAGGCTCATTAGGGGCTCCATTCCATCCCCGTTCCCCTGCTGTTTTGCTTGCAAAGACAAAATCTTCATAGTTCTTTGTTGCACACTGAAAGTAGTCATTAGTCAAGAAAAGGGAAACAAGGGCTCAAATGGAGGACTCCCAGTGTCTGCCCTTGATCCCAAGCCAATCAGATCCTAGGGGCTTTCAACAGGGAAGGAGCACTGCAGAACCTCACTGTGTCTTGAACACTGCATTTTATGATTCAACACCACTGGGAGATGGACTGCATCTCATAATGGATCCAAGAACACAAGAGTTTCACCTTCCAGGGATGCTGCATGACCATAGGGATATAGCCCATGTCAGCAGCAGTTGCCTTAGAAAATACTGGAGACTGAGGGCCTGGTCATTCATGCCTGGTGAGAGCATTCCAAGCAGGGTAAAGTGAAGAACTCAGCCCTGCCTGCGCAGTTCTCTTAGACCACTGCATGTAAAGTAGAAGCCAGTGCTAACCAGATCTCCAAGGAGTTGGCTAAACAACATCTACAAGGTGTTGTAGATATTGCTGTGCTCCTGCAAGCCAGCGCCAATGAACATAGCATGGCACCAGTGCACCAACATTCACTATAAAAAGTCAGGTAGAAACAAGCTTAAACTACACCCATAAAGGTTTGAGTCAGCTGCAAGGAGTCTTCCTGAAAAAGTGGTTGGGCCACAGCTAGAAAGGGGCAGCCAGTAACATTTTCCCTGCCTCTGTTTTAGACTCAGATATCTTTAAAGGCAGGAGAGCTACTCAGGAGACACGTTTGGAGTTGGTGCTGTTCTCAGTTAGAGGCTAGGGCTAATTGACCTGCCACTCCTCTCTAGGCCTGGAGGTGGACATGTGTACTCAGGCTCAGTCCTGAAACACGAGGACTGAAGTATTATATGGCCTGTTTCTGGTTTACTGGAAATTTCAGGAAACCCAAATACAAAGTGATTTGAGTGGGAGGGGCTTTAAATTTCTCCAAATGAAAGCATTTTTACACGGTATAAATTCCTTTGTGGGATTACTTGCTAGCATTTTTCTATCTCCCAACCATGTTGAAAATTCAGTCATCCAGTTTCATGGACACATACAGAGGGCCAAAAGGGGCTGCATTTCTATGCACATGACTTAATCTCTGGCAAGGAAGGCTGATGGGAGGACGATGGTGAGCTCTTTGATGAGAGATGACCCTGGGAAGAAGGAGTGAGGAGAGGAAGGCTAGCATACAGCTGGGGGAAGGACTCTCGTGAAAGTGGAGACTACCAGATGAGAGAGGAACATGTGTTCTCATGACTGCCCTCTATTATCCTGGCTGGATTTTAAGGGGATTCATATTTCCCTTTCTTGACCTAGCCTTCCCTGATCAAGGAGTCAAAGTCCTAGTCAGCTGGAGCTGCCAGTCTGATGAGCAGATAATCTCTGGACTTGAGAAGTCTCAGGTCCATGTAATTAGATACAAGGCAGAGACACAGTCTAAGAAAGCAGTTCTAATAATTAGCACAGCTAAGTCTCTTTGGACCTACATCTGAGCACTTGTGACAGGACAAAGGAAAAAAAAGAAAAGGTCCTTTTCCCAGGGAGCTAGAACAATAGGGATATGAGTTCCTGGACCCTTATCCCCAAGCCCTGGCCTCCTAGAAATGGGCTACTAGGTTTTTCATGGGGAAGGGATGTCCTACCACTCCTACTCCCATTAACAACACAAACTATCTTTGTCAATTCTACAGTCTTCTCTGGCAAAGGCACATCTACTAAGTTTTCTGATGTCCCAGACTTCCTCCCAAGACATCTCTGGTTGTGAACTCCTTGAAGATGATATCTTTGGTTTCTCTAGAAAATAGAGGCTGAAGCAGCGCTTAAGTGTTAATGCTTTATTTTGGAAGTGGAAACCCATGGAAGCAAAAGTGAGACAAGATAGAAGTGAGGCGGTAAAGGGTAGGGAACAATGAAAGATGATATGTTATTGCACTGACTGTTGCTTTCTGACAAGTTGCAAAGAGACACCGCTGACCATGATGTAGTTGCATCCCATCAGCCAGGAAGGATATCTCTGGACAAGCTGTTCAGAAAACATTTGCCCTTGGAATCAACAATTAGAAGGGAAAAGGAGAGAGAACTTTATCTAAAGTTCTCTTCTGTCTTTTCTCTTTCAAAATTACTCTTACAGGGAACTCACCTGAATTCCCTGATTGTATCACTTGGCCCTTTCAGCAGTGGCTTAGCAAGCTAGATCCCACACTGTGTATATTATTGCTTCTTCCAAGTCTAAAATGCAGCAGGAGTCTGAGATTCTGGTGGGGCAGCTGATCAACCTCAGATGGCAGAACCGTGCAAGTATGCAAGGAGTTTGAGTGGAAGCAGCTGAGGAGAAGCAAGTGTCTGAGTGTTCAAGAGAATCTGAAGAGGTGCCTAAGATATGTCCAATAGAAATAGAGAGGATTCCTAGAGGATGAGGATGGAAAGAAGGGGTCCCTGCAGAGAGGGAAGGTACTTAGAGATCATCGAAAGTGAGGGAAGAAGGAACTCTAGGAGAAAAAACATGAAGGTGGGAAGTTGAGTTGAGGGTGTCATGGAAGTCTAAGTAGTTAAAATAGAAAGACCCAGTGACTCTGGATGGAAAGCTACTCCAGTTCTGGAAGCTACTTCAAGGGCATGCTTCTGGATAATAAAGCACATTAAATTAGAACCTTCTCAGCCAGTGTATGCTCCTGGTTGTAAAGAATAGGTCTGTTTTGTCTTTGGCCACCTGTATAGTAGATTGTAAAATGGCCATAAATTCTTCCCTTCTGTGAATCCATGCCCTTGTAGTGTGACTTTGTAGATCCTCCCACTATGAGATGAAGTCTATTTCCCAACCTTTTGAATCTGGGTTGACCATGTTATCTACTTTAGATAATGGACATTAGCAAATATGACACAAGCAGAGGCTTGGAAAGCACCTTTGTGCATTGGGGCTTGCCCTTGGCTGAGCTTAGAACATGAGACTGCTGTGAATGAGCCTGAGGTAGCCTGCTGGAGGATGAGAGACCACATGAAAGAAAATTGAGGTGCCCGTCAGGTGTGAGTGAGGCTATCTTTGTTAATCCAGTTGCTAGCTGACCTATCAGCTGACTGCAGACACATGAGGAAGCCCAGAACTGCCCGGCTGACCCAAGGATCATGCACTAAATAAAATGGTGGTTGTTTTAAGACACTAAGCACTGGGGTTGTTTGTTATGTAGTAAAAGCTACACTAATTCAACCTGAATAACCAATTGTGTGTTAAACTCATGAATTGTGTTTAGTGAAGATTTTCAGAATAGAGTTGAACTTCATAGACTCCACTACTTAGAGAAAACAACTGAATAGAGTGGATAATTGACAATGGGGATGCTGATGAAGGGTGGTAGCAATGGGTGTTGATACTAGCAATGGTATTGATGATAATAGTCATGATGATGGTGATGGCAATGTATAATAATGCTTGTGAAGGTGGTGGTGATGGTGATCCCAGTGATGATTGGTGATAATAATGGTGATGTTTGTGAAGGAGGTGGTGACTATATAATGATTGTGGTGTTGGTATTACTAGTGGTGAGGCGGCAATGATAGAAGATGGTGATCATGGTGGCAATGATTGTGGTGATGTTAATACACTTGATCTTAGCCAACAGGCTGAGAAGCAATGTAGTTGTGTTAATAGTAGTGATTATAACTGGGGATGATTGCTGTGGTGGTGGTGGTGCTGACTCTCAATGATGGTGATGGTGATCATGGTGGAGATAATGGAGATAGTGATAAAGATGGTAGTGATGATGAGAGTGATAATGCTTATTGAATGGTGGCAATGTTGGTAATGGTTGTGAAGACTGCAGTGATGATGGTAATGATGGTGGTGACGAAGATGATGGTTTTAATAGCAGTAAGTTGATGATACTAGCTACAGATATGCCCAGATCTTTATGGCCAGTATGCCTCTTGGTTTGGGTTTCTCCTTCCCATTAAAACCCAACCCCAAAACCTAGCTCCCAAGTGAAGAAGGATTTTCTGAGCAAATTATTCTATGAGCTGAGAAGATTAGAACTCCTGGCACCAATTTTTTTCTTGAGAAGAATTGATGAACCAGAGCCAGAGTAGAAGTGAAAGGATGAAGGGCCTGTGCTGTGAGCACTGATTTGGCCTCTTTGAAGACAGAATGAGAGAAAACACATATAAGGGCACACAGCAAGACTGGTCAGCTGTAGGATGAAGGAGGCAAAGTGCATACCCTCTCAAGCCAGAATCCACAGATCTGGGTCCCTGGATGCTTTTCCCTCTGCCCTGGAGAGAGCCCCACACCTAGGGAGAGAGACATGAACAGTGAGTAAGTCCATGGCCCCATTTGGCCAGATGGGGCCACTATGGCAATGTGTCAGGGAAGACCTCCAGGGACCAAAGGCGCAGGCTTGATGGGGATTGGAGTGCTTATCACACCTGCCATCCAAGATGGGAGGAGCCCACCGTGACTTGCTTGGACCCAGCCATTCTCAGGGTGTGAGCCACAGAATGCACTGTGGGCTGGAGGATGGGAGAGGGTGAAACGAGAGGCTGATGACAGGCTGCTGGCTTCAGGGGACAGTGTGATCTACCGGGCCATGTGGAGGTCAGCCGTGGGGAGGACAGGGCGGGCCAGAGCTGGCCCAGCTGCAGTGCAGCTGTTCACTGACCGGTCATCCAGACCTTGCTAAGAACTGGAAATGCTGCAGTGTTTTACCACCCAGCACAGGCCCTCCTTCTGGTCAGCTAGATGCAGCCCTTGCATCTCCAATCATCCCCAAGACCCTGCTCTGGAAGTACAACCCGTGTTTCTCCCTGGCTGAATGGGACACCCCCCATAATTAAACACAGAGACACAACTGGGAGCCCAGTGAAGTATGTAGCGCTGGGGATGTCTTGTCTGCATGGCAAAGGCCCCTACTCAAACAAGATTCTGAGCAAGACCCATGACAAGTGTCAGCAGAACTGGGGAAAGAGTAGGGGAGGGTGAATCATTGATTTAAAAAGAACCAAGGAACTAAGTGGCCAGGGCTTGTGGAAGGCCCTGAGATGTCTATGGACTAGGAAATAAAACGGTGAAAGAGGTTCAAAGGCACTGTGGAGGAAAAGGGGACACAACTTCTTGAGGCCCAACTGGGTCTTGAGAAAGCTGCAGAGTTTCTGAACATGGGTCAGTGCCTTCCGTTGGCTTGAAAATGAGTTCATTTCTGTACCTGGGTCTTAATCAGGGCATACCCTGTAATAAGATGCTTGCACCAATGGGTGACTTGGAGCTGAAATGTACCAGGCCAGACTCCATTCATCAAGGCCTGTGCTCTGCTGTGGGGTTGCATCCTCCGTGAAGAAGGGGCATCTTTTCTTAACCTCACAAAGGCACTGTACAGGCTAATGAAGCACTGTTCTAAATGTGCTTAGAGTGTCTTTTCCAAACCAGGTTGACTTCGTCCCAGTTGCTCCAATATGTCCTACAGGCTTTAGCCAGGCCATTGGAAGGGACAAATGGGACAGTATTCTCCAAGCTCTTCCCCAACGAAGGCCTGGGGTTAGTTGAGTCAGCCCAATATGTGCAGTGAACACAGACAGGTATGGGGAAAAGAAAGAGAGATCAGACTGTTACTGTGTCTACATAGAAAGAAGTAGACATAAGAGATTCCATTTTTGTTCTGTACTAAGAAAAAATCTTCTGCCTTGAAATGCCGTTAATCTGTAATCCTACCCCCAACCCTGCTCTTGCAAGAGACATGTGCTGTGGTGACTAAAAGTTTAATGGATTTTGGGCTGTGCAGGGTGTGCTTTGGTAAACAAGTGCCTGAAGGCAGCATGCTTGTGAAAAGTCATCACCATTCTCTTAATCTCAAGTACCCAGGGACGCAAACACTGCAGAAAGCCGCAGGGACCTCTGCCTAGGAAAGCCAGGTATTGTCCAAGGTTTCTCCCCATGTGATAGTCTGAAATATGGCCTCGTGGGAAGGGATAGACTGATCGTCCCCCAGCCCGACACCCGTGAAGGTTCTGTGCTGAGGATTAGTGTAAGAGGCAAGAAGGCCTCTTGGCAGTTGAGATAGAGAAAGGCATCTGTCTCCTGCCAGTCCCTGGGCAATGGAATGTCTCAGTATAAAACCGGATTGTATGTTCTATTTACTGAGATAGGAGAAAACCGCCTCAGGGTGGGACGTGCTAGCGGCAATGCTGCTCTTTATGCACTGAAAATGTTTATGGAGATGTTTGCATATATTCATATCAAAGCACAGCACTTTTCCTTCAACTTATTCATGTCACCGAGATCTTTATTCATATGTTTTTCTGCTGACCTTCTCCCTGCTATGACCCTATTGTCCTGCCACTTCCACTTTTTCCAAGATGGTAAAGATAGTGACCAATAAATACTGAGGGAACTCAGAGACCAGTGCCGGCGAGGCATGGGTCCTCTGTGTCCTGAGCGCCAGTCCCATGGGCCCACTTTTTCTTTCTCTCCACTTTGTCTCTGTGTCTCATTTCTTTTCTCAAGTCTCTTGTTCTACCTGACGAGAAATGCCCACAGGTGTGGAGGGGCAGGCCGCCCCTTCAACAGTGTCCCTCCTCTCGAGGTGCTTGTGATAGTCAAGAGAAGGAAGCCATAGTTACTTAAACGATGACTTATCATATGCTAAGGGCAATGATGAGAGCACATGAACTGCACTCATTTTGCCTAAAGGTCAGGTAAGATGTCTCTTTCTGAAGAAGTAACTCTTGCATTGAAATATGAATGAATGGCAGGAGTTAGCAAGAAGAGAGTAAGGATCGGGCAAGTGGTAGGCAGGGGAACAGCACATACAAAGGTAGTGAGGGAGGAGAGAACTTGGATGTGGAGGGTCCTGAAATCCAGTGTGACTGTAATAGGTGAGAAGATGCCCAACTCAAGATAACATGTGAGGGCATTCAGGGGATGGATTGTGCTGAAATTGGTATTCTATTAAGGATGCTGACCTTTACGCTAAGAGCCCTTGAAAACCTTGGAAGGATTTTAGGCAGGCAATGACATTCTCAGATTTGTGCTCTGAAAAATCTCCCTGGCTGCTGAGTGGGAACAACTTCAGAACAGAGAAGGGGGAGGTTGGTTGACAGTGGCTTCATTAGAAAGGCTGGAGCAGCAGAGAAGCAGGTGCCCCCCAGAATTCTGTCTAACTCAAAGGGGGCTCTTGGAATTTAGTCTCCACTCTGCGTACCAAGTTCTGTGTTCCACCCAGACCTAACCCTGGATCAGACTTCATCTTGGGCTGGAATCCTGACTGTACTTCATCATCATTTTTTAAAATTTTTAAATTTAATTTAATTTTTAAATTTAATTTAATTAAATTAATTTTTTTTAATAGAAGAAGAAGATAGAAAGAGCCCAGCACTTTGTATACTGCAGGGTCTTGATCAATATTTGGCAAACGAAGAAACAGTAGAGAAACAGAGAGGCAGCTGGTGAAAACCAACAGTAGAGGTGTCCCATCTTTCTGCAGTTTGATGAAGTTCTATTAGATCAGAGGAATAGTGATACAAGGTCAATATGGAGAAGGGAAAGAAAGAGGAGGAGGGGCAAAGAAGAAAGAGAAGGAAACCTTAGTCAAGAGCTAACCCTGGGCAAAATTTCCCCAAAGGCCCTTATCTTTGACCTGCCCTCATTCCTTCTCTGGAGCACCTCCTCTGGCCAGCCAGAGATAATCACCATGCTCCCAACCCCCAACGGGCTCCCAGGGGTCCCTGCTCCTCTACCCACCATCTCTCCCAGACACCTATGTGCCCACAGTGTCCTGGTCTCAGTTGGAAGTGCAGGAACTCTAGACTGTGCATGAGGGCAAGGCCTAGCCTTTGCAGAGGGCCTTGCATTTAAAAAGATTATTCCTCAAACAAACTCACAGTAGGCACATTTTTAAGAAGTTGGGGAAAGGGAAGGAAAAAGTCAAGGTGGTAGAAAGGCAGCCGTTTGGGACTCTGGCCACCTGGGGGATGGCCTTCCCCTCTGAACCTGACCAGAGGGGCATCAGGCTCCTCCCACTGTGCCCTTCGTGCCTCCAGATGAGCTCCATGTCTCTTCCTCTCCAGAGTCCATGGTCACCATATGGACAAGAGGGGCAGCAGGGAGGGTGGGAGCAGAGGATGTCAGGACTGTGCAGGAAATTCTGGAGTCCACATCTGCTTGGGACTCCCTTTTCAACTTGAGGCCCCACGTTGGAGCCATCTCACCAGAGACCCAAATACATGCAGACAGCCAGGCCACGACTTATCACATGGAGTTTCAGGAGCCCACATGAATGGGATGAGAGAAGTATGAAATAAGTGACTTCCACATTTTGGAGAGATTCAGGGTGCTGGTGGAGATTCAGGTGAGAGTAAAGGGAGGGAGCTCAGAGACCCCTGGAGACCTCAGGAGAGCTGCACAGTAGCAGAGTCCTCAGAGATGTCTAGGAGAGGGCACAACTATAGCTCTCTGGAAGGGATAGTGTTTGATTACAGGGGATGAGGACATCGTAAACACTGTATCACCCTCTGTAACATTGGCATTGATGAAGCTGCCATCTTATTTGGGGCTGCTGATGAGAATGACCTAGGTTCTAGTGGGGAAAGCAGTTTGATGGACCCTAGAGCATTGCCATGAGCTTCACACAAGCCAAGGGGCACAGAGAAATGGGCCCAAGGTGAGAGCAGGGCTTTAAGGACTCAGGGCCAGTGAGCCCTTCCTGATGGCAGAAGAGCTTCTGAGGCCGTGAATTCTGGAAGGCCAGCCTCTTTCCACCAAAGGTGAACTTTAAGTGGTGTCCCCTGAGGCCTCAGACATCTGGTCTCTCAGGTGTCTCACATCCCACACTTGAGAGTTGGCTGGATGAGCTTTTGGGGTCATTGTGAGGGGACAGCTGGGGTCAAATGAAGATGGGAGTTAGGGGTCAATAATTGTTCAGGTCAGGGAGGTCTAAGCCAGGTTTAGGGTACAGCCTGAGGGATAGCTGGTCTTTGATTAGAGTATGGTCTCAGTTTGGGCCTGGTTTATGGGCCCGTCTGTGTTGGGGTGAAGGGAACAGTACAGAAATTATACCCTCAAATGGGGGCTATGCTTTGGGGCTCCAGCTTCATAAGAACTCTTCTGAAAGGTCTAAGCCAGCAGGCTACTTTTCAGGGACAGGAAAAGGGAGCGACAGGACAGGAGGAGCCCCCCCTGGGTGAGGATGTGGCGGTTCTTGGGCCCTGACAGTGAGGAAGAGAATGAAATGGCCTTGAGGGGAGGTAAAAGGAGGGTTTGTGGAGATTCAGCCCAAGATTCCAGCAGGCAACTGAAAGCCAGAGGCTTGAGAGGTGGTGAGACATTAGAGTGGGGTGGGAGAGCGGGCCTGGCTATTCCTGGGAGCCCAGACCACCTTGGTGGCCTCCTTGTCAGTCCTCCAGAGTTTTGCCTGGAACGCAGTGGGGGAACAAAAGGTTCTGGCCTTCCCTGGCGTCTGGAGTCCAAGAATGAGCGATATCTGCCTCCTTGTGTTCTGGGTGGCGGCAGGCAGGAGGTGGCCTTGGATCTGGACCCCCTGGGAAACCAGCAAGTGGAAGGAGGTGCTGAGGAAGTGGAGAGGGAGCCAGGATGGAGGAGCAGGGGTGTACAGATGAGGGAGGCTGGCGAAACCTACTCCCTTGACAACATTCATTAGGACTTTGGGAGCTGGGTCCAGCCAGGCCTCCCCTCCCCTTGACCACTGCCAGAATAAGGGTGAGCCCTGAGTACCCACACCCCAGGATGGCAGAAAAGGAGCCACCAGATGGAGCCTTTGAGGTCCACATGGCTGGCGAGTCTGTATCCCACAGGATTAGTGACCATTCCCAAGGCTGTGGCGGACACAGGACACCCAGGGAGAGAGGCAGAGGCCAGAAAGTTCAACCTGGCACTAGGGAGCTATGGTACCTGGGCAGGTGGGAGGAGACTGTTCTGTGTATGATGGATTGGTTCGTTTTGGAGAGACCAATGAAGCTGCAATGTGTGGTGAGGGAAGAGGATGGACTGCAGGTGTCTGCCCCATAGTGTCTTCCATTGTCTGTTTCCCACCCATTCTTGGGCTCCTTTTTCTCTCCCATCCTTTTATAGTGAGTTCAGGCCTTTGCACATTCATTCATTCATTTATTCATTCAATAAATATCAAGCATCTCTATTGTGCCAGCACTGCTCGAGAGACTTGGGACAAGAGAACATCTGTGAACAAGAGACACCAAGGTCTGGCCTTCATGGGACTCACTTTCTAGTGAGAGTGCAGCTCGTCTGGAATAGTTGTAGGTGGGAGGCAGTGGGGAGTTTGGGAGCAGGGAGGGGGCTTTGGCCATTAATTTGGGAACTGGGCGGAGCTTTGGTCTCTGGGAGGAGATTAAGAGTGAGGTTCAGGCCTGGGCTTCAGAGCGATGCTAAGAGGATCTCACAGCAGAGCTTCAGACTTAGGAACATGTTTCGTTGGATACTGGTACAAGGTAGAACCCTTTGGCAGGCTGTGGGCCCAGGGTCCAGGCTGCCTGAGGATGGGACCCACACTGCCCAGGCTCCTCCTCCCTCTGGCCCACCTGAGTGTCAGGAACAGAGGGGTGTGTGTGCCGGGGACTGTGTGCAGAGTGGATCTTGGTTCTGTCCAGAGCATGCGCTGGCTGATCTAGTGGCGGGGGCTCAGTCTTCCCATCCTCTTAGGCTGGTGAAGGATTCAACATTTTCAGCAGAAGATCCTCCAAGGGAGGCCTTTCTTCTGGAATACTTCAAATTGCCTTTTTTGCTTCCTGGGTGCCTGAGAAGCTGTAGTTTCATGTTAGTCCCCACTATGTCTGTGGGGTTAGAGGTCAGGATTTGTCTCCCTCTTCTACAAATGGGCACACTGAGTCCCCGACCATTCAGGGTGAGCTCAATACTACAAAGAGAGCTGCTGTTAGAATTAGGTCTACATGTCTGGTCTGCAGAGTCCGGGCAGCTTCCCTCATTCTGCTGGGACCTAGAGCAGGGGCTGGGGGTGAGGAATGCCTTAGTCTCTCTCAAAGGGACAGAGGAACAAGAAGGAGCAGGTGGGACCAGAGCTCTGTCATGTGGTCATGGCTGTGATATAGGGAACCCTAAAGGCAGTTCGGATGAGGAAGGAGAATATGCAAGGAAATCCTCCATTTTCCCCTCACCTCCTCTCCCCTGGTTCCTGGGGGCCATGCTGAGCTGAGAATGAAGCCAGAGGTCAGGGCTGCCTGGCCCTGACATGGGGGGATGTACCACGGAGTCCAGCCTCTTGAAGCAATAGCAGCATGGTGCCTGTGCTGGCCTGTCAGAGGCCTCTTGGTGTGCTGGAGCTGAGCTTGCTCAGTGCAACCTTGACCCTCTTCTCCTTGGTCTCTCTCCAGCTCTGCTTCTCAGCTTGAGCCTGCTTCCCATCCCTGGTACTCTGTTTCCCTGGGACCCTCTTTGCTCTCCATGTCTCTATTTCTGACCTTCTTTTGCTTCCTATGATCTCCCTGCCAATCATGGTTAATCTGCTTCATTGCTACATGGATACCACAAAACTGGTCTCCAGGGAACATCTGCTAGATTCCTTTAGTAGACTATAAGTAGCTATGTGTGTCTTTCCATGCCTAGGGGCCATCTGAGCCTTGGGGTACAGCTCTTTCTGATGGCTCATTGATCTTCCTTGGGGAAGTGGATGCCAGCGGATCCCCCCCAGCTCTGGCCCCATCTCCTGGCCCTGCATCTCCGGCTCTCAGCTCCAGGGCTGCGTGTACCCCTCCCTTTGCGGGCAGCCTCCTGGCTGACTTCATTCCCTGTCACATTCCTGGCTGTGAAAGGGACCTCTTTCAGGGCCCTGGGGAAATGACATGAGTTTGTTTGTTTTTCTCCTGTCTCCACTTCAAGGGCTCCACTGGCAAAAACAACACCCTGATGACTTCCAGCTCTTCTCCTCCTTTGCCCTGAACATGGGAAAGACAGCCTCCACTTTCAGACATGTCAGCTGAGAGAAGAGGAGCAAAGGGGTAGTCTTTAGGATGGCCACCTGCTCCCATTGCCTTTTGGTGGAGCAGGTACAGAGCCACCTCGTACCCACAAAGGCCTCTCTATGTGCCCAACCCAGTGGGCTCCCAGGAGAGGTGGGAAGACTATTGTTTAAAACTAAGGGTTGGGTAAGGCATGCCTCAACCCAGAGAAATGGAGGTAAGGAGCAAATGTTGAGACAGCTTGTAAGATCAGGAAGCTTTTCCAGCACCTCTCACACCACACTGTGCAAGATTAAGCCACCTTTGAGTGACGATGTGTGCTCCTGTACGGCTTAACTCTGTTGTAACCTTCAGAATCATGATTAGGAAAGACTGCCCTGTCACTGGCAGAATCAGTAAGACGGCATAATAGACACCTGGGGCACAGCAGGTGTCCACTCTCCAGGCTCCAGAGATGAGCTTCTGAAGACCAGACTCTCTTTTAAGGAACAAAGAAAGCAGCTGCAGTTGCCTTTAAGGGACAGTGCTTGGGTAAAAGAGGCCAGTATTGAAAGTCCATGGATGAACAGGGTGAATGACTGAGGACATTGTACATACCATATCCACCTCCACAACCTTGCCATCGGTGGGGCCACCATCGTGGGCCTTGGGTCTATGACCTAGGTTCTGGTAAGGGAAGAAATTGAACTGATCCCAAAAGGATAGCAGAACTTTACTGACAGGAACCTTGCGTGTAAACTCCAGACAAGCTCACGGGCCACAGAGAAGTGGCTCAGGGTCAGAGTAGGACTCCAAAGAGCCCTTTCGATGGCAGAGGCATCTCTATGAAGTAGTGAATGCAGGGATAGCTCTAGGGTTATTTAGGAACACTTAGGGAGCTAAACAAGAGCTACATGGCCATCCAGTCCATCTGCCACGGATTCTTAAAATGCAAGGGAAGCTGATGAGGCTCAAAGTGCCCACACAGAAGCTGATGCAGGAAAACAGCAACAAGGAGGCAGTGGAGGATTGGACATTCCGCTTCTTCAAAACCTCAGGGTTCAGGCCTCTGCTCCTCACTTCGCCCAGGCCCAAGCCACTTTCCCTGAGGAAAAACCATTGCATAAAATTCACTTGAGGTTGCAGAGGAGAAACAGTGTCATCTTAAGCTTTTTCAAATGTCTGCTTTGTGTCTGCCATGGTGGACAAAACTTTGGCTGGTTTGATTCCACAAGGTTAGACCTATGGCCCTTCCCTTGTAAGCCTTTTGCCTTTTGAGAAAACAGACACTAGCCTTTGGGGAACTTCTACTTGTTCTGATGAGAAAAATACGTTTTCTTCTTCAGTGAGCTAGGTCTCAGGGAATCTCACCCTTGCAGATCCACTGCTCAGCCTAAAGAAAAGAGAGGACTCATGGACATGAGATGTATGCACAGGAACACAGAGCGAACAGTAATCACAGCAGCCAGATGGAGCTCCTCAGAACTATGCTGGGGGGTGTTGGGTAGACCATGGAGAGCGGGACCAGCTGAAGTTGACCAGGAGAGCCTTCTGAGGGGTCTTCAAAGACAATGAGAGGCATAGATTGGTAGAGAGGTGAAAAGAGGTGTCATGGAAGAGAGGCTGGTAGGAATGAAAAGCCCTGTGTGGCTGTGCACCAACAGAATGGTGCCGTTGGAGGGCACCAGCATCAGCTTTCTAGTGTCTCAGGTCAGATAAAGACCATCCTGTCCAAACTGAGTTGTCTTCTCTGCCTTTCCCTGACATCATATTTTCTCCTGGTCCCTGACTTTTGAACATGCTTCATGGAGCTGTCTGTATTCCTCTTGACATGTAGTATTCAGAACTTAGTCTCTCTTCTACTCATTCAATCAACACATTTAGCATATTCTATTTTCTAGCCACCATGCTGAGGGCCAGGAGTACAAAGATGAATAAGAGCCAGTTTGGTCTTCAGGTAGTCATTAGTCTAATGCAGTTGTGTTCAATAAAACTTTCTGTGATGAAGAAAATGTTCTCAATCTGTATTGTCTAATGTGGAAGTCTCTAGCTACATGTAGCTACTGAGTATCTAAAATGTGGCTAGGGCAGTTGAATAATTGAATTTTTAATGTTATTGAATTGTAAATAATTTAACTTTAAACATAACATTCTCCTATGGCTAGGCGAAGTTATATTAGACAGCACAATCTAATGGGAAAGAGACAAGTAACCAGGCTGTTACATGATCAGGACAGCATGGTCAGAGCTGTCACTGTGGTTGGGTCAAGGAAGTAGAGGAGAGAGAGTGACTGGATCTGCCTGGGAATTAAGAAGGCTTCCCAAAGAAGGGGGCATTTGAGATAAGTTTGGAATGATGAGCAAGATGTGCTTGATGATGGGGAGGGGGTGTGTGTGGGTAGAAGACTCACACTAACAATTCTTGTGTTTTTTTTAATAGACTTCCCAGCTGGGTTCTCCCATAGGTTAACCAAAAGAGTTGGGCTTGAGCAAGAAGATGCAGATGTGCTCTGCCCACTGGCCTGGCTCTCTGCCCTCCTCAGTCCCCAGGGGGTGGGTGATGACAGATGGACTCATGACTCTCCCAAGTTTGAGGGATCCAAGGGGCTGAACTGACCCTGGGAATGACGATTGTACCCAAGGGGAGGGTGCGGGGGTATCTGGAGACCATCTGGAAAGCTGGGAAGCATTTAGAGGAAAAGGATTGACGCAGCGGGAGGAGGTTTCTGGGAGCCAGTTCTCAAGAGGAGGCCAAGAGCTACTCCCAGGTCAAACCAATCCTTCCATCCAGATGGAACAATGGGGGAGCAGTGCTTGGGGCACTGTGGGGCAGTTGGAGAACAGCTATTGCGGTGCTTGGCCAAAGAGTAGGAGATAGGGTTTTTCAGGACTCTTCTGTGCTCTAGAGTCCTTGGTGGTTGATGCCACCCCCATCAGACTAGGGTCCCCCATGGGTGAGGCCTAGTGTGTTGCCCTAGAGAAGAGGGAGTTCGAAAGGTAGATGTTTAATTTCTGCGTGCTTAAAATAGGATTCCTGATTTATCCCTTCAAGACTCATCACACCCTCAAGCTTTTCCATCTCAAGATAGCATCACCACCCAACAAGTCACACCATTCAGAAGCCTGGGAGTAATTGTGGATTCTCCCCTCTTTCTTATTTCCCACAATGTCTACATCATTAGCAGATTTTGCTGATTCTCCCTCCAAAATACATCTCTAGATCATTTACTTCTCTCCATCTCCACTGACACAATGTTGTCCAATCTTCTATAATTTTTCAGCTGGGGATTTGCCTTTAACTAGTGTCCCTATTTCCTAAGCTTCCATCTTCGATCTATTTTACACCTAGCGGTTTGAGCAATTTTTAAAAATTAGGTTTTTATTCACCTGCCTAAAACATTTTCTATGGGTTTTCATTGTACTTGGAATAAAATCCATCCTCCTTAACAAGGTCAAAAAAGGGCCTGCATAATTTGGTCCTGATACATCTTCAACATCCTCTCACAGAAGTAGCCCACTGCATAGGATGCTCCTGTACGTGGTGGAGTCTTCCAGTTCCTCAGAGAAGCCAAACCTTCTCCTGCTGCCAAGAATTTGCCTATGTAGTGGCTGTTCTCCCTCTTCGTTGAGATGGCTTCTTCTCATCCTTGACACTTCCATGTGTGTATCCTCTCTCCTTCTCTCCCACAGCACATTCTTTCTTTACTTTCCTTCATAACAGAATTTAACATTTGTTTTCTGGTTGACTGTCTCTTTCACTAGACTCTAAAGTCTGTCAAAGCAGGCATTTGTTCATCACTATATACCAAGCAGCTGGTGGGCTGCCTTGCACACAGAAGGGACTAAAGAAGTATGCATCAAAAAGATGCATACTTATTTATATGAAAAAGAGTTGCTTTCCTTTTGTGCAGTCCTACAAAATCAACACTGTTCTCTGGTAGGAAGAGACGGCTAACCCAAGGGCTTCCAACATTGGCTTTCGTTGTTACCGATGTTTGTCCTACATTTTCCCACTCTCTCTTCAGCATGTGTCAGATAGGTCAGACTTTTCAGGGATTACTAAAGTCCTGTAGATTTTCCAGCAACTCTGATTCATTTTTATGTCAATTCTAGTGTTTGTGAACACAGAGCTGGTAGTTGCATGAACATTGTGAGGAGGCCAATCTTTCCCAGTCAAGGCCTGACTAGGATTTCCATAAAATTTTTATTTTCCTAAGGTCTCTCCATCTCTAGAAAAAAATGTGTGTAGTGTAAGAATAGGAGACCTCTGTCTCTGAGAACCCTTTTAGACATCAGGGGACTAAGTAGCCGATCCTGGTGAAAAGGTTTCTGTGGACCAGAAGAAGCTTCAGACCCAGGTAATGTCAGACGTAGGCGTGGGGAAGGAAACTGGTTCCTCTTTTCCTGAACTTTCATTTTCAACATATTTATGGTCTTTGTTCTGAGCATTATAGATCAGCCCTCAAGGCAATATGGTAGTGAGGCTAAGAACTCACGCTTTGCAGGCAGACTGCCTGGGCTCAAAACCTGTGTGACTGTGGGCAAGTCACGGGTTGGCTGTCCCAGTTGGCTGTCCTCATCTGTCTTCTGAGTGCCTCTCCCCATCCATCAGACTTTAATCCTATCTGTTACCTCCAAGACCATTCTAATAGAGGTCATATGGAAGGAGCAGTTGGTGGATTGGGCTATCCAGGGTGCCTGCTTCTAACATGGTTACCATCTGTGACTCATGTCCTGGAAGGGCACAGACCTAAAGTCTGGGTCTGAAAACAGAGCCGGCTGCCATATCCTCAAACTTGGCTCACAAATGCCCTCCTTAGATGCTACCACATTTCTCTCCTTTAACCGGGAGCTCACCCATAGTGGAAAAATGTCACAAATTGCTTGTTGCTTTTTATTTAAAAAAAAAAAAAAGTCTGTTACCTCACCCCCACATTATAAAAGCAATGATCAGAAATGCAGAAATAATCCAATGTTAAGAAATTTATTCATGTAATATATCACACAAATAAGACATCAAATGCATAATCATTTTTTCAACATTTACTTTTAATTAACAATTTTCAATCAGCTTGCCCTAAAATGATATTTTTTTCTTAGTAAAGAGTATTAAACTTTATCCAGATAACTTTATCCAAAATGGTAAAATACCAATAAAGTCAGGGAGTACTATTGCTGCAGTTTTTCAGCTTAGTTTTGAACATCCTAAACAATGCAATAAGAAAAAAATGAGTAGCACAAATATGGGAAGTGAAGAGGCAGCAACACCACTATTTTCATAATTTCATTTCATTGTCTATTGAATATCTATTGACTCTCCAGCATCTGTTGCTTCTTCCTCACCAATTTCACTTGAGGATCCATTACTTCATACAGTCTTGCTCCATGTAATCTGGATGGAACTCCTCTTTCAGCAAAAGAGTCAAGCCTGTGACCCAGGCCTAGCCAGTTAAAACACTCCATGCCCTTAGGTCATTTGGTGATGGCCGTGACCAAGTGCATGTAGCCTGAGAATGAATCTTACAGATCCAAAGGCCAAGGAGAGATATGGAGAAAAACTATATTTTCCTAATATCAGTCTTTCCTGTGGATTTTTCTTTCTGAGAGCAAATATATTTGCTTTTTGTTTAAGGCAGATTTGCCTTTTTTAAAAAAAATTAAAATTAAAAATTCCTAGTTAATACAGCTACTAAAAATACAAAAGAATAAACGGAAAAGCTATTGTAATTAATATGAGTATATCCTAAGTTAGCTAGATTTAAGATAAACGTAGCTTTTCTATATGTTGTCAATAATCATTAGAAAATAAAACTAAATTATTTCTCATTAGCAATAGTACAAAAGTCATAAACTTCTCAATAAATATTCAACATCTCCAAAGAAACCGTAGATGTCACTGAATGATGAAACATTTGTTTCAATGGAAAGACAGATTCATTATTGCAAAGATGGTAATACTCCCCTAATTCAACCAATAAATTCAATAGAATTCAATCAAGTCCCAATTTTCTTTTCTTTTTTGAAATTATGTGGTTTAGCATATTGATTGTAAAGTTCATTTGAAAGAGTAAATGAAAGAAAATGGCATAGGCTATTTTGTTTGAGAAGAGTCCAGCCAGATACCAAAATATTCTATAAAGCTGCACTAACCAAAACTATGCAATATTGATGCAAGCACAAATAGACAAGGAAATAGAGAATGGTGTCTAGCAACAGATTCATGTATATTTTTGAAAATTTAGTATATATGTTAGTCCATTCTCATGCTACTAATAAAGACGTACCTGAGACTGGGTAATTTATAAAGGAAAGATGCTCAATTGAATCGCAGTTCAGCACGGCTGGGGAGGCCTTGGGAAACTTACAATCATAGCAGAAGGGGAAGCAAACATGCCGTTCTTCACATGGCGGCAAGAAGGAGAAGGGTCAAGCAAAAGGAGAAAAAGCCCTTTATAAAATCATCAGATCTCCTGAGAATTCACTCATTATCAAGAGAACAGCATGGCGGTAACCATCTCCATGATTCAATTACCTCCTACCAGGTCCCTCCCACAACACATGGGGATTATGAGAACTACAGTTCAAGATGAGATTTGGGTGAAGATGTAGTCAAACCGTATTAGTATGTAATAAAAATTTCATTTCAAGGCAGTGCCAAATGAATAGTTCATGCAAAAAAAATGGAGTTGGGACTAATAACTATCCTTTTAAAAAATAAAATTCCTTTCTCACATCCACACAAAATATTAATTCCGTATAGTTTAAAGATTTATAGAGCAGATCGTATAAAATTAGAATAAAATATAACCATTTAAAAATAGCTTTATTGAGATATAATTCACATACCATCCAAGTCACACTTTTAAAGTATACTATTCAATGGCTTTTAGTGTATTCACAGTTATACAACCACTACCACCACAGTTGGTTTCAGAACATTTCCATCACTCCCCTGAAAAATCATTTTCCCCTCACATTACTTCTCTAGCCCAAGGCAATCATTAGTCTACTTTCCTGCTCATAGATTTGCCTATTCTGGACATTTCATGCAAACGAAAACATATATGTGGTATTTTTGTGACTGGCTTCTTTCATTTATTGTAATGTTCTTTAGGTTCATCCATGTTGTAGCATATCTAAGTACTCCTGTTTATTGCCAAATTGTGTTTCATTGTATGGATATACCACATTTTATTTATTCATTATTGTAAGGAATTTGGGGGCTGTGTCCATTTTTTTGGTTATTAAGAATATTGCTGTTACAAACATTTGTGTACAACATTTGTGTACATTTGTGTGAAGATTTGGTGTTATTTCTCTTGGAGATTTATGTAGGAGTGGAATTGCTGGGTCCTATGGTAACTCTGTGTTTAATCTTTTATGAAATTGCTAGACTATTCCCAAAGTGGCTGTACTGTTTTGCAGCAGTGTATAAAGATTCCAATTTCTCTGCTTGTTATTATATAACCTATTTTTACAAATAAAATTTATTTTTATTTTTTACAAGTTTTATTTTGTTTCTAATTAATACATAAGAGTTGTACATATTTATGTAGTACAGTGTGATATTTTGATACATACATTGTGTAGTGATCAAATCAGTGTAATTAGTATATCTAGCATCTCAAACATTTATCATTTCTTTGTGGTGAGAACGTTCAAAATCCTCTCTTCTAGCTATTTTGAAGTATACAGTACATTACTCTTCACTATAATCACCCTGCTGTGCAATAGAATACCAGAACTTATTTCTCCTATCTAACTAGAACTTTAACCCTCTTGACCAACCTCTCCCCATTATCTTCTCTCCACTACTCTCTCCCCAGCCTCTGGTAACCACTATTCTACTCTCTTCTTCTATAAGATCAGCTTTTTAAGATTTCACATATGAGGGAGATCATGCAGTATTTGGCCTTCTGTGCTTAGCCTATTTCACTGAACATGGTCCATCCATGTGGTCCCAGATGACTGGATTTCATTTTTTTATGACTGAATAGTATTCCATTGTATATGTACATCATGTTTTCTTTATCCATTCATCCACTGATGGACACTTAGGTTGATTCCATGTCTTGGCTATTGTGAATAGTGCTGCAATGAGCACAGGAGTGCAGATATCTCTTTAGCATACTTATTTCATTTCCCTTGAATATATACCGAGTAGTGGGATTGCTGGAACAAATCATAGTTCCATTTTTAATTTTTTGAGGACTGTTATCCATAATGACTGTACTAACTTACATTTCCACAGATAGTGTACAAGGGTTTCCCTTTAACCACATCCTTGCCAACATCTATCATTCTGTCTTTTTGATAAAAGCCATTCCGACTGGGATGAGGTGGTATCTCATGGTGGTTTTGATTTGCATTTCTTTGGTGATTAGTAATGTTGAGTATTTTTCCATATACCTTTTAGCCATTCATATATCTTCTTTTGAGAAATGTCTATTCAAATCGCTTGCCCATTTTAAAATCAGATGATTTGTTTTTTGCTATTGCGTTCTTTGAGTTTCTTACATATTGTGGATATTAACTCCTTGTGAGATGCATAGTTGGTAAATATTTTTCCCATTTTATAGATTATCTCTTCACTCTGTTGATAGTTTCTTTTGCTATGCAGCTTTTTAGTTTGATGTAATTCCATTTGTCTATTTTTGCTTTTGTTGCCTGTGCTTTTGAAATCTTAGTTTAAAAAATCCTTGCCCAGACCAATATCATGCAGCACTTTTCTTACATTTTCTTCTAGTAGCTTCAGTTACAGGTCTCACATTTAAGTCTTTAATCTATTTTGAGTTGATTTTTGCAAGTGGTGAGAGACATGGTTCTAGTTTCATTCGTCTGCGTAAGGATATCCAGTTTTGCCAGCACCATTCATTGAAGACACTGTTATCTGACCTTTTGATTATAATCATCTTTATGGGTGTGTAGAGGTATTTCCGTGTGGTTTTGATTTACATTTCCCTGATGGATAATGATATTGAGCAGCTTTTCAGGTAAGTATTGGCCGTTTGCTTATCTGCTCTGGAGAAATATTTATTTTATCCTTTGACTTTTTTTTTTTTTTTTTCTAATTATGGAGTGGGAAAGACCTTGCTAGGCAGCACACAAAACTCAGAAGTCTTAAAGGAAAAATATTGAAAGATTCAACCACATGAAAAATTTAAACATCTTTATTTTCAAAGACAACATTAACACAATTAAATAAAAATCATTTTTCCATAGAGAAGAAAATATATGAAACATATATAGCAAAGGTCAATATTTGTAATATATAAAGAAGCCCTACAAATCAATAAGAAAAAAAATCAAACAACTCAAAGCAAACTGGGCAAAGGGTAAGAATGAGCATTTCATAGAAGGGCAAACATTCAGTACACATATGGAACAGTGCCCAACTATTCTTCAAACCTGGAACTACAAGTTATAGCAATAAGAAATTACAGATTTTTCCACCATCAGCTTGGCAAACTTTTAATAAATCAATAATACATACATTATTAGTAGTGGGTGTGAGGAAATAGGAATCTGAGACACCTGGCTGGCGTGTACACAATTACAACCCTCTTGAAGGTTCTGACAGGATCTATTCACATTGAATTCATAGGAGAAATCTCAAGGTAGTAAAATTGTAGATGGCTTTTGCTTTGTGTGTTTGTGTGCTTTTAGACCATTCTGCATTAAGTAAGTTTTAGTTTTTCAGGTGGGTTGTAGAATGTTATTTAAAAATCAAAAAGGAAACAGAGATAATCTGTTTCCTGGGAATGTCCAGATGAAAGAATTGTAGGAACATAAACATAGAATTGGTAAAGATGAGGGTATCTGGTTTCTGCCTAGGTGCAAATACTCGCAGCATAACAGCTCCCTCTTCAAGAATCAGCATCTATAAAGGGGAACCTATAAAGGGGAATGCAGAATCCAGGAAACAAAACCACAACCATCACCAGCACCACACACACACACACACACACACACACACACACATACACACACACCAGCAAAGAAAAAAAAGTTAGAAATATCCACGGAAACTGAAAGGTACTTTGAACTGGTATGAAAAAACCTGAATGAAAAGTAATTGATAGTGACAATGAGAAGTTAAATAGGAGAAAAGTGGTTTAAGATCTGATCTTGCCTTTTCCCTACATTATAGTAGGACAAGCATTGTTTACCTCTTACTGCAGATTTTGGAGACAGTGGCCATGGAGTTTGAGCAGGTATCTTTAGGGGTATTGTCTGGGCAATGCATCTACTTCTCTGGAGGAGGTAGTTGGGGGAGACAAGTTGGGACAAGCTCAGCTGCATATTCTATCTTCTTCCTCTCCCATCCTAGGCTAGTGGTTTCTATCCAGAGAGATTGTTCTTTCCACCAACCTTTGGCCTGAGGAGTTGCTTTGTAGTGTGATGGTAAACAAGTGGCTAAATATCTTGGCCCCATGACTAGAATGTGGCCTTCCCTTCCCTACTATGTATTTTAAGACAGAAACTGAGACCCTTGGAGAATATGTGCCCAAATAACCCTGAGGGAATGCCACCACCTCAAGAGTAAAAACACATTCCTTCTGAAGTAGGATATTAGAAAACTGGACTGAAAATTGAAAATAAGCTAAACACATTTACAGAAATGGAGCACCATATATGTAATAATATGAAATGACAATTTAAAAAATTTTAAAAGTACCAGGTAGAATTATTAGATAAGAGAAATAAAATAGTTGAAATAAAGAACATGGTACAGAAATAATAGTATGAATACAGCTGGAGAACAAATTGATGAATTGGAAGATCAGATTGAGGAAGCTTTCCAGAAGGTGGTAGAAAAGGATAAAGAAATAGAATATAAACAAGAAAAGTTAAAGAAGATAGAGTATGCATGTGTTAAAATCCTGATAATAAGAGTCCCAGAAGAAGATAAAAGTATAAGAATTAAGAAGATAAAAATATATAGGAAGTATTTGATGAAATAATAGAGAAATATTTGCCAGAATTAAAAAATAAATAATATGAGATTAAATGGATCAATAAAGTGCAATAAAGTGCAAACAGGAGAAAGAAGGAAAATCTCACTCCTGAATACACTACAGTAAAATATAATAATATTAAAGAGGAGAACATTTTAAAGGCTTCTTTAGAGAAAGGATTGAACAACTACAAAGTCACAAGAGCTGTATTGACATCAGACTTCTGAATAGCTGCAGCAGAGGTAAAAAGACAGTGGATTAATATTTTTTAAATATTGAAGGAAAACCTTTGAATTAAGACTTTTATATACACCCAACTTGTCATCTGAAAGACATAATAAAAATATTCTCAGTTATACACGGGCTCAGATGACCAGCTGCAAAAGACCCACACTGAAGATACTTTTTGAAGTGTCTTTTAAGAAAAGAGATAAATTCTAGAGCTACTGCAAGATATTTCAGATTCAAAGGTGCTGAAAAATCTTGCTAAACTTCTATGTCTATTTGTAGTGATAAGAACAAGGAAAAGAAAAAAAGTATGCATCCATGTACTACTTACATGGATGAATCCATAAATTTTGGATGAAACATAATTTAGAATGAAAAAAAGAAACTTCAGAAGGTTCTGACCCTCAGCTCTAATCCCACAAGTTTGGAAACAAATAAAACTAAAGAAAATTATATTTAAAAATACATATATAAGTTAAAATGAGTTTTTTAAAAAAGCAAAACAATGATAAGGAGATGGGGCCAGACAACAGGATTGGGGAGGAACATAGGTAGTTGTAAATTATCTGTAATGTTCTGTTTCTTGCGATGGGTGGTGGTCTGTGGGTGTTTATTTTCTTAAAAATAAACAAATACATAAATAAGAAATAAAGGAAATCCACATGTGAACTAATGATGATGAACCATGAAGCAGATACTGTAACTTTGTGCACCTGTAGTCCATAAGAAGAAAAGGTAAAGGAAATGTAAGACAATCCCATTTATTTGTTTTCTTGAAGTTGCAAACTGTTCATAACCAGTGTCAGGAGCTTCTGCATGAATTTTACCTGGACCAGAAATGGGTCCAAAGGTTCACATGTGTCCCTGGAAGTGCACTTCACATTAGATGCCTTGAGTTACAAGGAGGGGTGTGGACACACAGTCAAAGAGAGGCAGGGTGGAGGGTGATCAATACATAGGTCTTAAGGTCGGAGAGCCTGGTTTCAACATCCAGCCCTGCCACTTTCCAGGGGAACAGCTGTAGATGAATTATTTAACCTCTCTAAGCATGATAAAATGATATATATACACAATGCTGAGCCTGATAAAATGATAAATGATCATGTTGCAAAATGCTTGGCACATGACATGTGCTCAAAAGGATTAGTAAAACATAATGAGAACGAGGACTAGTACAATAAAATAACAAGGAGAAATAAGAAGCACTTCTAAAAAAAATCCTGAGAGATTTGAGTTGGGTTCTTTGACTGAAGATTGCTGTTAGATTCTGCAATCCTATAATAGTTCACCAACCTCCATCACTTGCTTTTGGTTTTGTTTTGTTTATTTCTTAGTTTCCTAGTAAACATTTTGAGAAAGTCCAACCTCATTTTAGCTAAGTGAAGGGGGAAAGGGACTTGGCTGGAAGAGCAAAGAGGAAGCTCTTACATTCCTGGTGAAGGCTGCCACCCAGGCCTCCTAGGAAGAGATAAGCCAGACGAAAGGAGTTAGGGATGCAGAACTGGGAAGGGAATCTCGCGTTTGTTGTCTTTCCACAGTCAAGTACCATGTGTAGTGTTCTGGCAAAGGCCAGAGCAAGGTTTGTTGCATTCAGTTTTAAAACCTCAAGACTCTACATACTAGGTGAAGTCAAGGTCTTCTAGGTAGCAATGAGTGAAGAGAACTCAGGGAAGCCCCATGCTGGCAGTTTGCAAGTCCACCTTCCACCATCTTGCTCAAAGGGAGTGCAAATGGCCATCCCTTTGCAGGTCTTCCCAGCAAGAGACTACCTGCCCAGCCTAGGCTCTGAGTGCTCTAAGGTCTTCTGCCTTCTCTGGATCCCCTAGAAGTCTGATCTGGGCCCCTTTCCCCACCAGGCCCCCAGGCCTCTGCTTTAGTTACCAGTAAGGACACAGAGGTACAGAGATGCGTGTCATCAACTTCCCCGCCTTCTGGAAGCCAGTGACTCTGGGCCTTGAGGTCATGTAGGCCTCTGTGGATCCCCAGGCTCTGTCTGTAGTCTTTGCTGGGGTTTCTGGGAGTTTCCCGGATTGTCTCCAGTTTGCCTGTAATGCGCCTTCTTCCTCTCCATCCTGCTGCCCCTCCAGCTCCCTTCCGGCAAACCCTTGGGAAGGTGCCAGAGTTCCCTCTCCCAGCGTGCAAAAGCTCCTGTTGCTAAGGCACTGGTCCTGGCGGCAGCTGGCAGGACATATGGACAACCTTGCAGTATGATTGGTCATGGGATGGGTGGAGGCCCGAAAAGGTGGCTTTTGATAGCTGATGGTCTTGGCCTCACATTGACTCCTTGGTGTCATCTGAATCTTCGTTTAGCTCAATGCTTCATCTTTTGTCTTCCTGCTTCCCTGAAATAAGGAATGACAAACAATCCTAGAACTGGAGCCACATGTCCCCAAATGCGTGTGGCTCAGCATTGGCCATGTTTTTCCAATTATTCCTTGCTCTGAATGCCACAGCTAATACGCACGTGCACACTCACACACATACCCAGCGCAATTTTTAGCCAGAAATTCAGGCTCCTCTTTTCCCAGAACCCCTTGGCCTTTCAAGACCTTGCCCCACCCAGCCCCTCCATCCCTGCTCTACACCCTCCACAGCCCCTGGCCCTTGGGCTCACCCCTGCCCTGGGAAGGTCACTCTCTCAAGACAACATGTCCTTGTTTTTGTATTGCCCAGCACGCCTTCCCACCCGCCTGGGGATTTCTAAATCCTACCCATTCTTGAGACCCAGGGTGAGGCTGTCCACCATGACAGTTTCCCAAGGTCTGGCACCCACGCCCATCTCCCTGAAGGAACAACTCCCAGCCTTTTTGAATTAAGAATACCTACTATAAATCTTAACAAATATTTCAGGCTGATCACAAAAGGAAAGTGTGTTCATTGGAAATACAGATAAACAAAATAAAGAAAATATAACCTGCCTCATTTCCTCTACTTAGGGTTAACCACCATTCACATCACACCATTCACATCTTAGTGAGGGTCTGAAATGAAGGCTTTTTCCTACACACACACGCACACACCCTTACTGTTTTAAAGAAAGCAAATTAGACTCATACTAACATATGGCTTTATAACTGTGTCTTTTCACTCAACAGTGTGTTGTGAGCCGCTTTCCACGAAGAATCCCTTTTTTAATGTCAAAAGATTTCATGAATGACCACATAAGAGCATTTATACTTTTAAAGAATCATTTTATTATGGAAAATGTCAAACACAGAAAAGTTGAGACAACAGTATAATAATCCCCCAAATACTCATCATCTAGCTTCAATAATTATTAACATTCTCTCCTTCCAGTTTCATCCACCCCCTGCCTTTTTTCCCTCGAGTATTTTAAATAAAAGGCCAGATATTGTTTTATGTCCCTGTAAACAACAATTGTCTTTATAAGGTCTGCTGTTTGAGAAAATGCATAGCAACCCAAAGACAGTCTGCATTCAGGACCGCTTTTAAATGAATCTGCATTTTATTCGTGACAGCAGCATTGACGATTTGAAAAATAGTCCCACATATATGTGCAAGTTGTATTATGTATTCAGCCTTCGGTTGATGCTTGTAGGGCATATGGATGTACAGATCTCTTGCAAGAGCTCTAGCCCACAAGCCAGGCAGCACTGGTCTGATCCACTAACTCAGGCATTCAATCAAACTCTGTCTTGCATTTTTCGCCAGTTGGTTCACACATGTGAGTTTCCTCTCCTAACTCCACCGCTGTACCCTTAAATCCCAACGCCTGGGATCATGTCGGCCTCTCTCCTGCACACAAGGTTGTAAGTATCAAACTAAATTCTGGCCATAAAGTTGCTTCAAGTGAGGAGTTTCATTCTACATTGAGGAAACTGAGGCCACAGAGGAGGAAGGATTTCTTTAGGAGCAGAGATGGGATGGAATTGTAGGTCTCCTATCTCTTAGCCTTTCCTTATTCCACTGCCTTGTGGGCAGAATTTCACAGAATGGACAGGATGTGTGGGGAGTGTGACCTTGAGAACGGCATATTCAGCATCTTCACTGAATTACTGCTGCCCTGACTTCTTGTTAGGGACTCTAGGGAGGTTTGGGGCCTGAATCCTGCTGCTCACCTCCCTTCCCTTCAGGTTTCCTGCCAAGGGAGTCACAGCATAAGGATAAAATCCAAAAGTGAAAAACAGTAGTAGCCTAATCTCTGATGAAGCAGGACTTCTCTGATAAGCTGGGCTGGTCCAGGAGGCCCTTTCCTGGAAGCCCAAGGGGTGCTTCCTGTCCCCAAGTCCCTAACATCCATGTCTCCACCTAGCTATAGGCTGGAAATGTCCCATCCACCTAGCCACAGGCAAACAGAGAAAGACATGGCTGCTTTTGTGTCTGGGAGGTGTGACACAGCACAGGAAGCAAGAGTGGGCAAGAGAGTGGTCGTGCCTGCCAGGGAAGTCTGAGTCCCAGGAAGTGAGAGGGAAAGGAAGGCGGTATCTGAGTGAGCCCACTCTTAGAAAGCCTGGCCAAGGGAGCATCCAGCTCTGACCAGAGCAATGCGTCTCTCAAGGACCGGATAGGAGGAAGATGAGGAGAAGTTTCATGATCATTCCGCCTGCCGTGCCCAAGGTTGGAGAGAAGCTAGGGGGACTTCCCTCCCTTTGTGAGTCAAGCTGAGCTGAGGAATTATAACACACAAACAGTACAGTGGATCACAAAGACATCAGTCTATCTCAGTTTTAACAAAGTAACTACAGATTATGGTCAAAATAGTAAACATTAAAGGTTTAATGTTTGTGTGTTATAATCACACACTAAATTGTGCTACAGAAAGTCTACATATTTATTCCTCATTTCCATTTTTCTGCCAGAAGTTTTAGATCTAAAAACTAATTTTCTTCTCCCACCCTCCCTCCATCTCTCCCTTCCTTCCTTCTATCGACCTACAACTTTTAGGAGCCTACTAGGGGTCAGGTTGTATGCTTGGGCCCAGGGCTTCTGTAGTTCAGAGGCTCCCACATTTGGAGTGAGACAGCTGGACGGAGGCAGTGAAAAGGAGAGGGCCCTGGGGGAAGAGCAAAGGTACAGTTAAAAAGGAATGGTCAGTCATGAGACACACCCTTGACTCCATGTGTCCTCATTCCTGCCACTAAAGAATACAAATCACAGTTAGTTACAACAGCAGCAATTGAAATCCAGCTTCTGATGTGGGATCTCACCAGGGTCCCCAGAGGTTCAGCCAAAGAGAGGAGGCACAGGGCAAAGCCCAGGCAGTTGTAGTGCAAAAGATGGGGGCACCAGCTCTTCAGGGTATTCAGGGCCATCTTGAGAACCCTAGAAGTTGCTCAAGAATTCCAAACATTCTAACTCTTTCCTTTGGCTTAGCACAGTTTCTTCCATGCATGTCATATTCGAGGGCAGGTGCATGTGCACACACACACACACACACCCCCACTCATTGGGGTGAGGGCTCCCGGCCACCCCCATCATTCTACATACTCTCTCTGAGCCTCTCCCCACTCTTTCTTCCCTATCTTTAAGAAGCATATTTAGATGAACTAAGCCATCCAATTTATTCAATGGATCAGAAGAAACATGTATTAAGCATCTACTATGTGCACAATATTAGGCTGTTTGCTTTTAGAGACAGAATAAAAGGACAAAACAAAACAACAACAACAACAAAAAAAATGGGTGTAGTGGTCTTAACTACTCAGGAGGCTAAGGTAGGAGGATCCCCTGAGGCCAGGAGTTCAAGTCCAACCTAGGCAATATAGTGAGACTCCATCTCTTTAAAGAAGGAAAAAAACAAAACAAAACAAAACAGAGATTCCTCACACTCCTCCCCCCACTGCCATTGAGAAGATTCTTTTATAAGAAGATCAATCTAACCTTCAGAAATTGAGGGACAGATAGACCATCCAGTGTCACATTGTGTCATTCAGGTTCTTAGTCTAGAGGAACTTAGAAGCCTGGGAGTCTCCCCAGAAGAGGTTAGAGGTGATCTGTGAGACGAGTATGAGTCCTGAACAAGCTAGGGATAAACCACGAGGAGAAGAGAGAATGCACTGGGGAGGGGAGAATGCAGACAAAGGTTGAGAGGTAGGAAGGCACCCAGCCTGCTCTGGGGATGGAGAGGAGCTAGGCCTGCATGGAAGAGAGGTGTGTAAGCCCCGAGGAGAGAGTAATGGATAGGCTGGTGAGGGAACAGCCGATTTCAGGGGCCTGCATCAGATGCATTTGTAGGACACTCTCTTGGAATTTTTCTGGAGAGGTAGAGAATCTGGGTCTGCATGTATTTTTAGCCTGTCTTTTCCGCCCTCTTCTGAGCAATGATTCTAAGAGCTTTCAGCCTGAGGTCATCTGTTTTCCTAGTCCCTGTTCCAGGGAAGCAGATGCCAGCACCACCACCTCACACAGAGGCTGCTGCCGCCCCAGCGCTGACCCCAGGAGAGCGACGTGTCCACTGGACCACACGAGCAGGCTGTAGGAGGCTGTCCTGTGGGAGGCTCCACAGTCCTGAGCTCTGCCAGAATGTCACCCTCCTGTCCCGGCATAACCCTAGAGAGGAGTTTCTTTGAGATCCATGGGAAGCCCCAGATGCCTGTCCCCATTTCCTTCAGGGCCAATATGGGCACCCCTCAGGCTGGAAGGCTGTGGAAGGACATGGGTTATGGGATCCAGCCCTCAGGATTGCCAATGTCTGCCTAAACCTTGGTTACTGGGGATTCTGCCCTTCCTGTCTTCTTACCTCCCATCTCCCTCTCTCTCCATCACCATTTCCTTCCTCTCTGCCAGCACGGCAGGGGCAGGTTATTTCCCAAGACTCTGCTTTCTCCATTTAGGCATCTATAATGCACCCAATGGCTCCTAGAGGAGAGTTCATTTGCTCCCTTGCTACAACCCGGTCTAAAGCTTCTTTTCTGTGCTCCAGGTTTGCGTTTTCAAGTCCTCAGTGGACATGACTACTGGAGAATCATGGCCCAAAACAATTCATAGTCTTCCCTCCAGAATGTAACTCCTTTCAGCCATCTTGTTTCTGTCAGAGATGCCTCCAGTCTCCTCCCAGGCTGAGCCCCTGAGACATGGCTCCTCTTCTTTACCTCCCATGTCCAATGAGGCAGAAAAATGGGTCCATCCTTTCTCAGCACCACTTTTCCATTTCTGCCACATCTACCATTTCAATCCCAGCTCTACTTGTTGCTTGGCAGGATGACCCCCACAGCCCCCAAGTGGTTCCTTCCCTGAAACCCCTTCTTACCCTGCCCCTCTGCAATGCCACTGCCACCCCTTCACAAGTCTTCTGTTACCTCTTTTCTTGTCTCATCTCAAATCTTTGCTCTGGCTGCAAGATCCTTACCTGGTTCCCCACTTCTGCCCAGCTTTAGCTTATTCTCTTCCCCTCCTCCTTTCTTCCATTCTTGTCGTTCTGAGTTGCTCACCATCCCTGGAACATATCTAGCTTATTCCCATTTCGGGATCTCTGTCCTGTGGATCCCCTTCCTTCCTCCCTTCTCTCCACTGTATGTCAGATCCCTAGCAAGGATTTAATTAGCCAAAGGTAAACTCAACATTTCTTCTCAAAGTTTACAAACATTCCTGCCTGGAACTGTCCTCAGATACAGCTTTTAAGTCACAGAAGAAAATCCTTCTCATTGCTAAAATATTTTAGCCATTATTTTTATTTTCACCAGAGTGGTAATACTCAGTTTGGTCACCCAGGCTTATTAATATGATTCTGCTGAAAAACATAGAACAAGACATGAGCAGACATGGAAGAGATTTGTTGGGGGAAATGGCTGTGAGGAATAAAAGAGAAGGAGCTAGAGAAGGCTGAGGACAGCCTTCAGATGGCACTGCATGTTGGACCCCTATGGAGGAGAGAAGGAAGAAAGAAGGGCTGGGGAGGAAGAGTCTGAGACTGCAGTGCAATTCTAAGAAAATTTCATCCATGATGTGGAGTCTGATGGGGAGTGCCTGAACCAGTCACCTCACTGTGCTTGGTCACTGGACTGAGTAGTCCTTGGGAAGCAGGGCCTTGGCACAAGTGATATGGTGGATCTAGAAAAGCAGCAGCAGGGGCCGCCTGTCCATCTGCTCATCACAGCAGGAGTTCCAACAGGACATTCTCATGGCAGCCACACAACACTTAGTTTCTGCTGCTGAATGAAGATTTGAATGAGGACTCAAACTCCAAATCATTCCAAGGTTGAAGAATTAAATAAAAAAGTATTGGAATGAACTATGTATTCCTAAAGAGAATTCCCTGAGAGAAGGTAATTTATCTTCATTATCACATCAAGGCTGTGTCGCCATCATTACCACCATCATCATACTATAACCACCTTAACCATCATCATTACCATCATCATCACCGTATCATCACCATTCCTCCCATAATCACCACTATCACCTAACCACATCATCACCACTACCATGACCAATATTATTGCCATCAACACTACCACCACCAGCAGGATCATCGTCATCATCACCACCGCCATTATACCATCATCACCATTATTATCACCATTACCATTGCCATTTCCACTACCATCACCACCAATATTATCATCAGTATTTCCATCATCATCGTCATCATCACCACCACCATCACCATCATGACAGCTACCATTATCATCAACCACCAGTACTATCACCATTATTACCACCATTATCATTATGAAGTCAGAGAGTATGGTGTGGAGAAAAAGAATCCGATCGCAAGACTTAACACCTGGGCTTTGATCCCATCGCTGCTGCTGATTTTCAGTGTGGCGTTGGACAATTCTCTCCATCTCTGTGAATCTTCATTTTATTTTTCCATTTAGCAAATAATTACAGTGCATCTGCTGAGCCAGGCTCTCCTATCTGGAGGAGTGAGTAGGTCTACTGTAAGTCTGACCAGCTGCCAACTCTGAGGCCAAACAATCAATGGCATTGCCTGACATTGGCCACACCTAAGGTTTTATGAAAACAGTGGTCATGGTAGCTGCACAACGGGATGTGACCTTGCCCTGTTTAGAATACCCAAGGGCAATAAAAGTGATTTTATATCTTTTCCATTTCCTGTGGGGAGCAATAAATGCATCACTAAACTCAAAGACTTCAGGAATGAGGAGAAAATTCACTGGAGAACTTGGGCTAAAACTTGAGCTCATATCTAGTAAGTCCTCGGTAGGGTAAGGCCTCCCACACTGGTTGCATGACATATTGTGGCCGAGCTAGGCCGTTGATTCTCAGCCCCTGTTTTCTGGAGCTGCTGGAGGAGGATGGTGGCTGGGTGGGACCTGTCTGGGATGGGGACAGGAATGTTGCTAGAGCACAGCTCAAGGGTGAAATGAAGGCCATAGGCCCTGGGTGATGACAGAGGCAGCTGCCGCAAGCCAGAGTCCCAGCCACATCTGGGCTTCTGATTGCACAACCCGGCTGTCGGCTGGGCCTGCTGACTCCCCAGTGGGATGGGCTGCCTGGGAGAACGGAGGAGGGTGGGCTAGAGGCCTTGGGAAAATTCAGCACCTGCAGATGAGTCTGGTGAGTCCCTCTTCCTTTTGGAGGGTGCCCTGGCTGAGGATGAAAGTGGGCGGGTGGGGGTCGAAGGATCTTTTTTCATTCTCGGTATCCCTTTATCCTGCTCTCTGTTACCCCATGTTCCTAAAAAGGGAATTTCCACAGTTCCCTTCCCACCCATCCTGGGGATTGGGCAGGGTTGGAGGGTGAACTGAGGGGCAAAGGGGAGATGGAAATTCCCTTAAAGTTGGCAATAGTTGGGGGTGCCATGTGCAGGACTGAAACTACTAATCTGTGACTTCAAGTTCGTTCCAGGAAGGATGTATTCTTAGCACCCCCCAACCTGAGCTCCTTTGCACCCAAGGGTCCCTTGTTCCCTGGAACCTGAAGGAGGTTCTTGGGCTGTTTACTCCCTTGGGCTGTCTACCATGAATGGGCTGTCTACTCTTTCATCAATCTGTGTCCCTCATCTGACCTCTCCCCATGCAGATGTTAAGAGACAGAGCCCTGAGCCCTCCCTAAAGTCAAGAGCCATGTCTCCCTTTGGGAAAGGAGTTCCCCATGCTTCCCCCACAAAGCTGGGGTTCCTGGGGGATTGGGTGCAGAGTGCCCCAGGAAGGGAGGAGTTGGGGAGGGGGTTCCTTATCTCCATGATCAGCAGGAGTGAGGCTCTGTGATAAATAGAACACCACAGCTAATTTTGGCACTCTATTTTTTTTTTTTTTTTGAGAACTGACACAAAACAGAAAATACTGTATTTCCTCAATTTTAAGACTTGACTGATTATGAGAAGCCCTATTGATGTAATAACATGTTTTTATTTTAGTTTGCTTTTTTTCTTTGGTGATGGGGTAGAGAGACTTTAGGTGAGAGCAGGCGTGAATTGCCTGACAAGAACTCAAGCCCCCCTTCCTGTATCAGCAAAATTTGGGACTTTCCAAGACGAAGCCGGAATTCTAACTGTCCAGGTTTCTTCTTGTAATTGTGGCTTGAGTGGAGGTGAGATGGTTGGATGAGAAAGTAAAGTAATTCCCCTCCTTTCCACAACCCCATACCTAACACATTTCTCATTCAGGGGACACATTCTCTGAGCGCCAGAGGGACCTTAAAATATACTTCCAAGTTATGTTCAGATACATTGAGGGGCAGGGACCCCAGAATGCCTGCCCCCAAAGAAATAATCCCATCTCAGGGTCACCTCAGGGGTTAAAGATTTGTTCTTCATGTGGAACTGAAATAGATCTCTTTGTACTTCTGGGTTTGAGTTCTACCCTAGGGAGCACAAAGCATAAGTTATGTTTTTTTTAACAAAATGGCAAGTATTCTTAGATTTTCTTCTTTTGATGAAATTTTCATACCCCATTTCTTCTGTTTGAAACATGGATTGCAGATTCCTTCCCATCTCACTGCCCCTTCTATTTGTCAATATCCTGTTTAAGGGTTGAAGCCACGACTCAGCACCATGCATCAGAGACAGCATGGTACCCTTGGGACCCTTCCTAAATGATGACATGGTGCATTTTTTCATTCCAAGACTGCATGTATTTTTGTCTCTGTTTGTTTTCCACTGAGCTTATAGTCAATCAAAATTCTTGGGCCCTTTAAAAACTGAAATAGTCTTCTATGTCCCGGCAATTTGTATTTGGTTATCTTCTAGGACTTTAATATAGGATTTTGTACTAAACCTACATTTAAAAACACTTAGTTTTGTTAGATGCACCTTATCATCTCAACCAGAGTATTAGTTTCCTACAGCTGCTGTGAAAAATTAAAACACACAACACACATGTACTATTATGTAGCCCTGCAGATCAGAAGTCAAAAATGGATTTCACTGGGCTAAAATCTAGGCCTAGGCAGGGCTGCGTTCCTCTGGAGGCTCTAAGAGACAATCAATTTCCTTGTCTTTTTTAGTTTCTAGAGGTTGCCAGCACCTGTTGGCTGAAGGCCCTTTCCTCCATCTTTAAAGTCAGCAGCACAATATCTTCAAACCTCTCTCCTACTCTGCTTCCAGCCTCACATCTCCTTCTCTAACTATTCAAAAGATTCTTTCTTTCTTTTTCTTTTTTTTTTTTCCATTGACCAGCCACAGCAGTATCAAAGGATTCTTGTGATTACATTGGGCCCACCCAGATAATACAGGATCATTTTCCCTTCTCAAGATGCTTAACATAATCATACTTGCAAAGTCCATTTTACCATGAAAGGTAACATATTCTTAGATTCCAGGGATTAGGACGTGGACAATTTTGAGAGGGCCATTATTCTGCCTACCAACCAGTTAAGATAATTTTGTCTCCTGATTGTATAGTCTAATGTACTAATTATTTCTGTTAATAGTTACAGCATCTGTCAAATTGATTTGCATCCAGCCATTATTCTCATGCAAACTATTGGTGAAAATGTTGAGGAAGGCAGGAACCAGTATAGTCTGAACACTAAAATCCTTCTTCAGGTAGACACTGGTTCATTAACAAACACTCTTGTATTATGATCAATCATACAGTTAAGAATCTACAGACAGCCTACATTTCCCCCTGATTTCTTCCTTCCTTTTCTCCTACCTTTCTTCCCTTCTTTATTTTCTTTTCATAAATCTAATTTGTAAGCACTGCACCAAGTTACAGAATATAGGAGGGGACAAGCCAGAAACAGTCTCTTCCTCATTGGGTCTTATAGTTTATTGGTGAAGAAATATCATTAAACAATTACACTAGTTAAGGTTTGATTTGGTAGTGCCTACTGGAGATCCAACTTCAGTGCCTTAAAGAAAAAACTATTTCTCTTCGCCCATGAGAGAAGCCTAAATGCAGGCAGCCCACAGTTAGTAGAGCAGTGCATGAAGTCATAAGAAATCCACACTCTTTGGATCTTTCTGCTTCACTGCCCTGGCTTCCATTCTCAGGGACACCTCATATTCCAAGATCGATGCTGAAGCTCCAATCATTTCACCCTCTTTCAAGAATCAGGAAGGAAAAGGAAGCAAAGATAAAGAAATGTCTCTGCCCCTTAAAAGGGTTTTCCTGGAAGTTTCCTACAATACTTCTACTTATGTCTTACTGGCTAGAGCTTATTTGATTACTTGGACACATCTGGCCGCAAAGGGAAGCTGGAAAATATAACTTTTTGTTTGTTGCATTGCAGCTTCCACAAGAGTACCAAAGTAATTCAATGGGAAAAGGAAAGTCTTTTCAACAAATAGTGCTGGAACGACTGGATAGCCGTATGGAAAACAAAGTTCAATGCTGACTCCTAACACAAAAATTTATTAGACATGGATTAGATCAGAATGTAAAAGCTAAAACTATAAAGCTTCAAGAAGAAATCATGAGATAATATTTTTATGACTTTGGGGAAAAGATTTCCTAGGTTGGACAAAAAATGTACTAACCATAAAATTTAAAAAATTATAAACATAACTTTTGCTCATCAAAATTAAAAATATTTGCTTATCAAAAGATATTATTAGAAAAATTAAAAAGCAAGATACAAACTAGAGGAACTCTATCTATCTGACTCATATCCAGAATAAAGATACAAATCAATAATAAAAAGATAAACAATACAATAACAGCAATTCTGCTTATACTGATGTCAATACAGTCAGCACTCTGTATCTGTGGGTTCCACATTCATGGATTCAACCAACCACGGATAAAAAAATTATTAAAAATACCCAGTAACAAATAATACAACAATAAAAATAATACAAATAAAAAACCAATATCATATAACAACTGTTTGCATAGTATTTACATTGGATTAGGCATCCTAAGTTATCTACAGATGATTTAAAATACATGGGAGGCTGTGCATGCGTTATATACAAATACTACACCATTTTATATAAGGAACTTGAGTATCCATGGATTTTTGTAGGGGGATCCTGGAACAAATCTCCCATGGATACTGACAGATGACTATTTTGAAGAACAGTTTGGCAGTTTTGCATAAAGTTAAACACCTACCTAATGTATAACCAGCAACACCACTTCCAGGTATTTACCTAAGAGAAATAAAAACACAGATCCACAAAAAGACTTGTTCATGATTGGTCATAATTTGCAGAAGCTTATTCATAATTACCCCAAAGTAAAAGCAACCCAAATGTTTATCAACAGATAAGTAGATTTTTAAAATTGTGGTCTAATCATACAGTGGAATACTACTCAGCAATACAAAGGAATGAACCACGACGGATACATGCAGCAGCATGGATGACTCTCAAACACATCATTTTAAATCAAAGAAGTCAGGTGTAAAGAGTACATACTATATAATTCCATTTATAGAAAGTTCAAGAACAGATAATACTAACATGATAGAAAGCACAACAGTGGCTTGCTTTGCGGGTGGAGGAGGGGAGGACCCCCTGGAAAGTGGCATAAAAGTGATGGGAATATTCTCTACCATGACTGAGGTGTGGTTTTCACCAGTGTGTGTATATGTATCAAAACTTAGGCTGTAGTGTGCAATTAACTGTATGTAAAATGTATCTCAATAAAAATTAAAAAGTCAAATTTGTAAGTACTGCATGGTGAAAACATGGCTCAACAATAGTTTGTATGATAAAGAAATATGGCCTCAAATTATCTATAACTGATTTGAATCACAAATATGAGGTGATTGTTAAGAAAAAACTTTACACTAATAAAGGTTGTATACCCAGGTCAAAGTGGAAAAAATATAGCTATACCAGTTTTCTTTTGGTAAATATTTGCCAAGTATATATACTTTTTATCTTTTTGCCTTTAACTTTCCTGTGTTCTTCTGTTTACAGTATATCTTCTAAAAGCACTTAGCTGTATTCTCAAGTAACCAATATAAAGTGATGAAAATCTTTCCCTTTAGAATGGAAAGTTTAATTAATTTATACTTACTGTGATTATTAATTCATTTGGGTTCATTTTATTATATTACTTTGGATTTTCTATTTGCTCCAATTTCTCTAGTTTTTTTTTCTGTTTCTCTATTCTTTTGAATTATTGGAGGGCTTAATATTCCATTTTATCACTCTTATTTGAAAAACACATATTTGTTTATGTTTCTATGGGAGCTTACCTTTTCTCCATTGCTACTTAACAAAATCCAAAGTTATTCAATATATCTATACTCTTTCTAAACAGTACAGGGACCAAGCATCTTCTAACTTTTGCATGCTAAAGGATTTATTGTATTTAAAGTATTGTATTTCATTCCCACATACGTAATGCCCCCAAATTAATAATCATGATAATTCTTGTTTTATAGAATCAATACTTCTTTAGATTTATCTATATGTTTACCAACTTTTTTGTTCACTGTAGTTTCTCACATCCCACTACTAATTTCTGGGTTCAAGGTCTTTTTTCCTGAAAAGCATCCATTAGTAGGTTTTTCAGTGAGGGCCTACAAGTATGCGCCTGCTGTTCTTATGAAAATCTCATTATTTCATTCTCACTTTTGAATTATACTTTATCTGGGTGTGGAATTTTAGTTGGCAGTTGCTTTCTCTCAGTACTTTGAAGATGGTCCAGTTGTCATCTGACCTCTGTTGTTGCTGTTGAAAAGTCTGTACTTTCAAATATTTTTCCTTTGTGAGTAATCTGTCTTTTTCTACTGGCTGCTTTTATTATCCTTTGGGTTCTGCAATTTCTTGACACTTAATAGACTATGAAGTGTCTAGGTGTGGATTTCTTTTTATTTCTCCTGTTAGGAATTCTTATTTCTTGAATATGAGAAGTCATGATTTTCATCAAGAACACGGACAGTTCTTAACTGTTATCTCTATAAATATTGCCTCTTCCTCATTCTTTATTCTTTCCATTCAGAAATTTATATTTGGTACTTTCTCTTTCTTCCTGAAGCATTTACTAAACTCTTATTTATATTTCCATCTTTTTTTCTTTCTGTCCTGCACTTTGGGGAATATTCTCAAAACGGTCTTCCAGTTGACTAATTATATCTGTGGCTGTGTTTAATATGCCCACCCACTGAGTCTTTAATTTTGGTGAGTCTATTTTTCTGCTCTAGAAGTTCTACTTGGCTCATTTAAAGATTCACCTGGTCTTTTTAGAAGGCATTTTTGTTTTTTCATATATTTAATATTTTCTTTTGTCTTCAATATTTAAAACATATTTATTTTACAGTATTTATCTGATAGTTCTATTATCCGAATTCTTAGGTGTTTAATCCAACTACTAGTTGTGTTTACTAAGTCTTAGTAATTACAGATTTTTTTTTTCCTCCGAGTTTCATCTTCAGAGGGTCTTTATGGAAATCTAGTGCTATCTGGATTGAGCATTTATTATTCAAAGATTTTGGTTTGCTTCTGCCACACATTTTAGGGATATCACTAGGATAAAACTGCTTTTCCTGAGGATCCTATAAGCAGCATCAACATGAAGCCTAAGCTTCCAAGAGGGCAGACAAATGGTTAAAAAACTTTAGAGGATTTTTTTTTTCTACATCTAAATCATAGACAGAGAAAGTAGGTAATTGAATATTATTCTATTTCATTTTTGAATTAGAGCATATCCCATGATTCTGGAATTATGAAGGGAAATAAATTCCATGGACCATTGATATTTTTGGTGGGGAATACATTTCATGGGCCCATGTCTGGTCTCTTGTTTCCACATGGGCATTGAGACTCAAGCGTCTTGATTTCTGAGTTTGAGAAACCCTTGTATATTATGAGACCATTTAAAACATAACTGCTTACATTAATGGGGGCTCAACCAACTTCTTTTACATCATAGAAAAATAGACAAATAGAGAGAAACTTGATGTTTTTAAATGATAACTTAGGCGTTCTGCGGAACACTGTGTAAGCATCATCCCATTAATCCGCAGTGCAACGCTAAAGGTGGTATTATTCTTCTCACTTTTACAGGTGAGGAAACAAAGCTCCAGAGAGGTTAAGTGATTTTTTTTCCGAGATCACACAGCTAGTTACTAGCAGTGACAGGCTTTAATCCTAAGTTTGATAGATACCATAGTCCAGGAGTTCTCTAATTTCATATATATATATATAATATAAAACACACACATATATAATAATATAAAACACATTTGTATATGAAATATATATATTTTAAATATATATTAAAACACACATATATAAATGTTTATATAAATGTTTCCATTATTACTTATTTTATACATAGAGAGAGAGAATTTTTAAAAATCCAACCTCCTTCTACCTTTAAAAAAAAAAATGCCTTCCATCACCTGTGCTTCCCCTCAGCTAATAAACCTTAATGACAGAAGAAAGGCTTTTGAAGGATTAGTGAACCATGACACCTATTTAGGCCCCTTTATTATCAGGATCCCTTCTCGTTGTACTCCAAGATCACCTCTGCTGTGGCCTTCAGCAGACCGTCTAACTGCTATGTCTATGGCCCCTATCCACCTTGGCTTTGGCAAGATTTCCTCTTGTTCCTTGACTCCTTTGTTAGAAACTTCCTCTGTTGGCTTCCTGAGTTCTGTCCATTCTTCATCTACATCTTTGCTTTCCATCTGTTCCACCTTTTCATATCTAAAGTGAAGACATTTTCCCACTTCCCTCATCTTCCCCTAGTCTCTTCTCTTCTTTTGCTCCTTTTCCTGCTGGTAGGCTCACCAGTCCCCTAGCTTTGATCTCCACCTCTAAGCAGGTGACTCTTGAATTTCCATTTCCAGCTCAGTCCTCCCACTCTAACTTCAGACCCCTGTGTACAATCACCTACCAAACGTCTCTACATGGATGACTCACAGGCACCTCAAATTCAATGTACCCACATCCCTACTCATCATCTTTCTCCTGAAACCTGCCTGGGTCGCTTCACATTCAGTACTCTACTTCCTACCCATGCATAGAGCTCTGGTCTCCTCATACTTCCCACGGATTATACAACACCTAACAAAATTTCTCAACCCACAGTTGATTCTAAGATCCCAGTGTTCCTGTGGTCTCATTCCATGGCCTTGATCTTGCTGTTTCTCTCTCCTTGAATGCCTCTCTTTGCTTTACCCTACTCTTACTTCTGGTTTTCAAAACCTTGCCCAACCTACGAGGTCCATCTCAAATTTAACTTCTGTATGAAGCCATCCCTTATCTCTGCCTCCTTTAAACAAATCCCTTGGTAAATTTTAACAGATGCTGTCTATGTCCATATCCTCTTGCCCTTTCCATTTTAGTGCATTCTGGCTCAATTTCCAAGTACTAGCCCCCACATTTCTTTTCCAGGGGATTTCTCTGGACACTAGTAGCTTTGTCCTCCATGCAGCAAGCTAGAAGTATGGGTATGTTAACACTCCCTACAAACAGCTTCAACCAATACATACCCAGCTCCTCATTCTTGGGTAAAATGACTGAGCAGGGGTTTTATGTTGGCCCCTGGAGAATCTCTGGTCTGATTCTAAACTGTAGTTGTCCACAGTGGTAACTGTCTTGTTAGGGCACCCACTGACGGCCCTCCATTCCTTGTCTCAGGTCCCCACTCCTGGAAACACCTCTTAAATAGATGACTTCACTTACATTCTTGTCTCAGGGCCAGCTCTGAAAGGCTCTAGCCAGGATGCACGTGGCCTGTGGCCATCCGAGTATGCTGACATTCAGCTTTGTTTTTTGATGCTGTTTAGCCTTCTGTTTCCAGCCTTGGTGGAGTCCTGCCCATCAAGGAGGATGAGGGAATGCTGGTTCAATGAAAAGGCCCTGGAGCCTACAGATGTAAGTTAGGGTCTGCTCATGGTGTGTGCTGTATGTCGGAAGGCCACTCAGTGCAGACTGTGTGTGCATGCGTGTGTTTGTGTGTGTGTATGTGTGCGTGTGTGCATGTGTGTATGTGTGCATGTGTGTGTGCATGTGTGCATGTGTGTGCATGTGTGTATGTGTGCGTGTGTGTGTGCATGTGTGCATGTGTGTGCATGTGTGTACGTGCATGTGTGTGTGTATGCATGCATGTGCTTGTGCTATTGAAGCCATATGACCAAGAGAACACCCAGAAGACAGAGGTGGGGGGAAGTGGAGTCCTTAGTGGTGGGGGCCCAGCATGGGAGACCTGATGGACAGTGGCAGAAAAATGGTTCCAGAAAGCTAAGCTGAGGCAGATGAGGCTGAAAGTCGAAGGTGAGAAGAAGGGTTTTACCTTTTAAAAAGTAAGCAATGAACTAGAACCTTGAAGAATACTATCCCAACCTGAGCATGTCAACTTTACCTTCTGTCCCGGGAAGGCCCCACTTTACTTGCAAGGTTTCTTCAGGCCAGTAGCACCACGAACCCTGGGCTCTGGGCCCCTGCCTCCCCATCAGCACTCATTCTTGGGGAGCCAGTGCCCTGCCCAAGGGCCTAAGACCCACCCAGGAACCAGACAGGAAGGCCAGGCCTCCTCAACACCCTGATCCCTAGATCAGGCAGTTCACAAATGTCTGCTTTGCATCACCCCTGTCTTCACCTCTGAGTCATTCTTGACTCACTCTAGTCCTTTCCTCTCTGTCCCTCCAGGACAGGCCTGGAAGCCAGTGGGGCTGGGAATTGTTCTGAGTGGAGAGAGTGTTTCAGGCCCTCGTGCTGACCTCCACCCTCCTGCAGGCTGGAACTGTATGAACAGCACACTCCTTCCAGTGAATACACCATACTCACCCACATGTGCCTCAGCCAGCAGCCCTGGCCCTGGAGGATTGGGAGGCAACAGCATTTACCAAGGAGATGGGGCAAGGCCAGGATGCCCCAAAAGGCCAGACTGGGGGCCAGCATCTGTCTGGGATGACTTCCTACCTGCTTCTGAGACAGGGACCTAAGGCTCTTTCTCGGCCCGCCCAGGGAGGAAGTGGGACTTCTGAGGAAGATTCAAGCTCTATAATGATAAGCCATGCTAGAGAGAGGCAGGTGGGAGGAGCATGGAAGAAAGGAAGTTCTTTGGCTTAGGAAGAATGATCCCTGAAAGTCTGCCCATTAAACCCAGAGATTTAAACTGGGTAGGAGCTGCCTGGATTTAGGCTAGGAATCAAAAAAGGACCTCATGAAAAATCAATGAACAAGGCAATGTTGACCACCTGCTCTGAAACTCTGCACTGTTAGGCCACTTGTGACAGAAACAAGGGAAGAAGCCATCCTTACCCACAGGAAGGCGACATCCTTACCTACTAGTGTCTTCTTCCATGCCCTAGGGACCTCCCCACAGACCCTTCCTCCACCCCTGCATCCCTGGGCTCAGAGGCAGAAGCCTTTTCTCTTGGCAAAGGCTGGTCTCTCCTTCCATGTCCTTCAGCCAGGAAGCTCTGGTTCCTTCCCATCCCTTTAGGTCTCTGCTATGATGCCAATCTCCTCCCAGTAACTCTGGGTCTAAATCAGGCCCTCCTCAACACCACTGTGTCCCTTTATCACCCCCAGAGGAAATTATATTATGCATTGACTTATTCACTTATCGATTGTCTGTCCCCACTAAAATCTAATTTCCACAAGAGTAAAGATGTTGTCTTGTTCCCTTTAGTATCCCTGACATTCAGACAGTGCCTGGAACAGAGCAGGAGTTATTCCAGGAGGTACAAAGGGGTGGCCTCCATCCATGGAAGCTCATAGTCTTTAGAGGAAGGAGAACTCTACATCAATGAAAGAGCTAGAGAGCACCAGGAAAGGGTGTTATGGGGCTTGTCTCAACGGTTGAAAAAGGCTTTCTGGAGTAGGTGAACCTTCCATGGGACCCAGAATGATAGGAACGAGTGAGAAGAGAAGGAAAGAGTGGCATGCCAAGTGGGAAGCCCTTCTACACAGGCCAATTGGCCATGATGAGTGTGTGGGGTACAGCGGGGAGGTTTGGGAGGCTGGAGCAGTGAGAAGATGTGGTGGCTTTGTAGAATGGCCTCTACCTGTGTTCTCTTCCCCAATGCGCCACCATCCTTGGAAGCCAGTGTCTTGTTCATTGTAACAGCAATGGTGGCATAAACAATATCGTGGTAGTGCTGGGCAGGAGGGAAGACAGGGGACTCTCAGGAGAGCTGAGCTGTAGTCTTACTCTGGTCATTCATACACTGTGCAGGTCACCTGGCCAATCCAATCCTTTGTTTTTTCATCTGTAAGGCCAATGATTCATTTATTTACTCACCAAACATTTATTGAGCACTGACTATGTACCAAGTACTGTCCAAGGCACTGGGAACAGAGTCAGGTCCTAGCCGGACATGGTCCCTTTCTGCTGGAGCTTGCAATCTGCTGGGAAAACCACACATCAAACAACCTACCTACAGATTCATCATTTCATATTTCGGGAGTGGTATGAAGGAAGCCAGGTGCCAGGTGAAGGAATAGCAAGAGAACTCATTTAGAATGAGGATTGGGAAGGGCCTTCTGAGGAGGGGATATTTCATCTAAGACCTGAGATGAGAAGACATCAACCAGGGGAAAAATGGAGGAAAAAGTCTTCCAGATAAGAGAATAACAGGGACAAAGACCTAGAGATAGGAGAAAGCTTGTCTTGTTCAAAAACATGACAAGTGGCTGACAAGGCAGGAGTGAGACTAGAGGGGGCGGGTGGGGCCAGACCATACACAGCCTTGAGAACCATGGTCAGGAGTTTGAACTTTATCACAAAGCAGCTGAAAACCTACTGCAAGATTCTAAGCAAGGTGGTAGCATAACCCAGTCAATACCTTAAGAAGAAGACCCTGTCTGCTCAGCGGAGGACAGGGTAGGTTTGCAGCATAGGCAAGGGATGATGGAGGCTTACACTAGGGTAGTGGTGGTAGAGATGGAGAGAAGTGAGGTGAGTGAATCCTGGACACATCTGGGAGGTACAATCCATAGGTTCTGGTAGTGGATGGATATGGCAGGTGAGGGAGGGGAACCAAGAGTCACTTGCAGGTTTCTGCCATGATGCAGAGAGGCCTGTGAAAAGAATGAGGAGTCTGGGGGAGGAAGAGATAAAGGGGCAAGCTGGAGAGCTCAGTTTTCGACATGCTAAGACAGAAGTAGCTGTGGTGTTTCCAAGTAGAACATCCTGAAGACAGTCTGGAGCACAGAAGAATGTTCTGAGCATGAGGGCAAATTTGAGAGTCAGGGCATATGGTATTCAGAGCCAAAAGGTGAGACTTCCATTGTCTGCATCCCAGTAAAAGTAAACGAATCATGGTGGAGCTTTGCCATGTTCCACAGCATTGGCAGGACTGAGGGTGAAAAAGTGCAGGCAGCTCGCTAGAGGCATGAGATCTCAGCCTCCCTGTTTCGTCTGAGGCATTAGGATGACAGACTCGTAGTGAGTCTGTTGGTGTGAGTGGGGGTCTTAGTGCCTGAGGAGTGGCTGGGAGGAGCCATTGGGCATTTTGAGAGGAATATTAGAGGTAGCAGAGAGGCTTGAGCAAGGGGGCAGGGCTGATGAGGATAGAATCAAGGGACTGCTGGATCAAAGAGCCAGGCAGCTAACCCTTAAGGGGCCCTGGCAAATGCCATATCAAGAATTGTAGCCAGTCTTGCCCTAATTGGAGAGCTTAATAGTCTCCTTCTCCCTCTCCTCTTCCCCTTTCTTTTTCTTGTTTCTTAAACTAGAGATCAAATAGGCGCTCTGGCCCTGCCATTAGATTGCACCTGAGGAACTCAGACCAAGGGTTTGGCCAAGAAAGCCAAAGGGGAAGAGGCTTCATGAGATGTGGGAATTGCACTCATGGGGTTATAGGAGAGGGAAGAGACAGGGGCTGGGAAGGGCTGCAGCAGGGGTGAAGCTGTGGCAGCAGACTCAACTCAGCAAACCACCTCCTTCCAGTCACTCTTCCCTGGAGTGTCCCTTCGACAGGGACAAGGTTTGAATGACAGGCCCTCAGGGGAAGATGCTCAGACCCCAGTCCCAGGGACCTGAGCTGAAATCCGCTGCCTGAGGGAAGTTTGAAAAAGCTTGCCCTGATGGTAACTGTGAAGCTGTGATTACTCAGGGCTCCCTGCAGAGCTCCTGGCAAAAATCATAGGAAGTGACTGGTATGGTAATTAGTGTGACTGAGAAGTCCAAGTCCTGGTTCAGATCCAGGGTGGAGTTCTTTCCATTGTTCTGTTTCTCATCTCTTCTCAGCCACAGCTGGAACCTCTGCAGGCTGAGTTTGACCCCAATTCCAGTGTGGCAGGGACCACTAACTGTTGCCCAATACCTGTTCTCCCCACCTTCTAGGTACATGGGAGGTGGCACTTCCCCATTCCTTAGGAATTAAGAGCGGCCATGTGGCTTGCTTTGACTGAAGATATGTGAGCAGAAGTGTTGTGTGCACCTCTGGTTAATAAAACTTGCCTGGCCATGCTCAGCTCTCCACCTCTGTCTTGTTGCAGCAGCTGTGTGGGCACCTACTGATGTGGAGGGGCCATATTAAGACATCGCACAGAAGAGCCTACCAGGAGAGTCACCCAGACCTGCTATGTTAAGTCACTGATACTGAGGGCTATTTGGTACCATATCATCACTTTACTTATGCTGACTGATACTAAGCTGACTGCTATGTAGCTTCTGTGAGGGAGAGATGGAAAGTGGATAAAAGATAGAAGGGTTATCTTCCAGAAATCTATAACACCCAGTGTTAATAATTTTTCTTTGGAGTTAATTCGGATCTGCAAGAACAAATTAACAAGAAAAGTGAAAGTGGGAGGAATTCTGATGAATAGTGACCATTATATAGCCAGTGAGATTTCCAAAAACTCGGAGAAAAATAGTCACTCATTAGTTCATGCATTCTGTTGGTTCTTCTCCATTTATTCATAGGACAGTTGTGAGTGCCGGGCACTGTGCTGCGACAGAGGAGATGGAGATTAAAATGGAAGGCCACTGCCTTTGAGAAGGCAAAGCCTAATAGAGGGCAGAGGCCCTTACAACCCCAGAATCTTAAGACAGATATGGTAAGGCTGAAGCAGGAAGATTGCTTGAGCCCAGGAGTTCAAGATCAGCCTGGGCAACATAGTGAGACCTTGTCTTAACAAAAAATAAAAAAAAATTAGCTGGGTGTGGTGGTGCACACCTGTTCCCAGCTACTCAGGAGGCTGAGACAGGAGGATCACTTGGACCTGGAAGGTTGAGGCTGCAGTGAACCAAGCCATGGTTGTGCCACTGCACAGCCTGGGTGAAAGAGCAAGACTCTGTCTCAAAAAAGAAACACACACAGAGAAAGAGAGAGAGAGAGAGAGAGAGAGTGGGAGGGGGGTCAAAGAGAGAGAGAGAGGCTTCCAGGGAAATCTTGAATGATTTTGATGAAGAAAGGAAAGAAAAAGCTTAAACTGAGATGTGAGAGGTGCAGACACAGAAGGAGGAAAGAGAATCACAGCCCAGGTTGAGAAAACTCCAAGTTGTGTTTCTGTGTCGGTATTCTCTTATGTTGCTATAAAGGAATACCTGAGGCTGATTAACTCATAAAGAAAAGAGGTTTAATTGGCTTATGGTTCTGCAAGCTGTATAGGAAGTATGGTGCCAGCCACTGCTTCTAGTGAGGCCTCAGGAAACTTCCAATCATGACGGAAGGTGAAGGGAAGCCAGCATATCCCATGGTGAGAGTGGGAGCAAGAGAGAGAGAAAGGGGGTGGTCCCAGACCCTTCTAAACAACTAGATCTCATGAGAATTAATTGAGCAAGAACTCACCTATTACCAAGGCAATGATACTAAGCCAATCATGAGGGATCTGCCCATGATCCAATCACCTCCCCACAGGCCCCACCTAGGAATCACATTTCAACAGGAAGTTTGGAGGGGACAGATATTTAAATCATATCAATCTCAGTCGCTAATTCCATGGACATTTACTGAGCATCTACTATGTGCCAGACATGGTTCTAAATGTTAGGAGGATACAGGGAATACAAGGAAGGCCTGGAGAGAACCAGTATTGGACATTGATATGAGAAGAGCATAATAAGGGTTACGAGAAAGGGGTTAATACGGAATGAGTGGCTCTGCCTAGGCATTTGGGAAAGGCCTTTATGTGTGCAGACTGCAAACGAGTTCACTGTTCACTCATTCATTCATTTAACCCCCTTTTAGGCCCTGTAAGCCTAGAAGGGGGCTGTCTGGGAGGGGCTGTGCCCTGATGCAAGGGCCCAGAGTCAGGCTGAACTGGGGCAGGCGTCTCCCCAGGGGGCAGCAGCACTGTAGCCGTGGGAATCTTACATCCTGGTGACAAGGAGAAGCCACCAGCCTGAGCTGAGCCACACATTAAGGGACAAAGTGAGGGCTTTGGAAAGAAATGAGTCACACTGTCAACATCTGAAAAGACAGGAGTCAGGTCAGAAAGGAGAGCGAAGGGGCCTGAGGAACTGTTAGGAACAGGCTGACGCGTCCAGAGCCCTGATGTGGCTGCATATGGGGGACGAAGTTGCTGACCACAATTTGCTGGATCGATTTGGACTAAGAAAATTTTGTCAAATTTTAAAAATCACAAAAACAGACCTATTTTTGCTTAAAAGAAAAGAAAAAGCCATCAGAGAGAAGGGTCAGCTATGTCTCTAAAATGGGCAGATATTGTTATGTGAGCTTTGTTCAGTACCAGGGAGCATCAACCCTCCCCTCCTGCACATGAGCAGTGCGAGGTCGTGTCTCGAGGCGGAAAGCTGGGATCCTGACCACTGAGTCTGGATGGTCACTGGGCAGCTGCCGAGAGCTGAGCTTCCCTGACTGGAGCGGTGAGACTGCCTGGCTCGCACCTTGTGGAGGACTGAGACCCCCCCCAGGGCCTTCTGAAACTGCTGCAGACAAGGTCACTTTCCACAGGCTGGCTTCTGGGGGCCCTGGAACCCTGTGCCCAGACTTCTCTTCTTAGGCCAGGACTGCGGGGCCGTCACAGCACTTTTCACATGTGTGTGTGATTTCTTGGTTTATGTTGGTCTTTTTCTGTCTTTAATTAAATTCCTTTTGGAAAAAATCCATTTCCACAGCACCAAGGGATTAAAAGTTCTCAGTTTTGTTTTTGATTTTGGTTTTTACTCCATCTGTGCCATGGCTGGGGGCCCTTAGTGACTGATTTTCATGTTGGGGACTGCAGGCACCTGACTGAGCTGTGGGCGAGCAGGGGAATGGTGTTGAGTGAGGTGACAACTTGACACCGGACAGGTGGCAAAGCTAATGACAATTTTGTCCCCTTACTTCCATACACTGACCTAAATGGCCACCCTCTTCAAAAAGGACAGAGCCCCAAATACGCACTGCTGTCAGCCCTGACTCCCCTTTAGTCCCTCCCTCCGAGACCCTCCCCTCTCATCCTGTGTGGCCAAGTCCCAGCCTGGACACTCTGTCTTCAAAGGTGGAAGACAAAGCCGGCTTGTTGCTCCGTATTTGTCTTGGGAGTGCTTGTTCCTAGGAGAGCCTCCTGGCCTCCCAGGCCAGGAATAGCACCAGTCTACAAGGCCAGCCTGCCTGCCCTGCCAGCCCTTCTGAATTGCTTGTTTTTATTAAAATTCTTCTGCACGCGCAATCCCTGATGGTGTGTGGATTTTGGATGAGGCGGTGTGGGGGACCCAGGGAGAGGAAGGCCCTAGGCTTATTGGGCCTGGTGTTTATTTGGCCTGCCTGTCCAGAGTGGTAGAGAATGGAAGTCCATAAAAGTGACCCAGGATTGGTGCCCTAGAGCTCAGCAGGATGTGACACAAGGCCCATGGCAGGCTTGGACCAGGTCTGGGCTACCAGCCCCCAGATGATATGCAACAGAATAGCTCTGGAGAGCTGCAGGAGTGGAAAATGACATGGCCCTGCACTGTTGCACAAATCGTATGAGAACTGCTCCCTCTCGGCTTCTACCTGCAGGTTCCTGCTTGGCAGCTGTCCCCTGGCCAGACGCAGCATTTTGAAGCAACCAGGGGCCACTGTGGCAGCTTCGGCAATATAGAAATGGCCAGGAGCAGGGTTGGGCGCCTTGGTTTCCAATCTGTTCTAAGTCTAGTCTGGTCCCAGGCTCTAAACCCAATGCTCTTCGGGGCTGTGTGTCACCTTCCCAGGCCCAAACATTTCACAGCATTCCCCACCTGGTCTCGGAGGGGGACACTGCCCCAACTCCAGGGTAGAACCTGTTCTGTATGGTTGGACTTACACACAGAAATTCTACTCCCATCATTCCATTCCATTTACCTGGATATGGATTTCCCTCTTGTCCCGCTGATCCCCGCTCTCCTGGGCCTTTAAGTGAGTCATTCCCCTGGGAGGCCTGGGGTGAGACAGGCAGACAAAGACAGACAGCGACATGGGAGCTTCCAGCCGAAGAGTGCACCTTTCAACATCACAGCCAAAGGCCTAGACGCGTGCTCTCCCTACAGCCTGGGCTCTGGGCCCCTGCTGAGGTGACCACCCCCACAAGACCTACGGGAACGTGGTGGAGGGTGTAGGGGTGGGGGAGCAGTTTTCAAGTCAGGAAATTGCAAAAGTTCCAGCGTCTGCAGCCAAAGGCTCAGTGTGGAAAATTTCAGGCTCCAAGCAGGGTTCCAGAGGAGAAGAAAAGAAGCGATGGGGCCAAGATACTTGTCCCCAGCTTCCCAGACCTGGGCCCTCCCCTCACACACAGGAGGTGTGTCAAGAGCCCAGGGCAGAACTCTCTAGTAGAAACCTACGTAGAGTCCAGGGGGCCTGGCTCACACACCTTCCCTACTGGTCAGAGAGAAAAATGCATACAAAACAATCCTAGCTTCCAGGGAGTGCTACAGAGGAATCGCAGCCCTCAGTGTTCAGAGGGAAACTGAGGCACAATGGGAGGAATCTGCTCTAGATAAGACCGAAGTTTCACCGTAGGGGACTGTCTCACCCACATATCGGGCAAGCGTCACAGTTCGACACAGGAAGGGGTATATGTTCATGCGGGGAGGTTCAGGCTAGGACTGGTGGTCTTGGCAGGTCTCCCCTCTCCTCGGATTCTTTCTGGGGACTTGCTCTAGGAAGAGCTGAGGCTCAGGGTAGCCAGGACGATGAAGTGGTGGAATGAATTGGGGAGTGGGTGCCAGGCATGGAGGCCAAGAGTGTCTGCAGCCCTGCCAGCCCAGACTTCCTCACTGCCCACTCAGCCTCTGCTGCCGTGTTCCCCCGGTGGGTCCCTGCTCTGAGGCAGCCACGCTCCAAGTGGCAGGGCTCCCACCTGTCATCAGGAATCACCAGGGCCCCACAGGCAACCCGGTGACCCCGCGTCCTGGCCAGGACTGTTTGACCGGGCCTGAGGGGAGCCGCCTGCCCGCCGCCACCAGCATCTCCGCCGCCTACTTGGGCCTCCTTGGGGCTCCTGGAGCCGGGCCGAGAGCGTGCAGCCTGCCGGCTTGCGGCTGGGGATTTCACTCGGAGCCGCTACATTTGGAACCCATTATTTAATCATTAATTTCCTCCTCTCGTCGACCCCTTCCACCCCGCCTCAGCTCGGCGCCCCCGCCCCAGATTAGATCTCCACGTGGTGCTTTGCAGTGATCCTTGACAGGGCTTCTGTGCTGGGGATGGGAGGCGGGGAGGGGAGCGGCAGCTGGGGCTGGCCCAGGGCTGCTCAGTAGGTTGGTCGGGAGAGAAGAAAGGGTAGCCCGGAGCCTGGACCTGCGGGGCTGGAGGGAGCAAAGTATCCAGATCCTGACCCCAGGAACTCGGGGTGTGAGCTGTGCCTTCCTGTGGGTGTCAGAACAGGGACACTGCCCCCCTCCCCCCAATGCTCAGAGCAGTCCAGCTGACCCAGCCCTGGTGTTTTGAGGTCAAGGGCACCTGAAGCTCCTCTAAGCCTCTATGTCCTGCCATGGAGCTCCCTGCCCCGATTCTACCTTGGGGGTGTGTGGAGTGGAGAGAAGGTGAGTGGGGGATGGAGGCCCATTCTGGGTAAGGCTGTAGTCTGTGCCCTCCACTGTCCTGGAGGCCATCCTCCACCCCCAGCCCTGTGCCCATCCAGGTAACATGGCAAGGCTCACCTCAGAGAGCTCCCAGTCAGACCCAGGAGGGTGTAGGGAGCACCTCCTGGCCTGAGCCCCTATCACACTTTGCAGGACACAAGAGGAGGTAAGGCTGAGGGTGCCCACACTTCCTGCACTCCCTGTCCTCCCACAGACCCTTCATTACATGCTCCAAGATCAGAGAGCTGAGGGATTCCTGGGTAGGGGCAGTGCTGAGGACACTGTGCACCTGGGTGGGAGGGACAGCACTGGAATCAGGGAATGGGGAAGGAAACATGCACTGGTGCCTACTATGGACCCTGCCTGCACGCTACGCACTTTTCTGACCTCGCTGTGTCGTTGCCAGCAGCAGCAGCCACACTGAATATAAGATGTGCTTTTATGTGCCTGACCATGTCCTAAGCCCTTTATATCCCTCACCTCCTTGTAACACTCCTAGCAGGCCCATGGGGGAGGCACTGCTATTATGCTTACTTTAAAGATGGGGATACTGAGACTCAAAGATATATGAAGCAGTTCTCAAAATCAGAAAAGGCAGGAAAAAGATTGAAAGCCTGTGCTCTTCCCAACACTTAAGAAGCCGTTAGCTGCAAACCTCATGGTTAGTTGGGCTGGGGTCTGAACCCAGGCCCCCTCTGTCATTCCTCACCCCCATCCCTGGAGAAAGCTGGCCAGTCACTGGCATATCTCAGTAGGAGAGGCGTAAAGGGACAGAAATTTCTCTTGCCCACCACTCTACTCACAGCAAAATGCCCTCCTTCATCCCTCCATCCTGAAACACCATCTTCTTCCAAGGCCCAGCTCAGCCAAGCCCTCCCTGACATCCCCAATCTCTTCCTTGATTCTTAATAGCACTTAAAGGCTGAGATGCATTTCTTGCCCTCGTTCTGATCATCTCCAGAAGTATTCTATGGGTGAGATTTTTCTCTCACCAGCCTGGGAGCTCTTGAGAAGAGATATACCATCATAAAAGTGCCCCTGGGCCGGGTGAAGACCCAGAGGGCAGGATGCTCAGGCTCCAACTCTGTATGCCATTGCCTGACCGCTGCCCACATCCCAAGAGGGGTATGCACAGGCCTGGAATCCAGAGGGCAGGCCTCCCTTTCCCTCATACACTTGCTGACCACAGTAGCAGCTCATTGCTGGCTGAGCCTGTTGAGAGGCTGTGGAAAGGCACAGGCTCAGCCACCTCCCACTCCCACTCCTGCTACCGATGCTGAAACTGGATGCCAACTTCCCATGCAACTGGGGTGGGGGCGTCTGATCAGGGCTGGAGACTCCCTGGCCTGGACTCTCAACCAAACCCAGGACAGGGAAGAATGATTCTGGTGGTAGCTTCAGCATCAGTAGCCTTCAGTTTCGAGGGAGAACAGCAACAGCAGCAGCAGCAGCAGTGCCTGCCAGCTGTTGTGTCCAGTGTTCAGAGTTGGTGCATCTCAGAGCCCCTTCTGTGACATGCTTTGGGCTGTGCTCTGGCTTTTCAGCCTTCCACTACTCTCATCTGGTTTTGAGCCTATCTTTCCACTGTTTTGTGCAATTTTGGCAGACATTGAATAACCTTTCTCTGCTTAAACTGGCCAGGCTAAGTTTCTGTTGCCTATAGATGATGTTGTCTGGATTCTCAGAGCCTTTTTTTACCCACCTCCCACCCATAACTTATAACCTACTTGGCCTGCAGTCTAGATATTCAGAGACAAGATACTAAGCTAGTATTCCATGCAGTGTAGATTCCAAACTCAGACACCTGCTTTTTCCCAGAAGACCCTGGGGAAAAAGTTAGAGTACATGATATAATAGACGGAAATAGGCCTTGGAGTGGCCAGAACCAGGGTTGAGTTCCAGCCCTACCTTTAACAAGAGATGAAATATTTAACCTCTTTAAGCCATCACTTTCTTTTATCTGCAAAGTAAATATAATAAAACCTGCTTCACATCAGTTGTTCAAAGGTTAAATGAGATAACTAATAAGCACAAAGCACCTAAAATGGTTCCTAGTACATAGTGGTCAGTCAGCATTTATTCATTCAGCCTGCATTTCCAAATTTCTGGCCGCAATTCTTCATTCCTCTCTACATCTGTGGTCTTTGCCATGTGAATGTTTGGTTCCTGCTATTAGAGGTGGAGTATACTTTGCTAACCCACAACTCTGTGGGCTCATCTGTATGACTTGCTTTAGCAAAAGAGATGGCAGCAGATGCGATGCAAGCAAGGACTTGAAATGTGCTAGGACTGTTAAGCTTGCCCTCTCAGGATTCTACTCTCATTATGGAAAAAGCATGCTCTGGGTAAGTGCTAGTCCTAG
>NW_012102210.1:1187673-1196211 GCF_000951045.1 Mandrillus leucophaeus
TCATCCCTCCATCCTGAAACACCATCTTCTTCCAAGGCCCAGCTCAGCCAAGCCCTCCCTGACATCCCCAATCTCTTCCTTGATTCTTAATAGCACTTAAAGGCTGAGATGCATTTCTTGCCCTCGTTCTGATCATCTCCAGAAGTATTCTATGGGTGAGATTTTTCTCTCACCAGCCTGGGAGCTCTTGAGAAGAGATATACCATCATAAAAGTGCCCCTGGGCCGGGTGAAGACCCAGAGGGCAGGATGCTCAGGCTCCAACTCTGTATGCCATTGCCTGACCGCTGCCCACATCCCAAGAGGGGTATGCACAGGCCTGGAATCCAGAGGGCAGGCCTCCCTTTCCCTCATACACTTGCTGACCACAGTAGCAGCTCATTGCTGGCTGAGCCTGTTGAGAGGCTGTGGAAAGGCACAGGCTCAGCCACCTCCCACTCCCACTCCTGCTACCGATGCTGAAACTGGATGCCAACTTCCCATGCAACTGGGGTGGGGGCGTCTGATCAGGGCTGGAGACTCCCTGGCCTGGACTCTCAACCAAACCCAGGACAGGGAAGAATGATTCTGGTGGTAGCTTCAGCATCAGTAGCCTTCAGTTTCGAGGGAGAACAGCAACAGCAGCAGCAGCAGCAGTGCCTGCCAGCTGTTGTGTCCAGTGTTCAGAGTTGGTGCATCTCAGAGCCCCTTCTGTGACATGCTTTGGGCTGTGCTCTGGCTTTTCAGCCTTCCACTACTCTCATCTGGTTTTGAGCCTATCTTTCCACTGTTTTGTGCAATTTTGGCAGACATTGAATAACCTTTCTCTGCTTAAACTGGCCAGGCTAAGTTTCTGTTGCCTATAGATGATGTTGTCTGGATTCTCAGAGCCTTTTTTTACCCACCTCCCACCCATAACTTATAACCTACTTGGCCTGCAGTCTAGATATTCAGAGACAAGATACTAAGCTAGTATTCCATGCAGTGTAGATTCCAAACTCAGACACCTGCTTTTTCCCAGAAGACCCTGGGGAAAAAGTTAGAGTACATGATATAATAGACGGAAATAGGCCTTGGAGTGGCCAGAACCAGGGTTGAGTTCCAGCCCTACCTTTAACAAGAGATGAAATATTTAACCTCTTTAAGCCATCACTTTCTTTTATCTGCAAAGTAAATATAATAAAACCTGCTTCACATCAGTTGTTCAAAGGTTAAATGAGATAACTAATAAGCACAAAGCACCTAAAATGGTTCCTAGTACATAGTGGTCAGTCAGCATTTATTCATTCAGCCTGCATTTCCAAATTTCTGGCCGCAATTCTTCATTCCTCTCTACATCTGTGGTCTTTGCCATGTGAATGTTTGGTTCCTGCTATTAGAGGTGGAGTATACTTTGCTAACCCACAACTCTGTGGGCTCATCTGTATGACTTGCTTTAGCAAAAGAGATGGCAGCAGATGCGATGCAAGCAAGGACTTGAAATGTGCTAGGACTGTTAAGCTTGCCCTCTCAGGATTCTACTCTCATTATGGAAAAAGCATGCTCTGGGTAAGTGCTAGTCCTAGGAGGATGAGAGACACATGGGGCAGACTCAGCCTGCAGCTTAAAGCCAATACCAGCTGATCCTCAGATGCAACAGTGGGCAGTGGGAATAAGTCATTGTTATTTTAAACCATTGACTTTGCGGATGATTTGTCATGCAGCACTGTTGAGGTAATTGCTAAATGATACACTCACTACCAAGAAGTGCAAAGATAAGTAATCCAAGGATGGCACAGTTTGGCCTCCACAATACTATTAGAGACCCATATTTTCTCTACCATTCTGCTTTGCTATCCTTAGGGCAGGAAATTTGTTATCATTATTGCAAGCTGGTTTCTGTACCTCATGAATCTTGAACCTCATGTCCATGTTCCAGGCACTAATATGGATGAAAGGCAAACAACGAAGGGGAAAGGGGAAAAGGAACATGTTAGTTGAGTTAACCCCTTTGACAAGCTTGCCCAGGAGCTCCAACCACTAGATATTTTATCTCATTATCCCACTTGTATTTTATTATCCAGAACACTGTCTTAATGCCATCCTAGCTGCAAGGGATTCTAGAAAGCTGTATATCTTTAAGGAATCTCATGGCTTCCCTGATCAGCTGTGAGGTTCTGTTAGTAAGGGAGAGGGAGAGGACACCTGCCTCAGATATATTGAGAACCTCTAATGTGCCAGGGAGCATGCTAAGAGCTGGGGATGCAGCCAGCCCAAGGCTCCTGGCCTAGTATGAAAGCAATGAGGAAAATGGATGTGTTGTCTTTGCTGCTGTCCCGCAGGAAGGAATGCCTTGAGAAGGCTCTGTTCCATCAGGTGTGAAATGGGTGCAGGGAACTTTTGTTTCCATGGCCTCCTGTGTCCCACTTCCCCTTCAGAGTCCTGCATGCCTGTGATATCACAGTGATGGTGGAGGTCCACCTTGGGTGAGTTGGGTGAGGAATGATATCTGCAGCAGGTACTGTTCAGATATCAGGGAGGACCTCTAAGGGGGCCCACTCAAGTGGAGATCAGGGAGTTTGGAGTTACACCTATGGGCTCCCGCGGGCTGCCTGGTGCTGGTAATGAATGGAGCAGACTGAGGAGGAACCACACCTTTCAGGATGCCTGTTCTACCTCTGGATACACAACTCCTCCAGGCGCAGTGTCTTCCTGTCCAGCCTCCACTCCTCTCCTCCCATCTTCCTTTCTCTCCCTTTATCTTAAGCTGGGGCATCCTATCACTTCCTCCATCCCCTCAGGGTAGGCTGTGAACTCTAAGAGGTCTATTGCTTTCTATTGAAACTTTCTATTGAAACAGCCCTTCCCTGAGGCATTGATGCTTCACAGTCCAGCTTAGATGGGAGAAGGCCGTGGGCTGAACATAAATACTGGGAGGGAAAAATACATCAATGAGGATGCCAAAATCCTATCACCTACATAAATGGCCAGCTTATTTCAATACAACGTGAGCAATATTGAATGACAAGCCCAACCTGGCCTGAGGGAAGGGAGCGAGGGCAGAGTCTGAAAGACTCACCACTGTATCCTTGTTTGTGGGCATCTGCTCTGTGCCAGGCGCTGTCCTTGGTGCTGGGATGAGAGGCATTAACCAGGTGCATGTCAGTGGGTACTATCCTGGCAGAGGGGGCAGGCGGTGTGGGGGCAGGGAGAGTGCAGAATGCTGGGGAAATTAGTGGGGCATAGTGGGTATGAGAGCACTGGCAAGGTGGAGGTATGGGATGCAGTGTTGGAGAGGTAGGGGGATTGATCAGGGACCTGGCAGAACATTTGGGGCCATGCTTGGTAACTTGGACTCTATCCTGAGGGCTGAGGGAAACATCAGTGGATCGTGCTGCGAGGCAGGGGTGGTATTTGAAGGTAGAGCCATGACTCTGGCTGGGGTGTGAGAGAGGGTCTGAGGAGCCTGGAGCACACACAGCATATTGGTTAGGGGGCTTCCTTTGTCAGGGCTCCCACCCAAGCCAGAAGCAGTGGGCATGGAGAGAGGGGAGGAAGAGAGTAACAGCTACCGGCAGCAAAGCAGTGGGTGCGTGTCTTCTCAGGAATAGTTCATGGACAGGGTCACTGCTCCTTCCTCCCTACCGCCCTATTTCCCTTCTTGGGGTGCAGCCCTAATGGCCCTCAGTGGGAGGCTCGGCCAGGCATGGGGACATGGGAGTCAGGGAAGTAGAAAAGAGTAGTGGGGCTGTGGGCCAACGTGAGCTCAGGGCTGGAAGGTGCAGAGTCGAGGGTACCAGGCTGGGGAATGGGTTCAAATGCTGAATGACCTCCTCCTCCAACCAGGCCAGCCCACCATGTCTCCCTCCTACCCCTCACCAAGCCTGGAGACCTCCCTGCTCTCTGTGGGACCTTCTAGGAGCCTTAGGGAGCTCCACTCTGATGGGACACCCATGCCTGCGTTCTGACTCCAACCTGGGCTGACCACCCTCCAGCAGCCCACTGTGGGGGACCCACCCCCGACTTGCTCTCCCCTGTCTGTCCGAGGCCAGACAGCACTCCCTTCCTCGGCCCCTCAGTCCAGGGCCTCCTGCAGATCCCTGCCCACGGCCTCCATCTGGCCTTCAAGGCATCGCTTCATTTTCCTTGGCTGTGGCTTTTTCCTCTTTCCACGTACCTGGTTGGCTTCCAGAATCAGCCGAGGCTCAGACTTGGCTACATGGAAATAGAGATAGACACAGTCCCTTTATTATTTAATTTAGTGAAAAAAGAAAGAAAGAGGAATTCTTGGCTGGGGTGGTACCTCCCAAATCAGAGCCAGGAGACCCTACCAAAGACTCTGGGAGCTGGGACAGGAAGTGGCTAACGAGAAGGTCTCTTCTAAGCTCCAGTGTCTTCCTCACCCCCACCTCAGGTCTCCTCTGGCAGCTCCAGGCCTCCCAGCTCTGCCCTCCACCTCCTACCTTCCAGGCGCTCCCTTGCTCCCAACCCCCCAGGGCCACAGCCCCTGCCAAGCCCTGGCAGTGACACATTGCTCAGCCCCTGCCTGGGGCCCTCCCAGCTCCAGCGACCTCTGGATGCCCCCCCAGGCCCACCACACACTGTGGGCTGTTCCAGCCGAAATTCCCTTGCACCGTGGAAAGAGGAAATGAGAGCAGGGGTGGGGGCAAGGGATAGAGGAAAAAAATAAAGTGAGATGGAACTAAGTCCTGGAAGAGAGAGAGAGAAGCAAAGGAAGAAGGAGGTGAGGATTGGCTGGCTTGGCCAGGGTGCCTCCGTGGCCATGGCAGTGGTCTTCTCAGGTCATACTCCAAGGGAACTCTGCCCATGCCTCCCCTGTGACAGCATCTGGAGGCAGATCCTGCCTTGGCCTGGGTTTGGGTGAGCCTTCTGCCTTGCCTCCTCTTGAGTGAAAATTGCTATTTATAAGGGCCAGCCAGACTACCTAGGGGCCTCTGACCACCCCCCGCCGAAATATCTGGCCCGGCAGGTTCCCCAGAATGGAGCTCACAGGAGGAGCTCCAGGATAGTGCCCTCCCTACAATGTCCCAACGGGCTTGACATCCCCCAGCAATCTTCCTGGCCCCTTCCCCACTCCCTAAGCCCTGCCTCAGGGCCTTTGTCACTCCACTGTCCCTTCTGTCCCCTGAAAAGGGCTCTACTTCCTCTAAATTTTCCAGCATCCTGTCTCTTTGTACCTCTGTTAACCCCATCTATGCTTTCTGATACGTTTTGTGGTTGTTGTGTAACTACTATATTCTCTCTATAAAACTTTGGCTCACTGCGAATGGGCTCCTAATGCGTATCTTGTTCCCAAGTGTGGCATTCCCTAGTGTAGCCTGTGGGAAGGCAGCAGGATGTCTACCTCTTCCCTGAGTTCAGGGCCCCTGTAGAATGATGTGGCCTTTTCAGTGCAGTGACCTGGTCACTGGCTGAGGGGCCCAGGGAGCAGCAGCTTCTCACCAGCCCTACCAATGGTAGAAAGAATACTACATATTTGCTTAATGAATTAAAGAAACTTACAAAAGCAGTGGATTAAATTAACCCATGCTAATGGAGTAATGACTAAGAACCTCCTTCCTCTCCCAAAAGATCTTCCAATTTATGAAGAACATGCTCAGTAAACCAGGGAGGGACGGCAACTTTCTCAACCAGAGGAACTGGATGGGGTGCTGGAAATGCTCAAAAACTGGATTGTGGTGAGGATTGCACAACTCTGTGAATTTGCTAAGAATCATTGATGACATTGACATTATGAGTGTTGGCATGCAAATTATACCTTAATAAAGCTATCAAAAAACCCAAAAACTTGATGCTTGTTAATCTCACTATGTCCTCCACTGAAGCAATTTCTGCCATTGCTGTGGAGACCCAGGAAGAAGATGAGGGAACTGCTGGTGAGACGCTGATGTCCCCTGATCCCTTAAGCTGGGGCTGGGTCACTGCACTAAAAAGGCCACATGATTTTCCAGTGACTCTGCCTCAACTCAAGTAAGAGGTGGACATTCGGCCCTGTTCCTGACTCACCTACAGCAGGGAATAATGCATGGTGAAATTATTGGGATTCTGACCCTGTGCCTTGATCCCCATTTGACTCCCAATTGATTAGATACAGGGTACACGTGTAAAAGTGCACGAGTGTGTGCATTTGCATGTGAGCATGTGAGTGCATGTGTGTGTGTGCATGAGTAAGTGTGGATGTGTATAAATGTGTGAATATGTGTGAGTGTTTGTTCATGTTTGTGATCCACCCAAGCCTCTAACAGTGGCCGTACATCCTCAGGGGATAAGTCTGCAGCAGACAAAATGGCTGACCAGGTGGACTGGATGGCAGGGAGGGATGATGAAGGGTTGACCTGATGGCAGCCTGAAGCCAGCTTGGGAGGAGAGTGTAGCCTGACATTCCTTTTCATGTCCCATGCACCCTGCCATTTGTACACACACAGATAGGCACATACTCTGTTTTGGGCATTGAGGCTACAGTCATCGAAAGAGCCACAGCCTCTTCTAGAACACAAGAGACTAGGGAGTGGATCGAGAATTGTCCCCTTGGCCACTGAAGGAGAGAAAGGGGATGGGGTAACAAGGACATGATCCTTAAATCTTTCCACTTTGATTACGGGATACGCTTTTCACCCAGCACGAGGTAGAGAAAAAGGAGTGCATATACTTCCTTGTGGGTCTTAGCCAGAAACACTTGTTGCCACCCTCATGTTGGAGTATAAATAGGAAAGCCCAGACCCTCTTTCAACCATTCCATCCACCCATTCACCCACGCATTCATCCATCTACCATCCACACATCCAACCATCCATCTGTCCATCTATCCACCCCCTCATATGTTCAATGAATATTTACTGGGCACCTACCAGATGCTAGATTCCATGCCAGGCCCCAAGAACAGTGATGTAGGAGCCTAGGTTGCCTTCCTCAAGGAGTTCACAGTCTGAAAGGTGGGGTAGAGAATGAAAATAGACCTGCACAATCACAGAGGTTGAGTGTGTGAAGGTGTATATGTGTGAATGTGTGTGCAGTAAGACAGGAGGGTAGCGTTCCATGGGTTCACAGACCAGGGTCACCAGCTGAGCCTCAGAGAAGGGACACTGGTCAAGAAAAGATTCCCAGGACAGACTTTGCCTGTTGAATAGGAGTTTGCCAGGCAGACAAGCAGAAAGACTGCATCAGTCAGAGGAAAAAGTTTACGAAAACCCTGCAGAGGAGGCAAACCTTGACTTGTCCTGGGGTTTGTAGGCAGGGGAGGAGGACAGATGGGATTCTGCAGGCTCCTTAGCATGTTGGAAGAAGGGGACAGGATTTGGATTCAACACTGAAACAACAATGCCATACCATCACCCCAGCCTCTCAGGAGTCCCAGCCAGACTCCCTGCATCTGTCCGCGGAGGCTGGGAGTCACTTGGATGTGTTTCAGTTTTTAGGTTTAGGAGGTAGGAAATGTGGGGGAGGAAAAATTGTGCAGACCTGTGAGAATGCACCCTGGCCCTATGCCTTCCTGTGGACTGGCGGCTGGGAAATGCTGGGCTAGAGGATCCCTAACATTCCATGAAGCTAATGTTCCAGCCTTCCTGGTCTGTGAGCTGCAATGCTGAGTCCTTTCCTCCAAAATGCCAGGGAGCTGTGGGTGAAACCATGCCAAAGAGCGTGGGAGAACACAGATCACATACCCCTTCAGGGTCCCCAGACAGCAGAGACACAGGTCCTGCCCTTGGGACATGGCTATCTGATGGGGAAGACAGGGGCCTGTCCCAGTTCCTCAAAAGGAGCCAAGAAGACATGAAGGGCAGGGGGTGGCCGACTTCTGAGTCCCTAAAGCACTGTGGATTGGGAAGGGTGGTGAGGATGCTGGAAAGAAGAGGAGAATGTGGGGATGTTGGAGACATCCCATTCTTTGCAAAAGTCTTTGAGGAGGTAAGCTGAGACCCATTTGCTAGTGAGACAGTGGCTCTCCCCAGAAGCAAGAAAAGCCAAGATCTGCCCTTCCAGCACTGAGAGCACAGTGAGCTTCAGCCCTGCTCAGGGCCCTGCCCAGTCAGTGTTGCACTCGGCTCAGTCCTCAAGTCTTTGTCCATGTCACCCGTGCAGCAGGAGTGCCTTCCCCTCTTTGTACCAGCCTAGTCCTCAAAAGCTCTTGACCCTGTTTCTTCCAACCCTCTGAGGCTCCAGTATGGCTCTTACCATAGTGTATCTTGTTTTATAAAGATACTGGGGCAGTGTGCCCGCTCCCTGCTAAGCGCTCTCTGCGGACAGCCGGTCACATGCCCTCTATAGCCCTGATGCCCACTTGTTTCATGTCCAGTGCTGACGCATACCAGTGGTGCCCAATACGTGTCTGTCTGATAGGATCAGATGAATGTTTCACACCCTAGCCCATGCTGATTCACGTTCCCCTCCAGGTTGACTAGTCACTGAGGGCTTCCAGGTTGCAAAACTTACCTTCCAGCTAGAATAGAGGCAAACTGAGAACTGTGTTGTCTCCCTTTTTGTTTCCTAGAGTCTCAGAAGGGCTGAGATGGAAGCGTCCCTTAGAAACTACCTACCGTCTCCCAGTATTACTTGGAGAAAA
>NW_012102210.1:1197226-1198236 GCF_000951045.1 Mandrillus leucophaeus
TGAGTGTGTCTTTTGTAACTGGCATGTCATAGATGGATATGCTAGACAGTCACCATTCATTCGTGTTGGGTACCCTTCCTTTTGAGGCTGTTTCACGTTGATTATAGCTCTTCTTTGCTATATGCACTGTTTCCTTTCCTTTTTCCCAAGTTGGCTTCAAGTTGGTGTGGAAAGAGAAGGGAGGCCGTCTGGTGAAGATGGCTCATACCCTGGGTACACTTTGGAGGCTTGCCCACATTTTTTAAATCTAAGGGCAGTACCCAGATGTGGCACAAATTAAATAATCATCCTCAAACATCCGAGGAGTGCATTCTCACTACAAAAGCCAAACTCGGGGACAGTTGGTTCCTGAAGGAGAGACTGCCCCGCCTGAGCTGCCAAAGGCCCTCGGATCCACCTCACAGTTGGAGGGAAGCCTGGGAAGCTCTCTGAGCCTGATTTACAACCTGTGGGGGCGGCTCTATCCAATACTGGATGTCTCAGACAGAAAAACAAGGTCATACAGGGTTATGTCAACTCACTAAAGTAAGTCTAAGAGATTCCCTGGTGAAAACAGCAGGCCTTGATAGATAAATGATTTCTTAAAAAGTTAAAATCTTTCCTGGAAGGGGAAGGGAGATCCCTGCCAGATTTCTTTCAGCTTCCACAACCCTGATTCACCTGCCTGCCTGCCTGCCTGACCCTGGGGGCTGTGTGCTTCCAGGAATCCAGGGCCCCATTGTGACTTTCATGGACCCCAGGCACCATTGCCTTTGTGAGCTTCTTCCTCCATAAAAAAAGTATGTATTTATAATTACATTTTACAACTATGTTGGTAAAAGGCTAATATAATTCAATTATTATATGTTCCTTTATCTGTATTTTTCTCCTGATTTTAATCTGTCTCTTATACACATCTAGATGTGTATAAGAGACAGGATGTGGGGCTTGTAAGCATGTTATTCCTGCTTTATTATCCAGATGCTGTATACTCTTGCTTGTGTAGTTTGTTCATCAAATGGTGAGATGGG
>NW_012102210.1:1198286-1234341 GCF_000951045.1 Mandrillus leucophaeus
GCACTGTGTCTCCTATGCCTCACAGACAAAGCCCCCGGAAGACCCTAGGGCCATGTGTCAGGATTGGGCAACGAGAGGGGCAAAGGGGAAGACTTTGCACCGTGATTTAAACTTAGGGGTGCTTGCTTCTGAGGCAGAGAGCCCAGACTGAGAGAAAGCTTCATCGGTCAGCCAGAACAGACAGCAGGAGCACAAATGGCCTCCAAGCCACAAACGCCTTTCCATCTGGGAAGGCACAGGTCTGCCAACCCTCGAATGGGTACGTGGGGATGTGGGGAGGTGCCGAAATGCCCTTAAGGTTTCTGACCGCAACCAACAAGAAGGAGAAAAGGCCTCCACACAGATGCTGGGACAACAGAGATTTTGTTATAAGACCCACAGTCAGGTGCTGAGGGAGAGAGAGAGCAAAATGAGACCCATCTGGGCCAAGTGGCTGCCCGAGAAAGTTCAGGGAAGTCTTCCAACATGTTTGGGGTGCTTGTGTTTATCAGAGGTGACCCCCATTCTCTGAGTTAGGCTTAATTCTCGTTCTTTTAAAACTGAATCTCTCAACCTCAGCACTACGGACATTTGGGGCTGGATAATTCCTGGGGCTTTCCTGTGCATTGCAGAACATTGAACAGCATCCCTAGGCTCTACTCACTAGATGCCAGCAGCATCTACCTCCCCAGGTCGTGACAGGCAAAAATGTCTTCAGACATTACTAAATCCCTCCCAGTTGAGAAACAGTGTTTTAAGATAGCAGTAAAGGGAAATTTCAGGTCATGAAGGAGCCTAAAAATGAGTCATCGGATATCCCAAAATTTAGATAATACTTAGATATTAGCATAGCCACCTGCTGACAAACTTGCCTCCTTTCTTCCCTCCTTCCTTTCCTCCTTTCTCCCTGCCTTCCTTCCTTTCTTTCAAGTAAGGTCTAGGCAGGTCTACCCAACCCCCTAGTTTTTTTGTGGGACCAGATGGACCCTGAAGGTTTTGCTCATAACTGGTCATTTCCTTCAAGGGGAGAGATACTCAGACCTCTTTTATAACATCTTGGGTGGCTAGAATTATTGGCCACGATGAATGTCAGTCATAACTCTATGATCTCATTTGAGAATAATGGGTAAGTCTCTTTCTATGTTCTGCAATAACAACATTTACCAAACTGGTGCAATTTAGGGCAGAATAATTTGCACAAGAACGTTGTCATTCTTATACATTTCATTTGTCGCAATTTGTAAAATTCATCTTTATGGAAAGGTGCACACAAATTCTAGGGCCACTGACCTCTTTACAATAGAAATCTGTTAAAATGTGTTACTCTCATTATTCCTTGAGAGAAAATTGATTAATTAATTCTATGATAAGAATTATGGGACTGTAGACCTATCCAGGGACTAGAAAAGCTTACAGCTCATGAGAATAAAGGTGCCCTCAAATTCCTGTGATTCGTGTTACTAATTCAGGAAAAGAGAAAGACAGTACAGACAGTGGCTGCCCTCAGGGGATACACGAAGTAGGAAGGTGGAGACAGGGGCACCAGGGCAGTCCTGGGGGAGGTGGCTTCACGTTGGTTCACGGGGAGCTTGAGTGGCTGCATTCCCATCCCTGGTCAGTAGGCTTCCTGACATGAGCCCAGGGTCCTGTGCAAACTATGCCCATGAGTTTGTCTCTCACGTTAGGGTGCCTGATTACACACAGGACAGCTGTGACAAACAAGAGGCTCATTCCCTACACACAAGCAGGTTCTAGGACATGTGGGAGAGATTTAGGAAATGACAGGGGATTTCCACGTTGCCTTGAGAGGTGGGAGTCATCCGCTCATTTCTGGCCATCGTAGCAAGGAATTTTAGGGCAAACCTTGTGACAAGCTTGCCTTATGCAGGGAAATCCAAAGCATGACTCTAGAAATTAAGATTGGAAGTAAAGAATAGGTAAGCATTGATAAGCTCTGCCAACCAAGCAAGAAAACAGGTCAGTGACAGTCTACTCCCACTCTAGGTGCAGGCAGAGGCTGGAGGAAAAGGGATTGAGTCAGGCAGGAGGCAAAGCTACACCATAGGGTTGTGCATGTTATGGTATGGACTGCACAACTGCACCAAAGCTAAGATGGCATTATTTAATCATAGTCATTAAAGGCCTGTATATTTATTAGCACAGTTTTTAAGAGATGGAAGTAAAGGATCTTGAGAAAGGAAATGACATTTTCCAACTCACACAAAGACATCATGTGGACAAGTATTGGCCCTAAAAAGTCATCCATCTAATGGCATTTCCTCCTAGTCGTGAGAGTTCCAATGCTGTTCATATAAGTGGGTTTTTTTCTTTTTTTGGTACTTTCATTTTGTTTATTTATTTTTAATGGTGGCATATCTTACACGCAATAAAATGCATAAATCTTAAGTATACAGTTTAATGAATTTTTACGTATGGATATGCCCATGTAACCATCTTTGTATCAAGTTATCACCTCAATGACTTAGGTCAATTCTTTTTTGTTTGTTTTTTGTTTTGAAATAGAGACTCTCTTCATTGCCAGGCTGGAGTGCAGTGGCACCATCTCAGCTCACCACAACCTCCGCATCCTGGGTACAAGTGATTTTCCTGCCTCAGCCTCCCAAGTAGCTGGGACTAAAGGTGCCCACTACCACGTCTGGCTAATTTTTGTATTATTATTATTATTTTTAGTAGAGACAGGGTTTCACCATCGTGGCCAGGTTGGTCTCGAACTCCTGACCTCAAGAGATCCTCTCGCCTCAGCCTCCTAAAGTGCTGGGAATAGAGGCTTAAGCCACCGCACCTGGCCAGGTCAATTCTTTATGGTCAAAAAATTAATGAATCTAGAATGGAAGTTGTACATAGCAATGGCCACGTAGGCCCCAGATAGCTTCTCTCCAATTTTGGACAAGTGTAGTCATTTTTCTTTAAACCATAAACACAATTACTGAGATCCAAGTCTATGTTTTACAGTGCTCACTGACAGTCCTATTCTATACCCTCCCCTCTCTTGAGTTCTTTATTGCTGGATTATGTCTTTAAGTACATATTTTTCTTCTAGGAAGGGAACTGGGTGCAGTACTCTTTGGACCCTTACATATCTGACAACAGGCTTCGCACATAGGTGGCAATTTGGCTGGTTTGTGTTTCCATTGTAGGACCATACCGAATAATTTTGTTGCCCTAAAAATCCTCTGTGCTTTGCCCATTCATCTCTCTCTCCCTCCTAACCTCTGGCAACCACTGATCTGTTTACTGTTTCCATAGTTGTGCCTTTTCCAGAATGTTATATAGTTGGAGTCATATAGCATGTAGCCTGTTAGACTGGTTTCTTTCATTTAATAATATGCATTTAAGTTTCTCCCACATCTTTTCATGGCTTTATAGCTCATTTCTTTTTAACAGTGAAAAAATATTCCATTGTCTGGATGTACCACAGTCATTTATACATTCACCTGCTGAGGGACATCGTGTTGCTTCCAGGTTTGGGCTGTTATTAATAAATCTGCTACAAACGTCTGTGTACAGGTTTTGGTATGAACATGATTTCAATTATTTTGGGTAGGTACCAAGGAGCGCAACTACTGGATCATCTGGTACACAGAGTATGCTTAGTTTTCTAAGAAACTGCCAAACTGTCTTCCAAAGTGGCTATCCTGTTTTGCATACTCATGAGCAATGAAAGAGAGTTCCTGCTGCTCCACATCTTCACCAGCTTTTGGTATTATCAATGTTCTGGATTTTGGCCATTAAATAATGTAGTGGTGTTTCATTTTAATTTGCTTTTCTCTAATGACATCTGTGGTAGAGCGTCTTTTCATATATTTATTTGCCATCTGTATATCTTCTTCGATGAGATGTCTGCTGAGGTCTTTGATCTTTTTAAAAGTAGGTTGTTTTCTCATTGTTGAATTTTAAGGCTTCTTTGTATATTTTGTATAAAACAGTCCTTTTGCAAATATTCTCTCCAGGCTGAGGCTTATCTTCTCATTATATTGACAGTGTCTTTCACAGAGCAAAGGTTTGAATTTTAATGAAATTCACCTTATCAATTATTTCTCTCATGACTTGTGCCTTTGGTGTCGTATCTAAAAAGTCATCACCATACTCAAGGTTATTTAGATTTTCTCTTCTGTTATTTTCTAGGAGTTTATAGTTTTGCAGTTTACAGTTAGATCTGGGATCCATTTTGAGTTCATTTGTGAAGAGTGTAAGGTCTGTGTCCAGATTCACTTTTTTTCTGCATGTGGATGTCCAGTTGTTCCAGCACCCTTCATTGAAAAGACTGTCTTCGTTCCATCATATTGACTTTGCTCCTTTGTCAGAGATCAGTTACAGTGTTTATGAGAGTCTATTTCTGGGCCCTCCATTCTGTTCCATAGATCTGTTTGGTCATTTCAATGAGAATCTTGCGGTGCAGTGAGTAGGTGTAAAGGAAGGACAGACTCCTGTGCTCACGTCATTTTCTTACTCAGAACTCGATTGGTCTGTCTACCTGTCCATGCATCTAGTTAATTGTCTGGGAGGGTCAGATCTCGGTGAGTTTGGACCAAGTCTCAGCATCCTGTTTGCTTCTGACTCAGCTGACTTGGTCTCATCCTCACTTTCATATACCAGAAAACTGGCCCCATAGTTCCGGACGTGTCTTTATGTGTGTATGGATTATCTGATACTATATTTCTAGATCATTGGCCAGTCCAGAGGAATTCAATCAAATTCAGTTGAAATCAATAGGTATGGATGGACAAGAGACATTTTCTTAGAGAGGAGAAGGCACAGCCTGGGTGGAGTGGAGGACTGGTCAGGCTTCCAGCTCTATCACTAACAGGCTGGACTGTCCAGGGAAATAGGCTTCCTCTTGGGGGATCTCAATTTTCCTCCTTTTTTATATGAAAGCATTGAATCTCTAAGGTCTTCTTCACTGCTATTTTTGGATTTTGCTGTGAGCCAGGCTCTGCTGTGGAAGAGACAAGAGAAAGTGCAGCTCATGTTTCTGGTTAAAGAGGCAAGATGGATGCTTGCATCCGCTCAAGGAGCCCTGTAATGTCAGGCGAGAGTAAACTTGGTAACCAAGTATGGGATGCATAAGACTTCGCTGGGAAAACGAAGTGGAAGGTGCCAAAAGGGGAACACAGAGCAACCGGATAAGAAAGAAACAGTGGTGGCCGGGCAGGGTGGCTCATGCTTGTAATCCCAACACTTTGGGAGGCTGAGGTGGGCAGGTCTCTTGAGGTCAGGAGTTTGAGACCAGCCTGGCCAACACAGTGAAACCCCATCTCTACTAAAAAAAAAAACCACAAAAATTAGCTGGGTATGGTGGTGGGTGCCTATAATCCCAGCCACTTGGGAGGCTGAGGCAGGAGAATCGCTTGAACCTGGGAGGCAGAGGTTGCAGTGGACCGAGATCTTGCCACTGCACTCCAGCCTGGGCGGCAGAGTGAGACTCCGTCTCAAGAAAGAAAGAGAGAAAGAGCGAGAGAGAGAGAGAGAGAAAGAGAGAGAGAAAGAGAGAAAGAGGAAGGAAGGAAGGAAGGAAGGAAGGAAGGAAGGAAGGAAGGAAGGAAGGAAGGAAGGAAGGAGTGTGAAAAAAGTAAAGAAAGACTAAAAATAAGAAAATAAGAGAGAGGAGAATGAGCAGGAAAGAGGACGGGAGTGGTCAGATGCTGTGGAGTAACAGGGTGGGGAGGCCCAGGACTGGGCTGGGCTGGGCTGGTGGGGGGTGGGGGGAGATGTACTCGGGAGGGTGTCATTCCTTCTGGATACTGTCTGAGGTGACAAACAAGCTCTAAAGGTCCCATATGTCCTAGTGGCTGCCTCCTTCTCACATTACATTCATATTCCCAGCCCATCCCGAGCTCGGGAGAGGGAGACAAAATGGTGCAGTGACATCCGGCCCCACTAGGCGGCCGCGGGCTCCTCTGAACTCCAGGCTCAGCACAGAATTCCACCCCTTGTAACCAGAGACCCATTTCCTATTTCCTCTGTTCCCTGGAGAAGATGGGATGGACTTGTGATGAAAGGGATTCTAAATAGAACAAAGGAAGCACACACATACTTCATGGAAGCAGTTATTGTGTGTGAAAACTAGAACCACTTCAGAGGGGCTGAGGCCGGCCACCACCCATTCTTACTTGGTTTCCTCCTGTCTCTGAAAGCCAGCAGATAGGGGTGGGGGATGAGTTTGGGTCCAGGGTTAGGGTCTATCTTTGGTTAGGGTTAGAGTCAATTGATGGTCAGTATCAGGATCTGTATGAGGCCAAGGTCAAGGCTCTGTTTGAGGTCAGGGTTGGAATTATTCTGTATTTGGGAAACAAAGTAACTATGAGATTGCATAAGAAATGAACCATGATGTTCTCTAAGGAAAAAAACCAGGGATGATTTCATGGAGGGGCTACGCTTCCAGTAAGACCTTGAAAGAGAAACCTGGCAGTGGCAGAGGAAGACCCTGAGGTACTGAAAAGAATGGCTGGACACAATTGAAGTTAATATCAGTGCAAGTCCCCAAGAGATGCTGCCTCCTGATCAGAGTCCAGCTCATCAGCAGATGCCGTGTGACCTCCCTCCTGGGTGAGAAAGAGAAGGAAGACAACTGAGCTCCCAGGCTACCCTCCCTGGCCTTTTGGGGAAAAGGACTCTCCTCTGGGTTTGGTCAATAGCACCTTTCCACATATTCCTGGCCCTGAGTGCCCCTTGGCCTGGCGTTTGCCCTTGGGCTGCCAGGGCAGGGGCTGGTGTCAGGCAGGGTGGACACAACCTGGAAATAGGGAGCGGCCATGGAAACATTGTGGGTCTGGCACACGCTCACCGGCCATGCCCAGGCTGGAGATGGGCTGGGCTGCCCCTGGGGAAGCTGGGGCCTGGGAACACAGAGCAGAAGGGGCCACTCAGTCCAGAGTCACCTTCTCCAGGCCTCACCATCATGGCCACCTGATCTGGTGGCTGCAGGAGGCCCAACGGCCATCTGCCATGTTCCCTGATGGTTTTTATTATGGTCTGCAGCATGTCTTTCAGCTCTGCTTTCTCAAATGATAGCCATTGGAAACACTGCCCTTCTTTCCAGGCCCTTCTGCAGGTATTCCTGCACCTGCCAGCCATCTCCCACCTCCGCGAGCATGGCCTTTGCCCATTAGTCAAAGGCTCCCTGAAGACAGCCCTCTTAGTCAGCAAGTAGTCCTCTGAAAGGCTTTCTTTCTCCTCAATATGAGGGAAGGGCTTCCTGAGGAAATGGTCCCCACAGCAATCTGGATAGCCCGAGGAAACACTGCACCTCCCCACCAGTCTGGAGACTCTCAGAACGGATACCTCTCCCATCAGTCTAGGGGCTCCCTGACAGGATTCCTCCCTCAGATTCTCCATCATTGTGGTTAATCAAGGAAGGGTCTTCTCCATCAGTGTGAGGTCCTCGAGGGGATGCCTTCCCCTGCAGTGTGGGGTTTCTAAGAGGATGCCCCCAGCAGATGCCCTAAGTAGTATGGGTCCCCTGAAGGCCATCAGCTTCAGCAGATTGGGCAACTCTTGCCAATTCCTGGGCAGGAGCAGTCAAAGTAAAGCGGAGGTGTCAACCATGAATCTGAGTCATGCTCAAGTTGATGGTCAGGATAGGATGCCAGTCCATGTACATGCAGATTTTAAAAAGAAAATGATGGTGGGCATCATAATGCTTATGGAGCCGGTAATGAAGAGGGCAGTGATACCTGGTGGTAGTGCCAGTGATGGTGTGGAGGTGGTGAGAAGCTGGAGGCATTGTTGCTGTTGGTAGTGTCAGTGATGGTGGAAGAGGCAGTGCTGGATGTGGTGGGGAGAACTAGGGAGGCGGTATTGATAGTGGTTGCAGCAGTGAGGGTGGCCACAATTGTGGATGAAGTTGGCACTGGTGGTGGAAATGGTGAGTACTGTAAACCGATCACCACCTGCTGGAGACCTGCCCTAAAAGAAAAGGTTCCTGTGCCAAGGAGAGCAGAGAGTTGAGGGAAGAAGGGGGACATTTATCCAGCATAGCTGGGGGAGAAGCTAAACCATAGTGTAAAGGGGAAACCAAAGCTGTATTTGTATTCAAAAGTGGTTCAAGTTAGACCTGAAACAGGAGCACCAGTGACCGAATCCGTAGCTGTGGAAGTTATAAGCATCTCATAGTATGATCCCAGGACCAAGACTGGGAACCTGAGAGTGGGGAGGCCTCGTTTTTATGGAGTCCCTTGCAAGGATTGGTCTGAGGGCTCTGAAGACCCACAGTGAGCTCTCATGTCTCTGGACTGGCCAGATGAGGTTGGCAACTCCAAGGTTGCTCCTGACCAGACGGGGAAGGGCTCATGGCCAGACCTGTGCCTCTTTTGTCCCTCACCCTCTTTGTCTTCCACTCAGGCGGAAGGTGAGGCTGTGGAGGGAGGTCAGAATCAGTAGGTGAATGTTAAAAATATAAACACACCTCTTCCCAATGAACTGGGCATTCTGACTCAGTTTGTCCAGGGTGGGGTCTGAGCATACGTATTTTTAATAAGCTCCCAAGGTGATTCTGATATAAACACACACACACACACACACTCAAGATCCGTGCCCAGATACTATATTTGGCAACCCCTACCTCTGCCACTGGGCCTGGGGGTATTTATAGTAGAAGACAACAGTATTTCCACATTATCACATCTTCACCTGCTCCACTCAAAGGGTCTTGGGAGCTGTAGGTGATTAGATGATTTGCCAGGTGAAGAGGTGGGGCCCAGGACTGCAGCAGTGGCCTGGGATGGTCATTTCTTAGTAACGATCTCATGCCAGGGGCCAAGGAAGAAAAGGGAAGTGTTGGCATCCAGCACTTTCTGCCCAGACCTGACTCCACACGGATCCCTGGATGCCCTTGAGAGGAGGCCTTTGGGAGCTTGCAGGTTAGGGGAAGGAGCTGGGGAGGCTTGAGTGGAACAGCAAAGAAAGAGAGAAGGCTGAGCTGGGGGTAATTTGTGAGTGCGCTGGGCAGGGGCTCTCAGTCCCCTTGAGGAGACCATGCTTTGTGCGTGTAGGGCCCTCCTCAATGCTCTCCAGGTGCACCTACCTGTTCTTCTAGACCAGCTCCCACTCAGCCTATCCGTGAAGACTTTCCAGACAGCAGGGCCCTCTTCTTTTGCTGGGCTCACAGCTTGTGTTCTTTGTGTTGGGGATTAGACAACCCAGTTCTGATAGTGACGTCCCCGCTGGATCCCCTCTTCCCCTACCGCATTCACTGATTTGCAGCCTCTCTGAAGGCTGGGCCTTCATTGTCTTTCTCTGGGCCTTCATTGTCAACATGCACAGTAGGCATAGAAGAGCATTTGTTAAAATGTGTGGCCTTGATTTAAGGGTGGGATGAGCACCCAATGGGAAGTCAGATCCCTCGGGTTCTAGCTCCAACTGCGCCCCTTTCCTGGCTTCTAGGGACCTGATCCTATGGGAAAGACAGGAAAACAGCTTATTCTTGCTTCCTCTCATGCTTCATCAGGCCCTGGAGATTTTGTGTTCCTGGTTCTAATGTAGCAGCCTGAGCCCACCAGCAACAGAGGGATAGGTCCCCCTCCCCGGTGCCTACAGTTGAGACTGCAGGAAGAGAAGGGGACCCTGAGGTCACCTTTTAGATGCTGACAATCCCATTCTCTCTCCTTGAGGCTCGGCAAGAGGGCTGCCTCAGGACACAGGCCTCGGGGAAAAAGGGCGAAGGTTGGCAAATCAGGTTGAGGGAGTGACTTGAGTTGATCAAAGGAAACTTCTTGAAGGGGGAGGAAAGCAAGAATGGCCTTGGGAATGGGCCCAAGGACAGAAGTGGCTCACTTTGAAGATGGGGAGGCCCTAAAGTGATGGAAGGGGGTGGCTCGTGGCTGGGCCAGCTGGAGGGAGAGGGTTTGAATTGGGGTTTGTCCAGGTGGGGAAGAGTTCAGGGAGGCCCAATGTGGGAGGTTTAGGGGCACAAAGGATTTCTGGACCTCAGGTCCAGGGGAGGAGGGAGAGACAGGGATTAAAAGCAGCCAGGAAAGCGATGGGCTTTCTCGAATTCCTCACTATGTCAGCTGCCACTCAGTCACCTGAGCCTGGGCTGGGCAGCTGCTTCCAGGTGAGAGCAGGAACCTCAGGTCAACTCCACCTCCCAGCCAAGAACCTGCTGGGGGGTCTGAGGGACTTCTTACCTTCTAAGCCCTCAGCCCGGCAGCTCCTGTCCCTCTGCTGCAGAGGGTGTGTGTGTGTGTGTGTGTGTGTGTGTGCGCGCGCGCACTTAGGAATGAAGGATGTCAATCATGGGGAGGGAAGGCTGGTGCCTACCTTCTGCCCAGTGGGAATAGAATGGTGCTGGTGGATATTTCTCCATTCTAAACGGGGAACAAGTGAAGAAGCCTCTAAAACTTTGTTCCATAAGCAGCCACCTGTGGAGGCAGAGACCCTGGGGAGGATGAGTCAGGAGCTCCTAAGGGGTGTGTGGGGTGTGTGAAAGCTGGCATCTCCCAGGATGTCCCACCTCTCCCCCTGGGGGCCTGTGCAAGGCCCCAGCCAGGCCTGAGCTAGGTGTTTCCCACCTTTCTCCTCTCCCACATCCCTCACAGGATGTCCTCCCAACCGGGGTCCCTGCTCCCATGCTGGAGGTGTCCACGCGGGGAGGCAGTGATGAGGGAAATGAAAGCATATGTCTACACGAAGTTGTGCAAAGACTCATACGCAGATGTTGAGCAACTTTATCTGTAATAGCCCCAAACTGGAAAACCCCCAAATATCCACCAACAGGTGCGTGTATAAACAAATTCTGGTATATCTATCCCATGGAACATTAGTCAGCAATTAAAAGGAATGAACTACTGATTCATGCAACAGCTTGGATGGATCTCAAAATAATTCTGCTAAGTGAAAGAAGCCAGGAAAAAGAGCACATGTTGTATGACTCCATTTATAGAAAGCTCTGGAAAATGCAAACTAATCTATAGTGACAGAAAGCAAAGCAGTGGCTGCCAGGGACAAGGAGTGGAAGTTGGAGGGGAGGGAGGGAGGGATTACCAAGGAGCAGGAGGAAACTTTTGGAGATGATGAATATGTTCATTATCTTGATTGTGGTGATGGTTTCACAGATGTGTGTGTATGCCAGACATGATCAAACTGGGCACCTAAAATAGGTGCTGCTTATTGTATGCTCAGTTATACCTCAGTACACCTGTACCAAAAGATGGGGTTGGTGACCGTCATGATGATGGTGATAAAGCTGAAGGAAAAGTTGCTGGCAGGTCAACCACAGGCATGAGTGAGGCCATCATTCTCTAACAGTAATTTAGATATTTGCCTTTCTCTGTGCTATAGTTTGAATGTGTCTCCAAATTTCATGTATTGGAAACTGAATGCCCAAATGTATACATTGATGGTATTTGGAAGTGGGGCCTTTAGGAGGGAATTAGGATTAGAGAAGGTCATCAGGGTGGAGCCACCACAATAGGACTGATAGCTTTATGAAAACAGGAAAAGCCTGGTGTGGCAGCTCACACCTGTAATCCCAGCACTTTGGGAGGTGGAGGCAGGTGGATCTCCTGAGGTAAGGAGTTGGAGACCAGACTGGCCAACATGGTAAAACCCCGTCTATACTAAAAACACAGAAAAATTAGCTGGGCGTGGTGGTGGGTGCCTGTAATCCCAGCTATTCGGGAGGTTGAGGCATGAGAATCGCTTGAACCTGGGAAGTGGAGGCTGCAGTGAGCTGAGACTGTGCCACTGCACTACAGCCTGGGAGACACAGCAAGAGAAAATAAAGAGAGAGAGAAAGAGAGAAAGAGGGAAGGAGAGAAGGAAGGAAGGAAGGAGAAAGAGAGAGAGAGAAAGAAAAGAAAAGAAGGAAAGAAAGAAAGAAAGAAAGAAAGAAAGAAAGAAAGAAAGAAAGAAAGAAAGAAAGAAAGAAAGAAAGAAAGAAAAGAAAAGAAAAGAAAAAAAAGAACCAACCTGAGCAAGTGCACCCACTCTGTCTCAACACATGATGCCTCCTGTTGTGTCATGGCACAGCAGGTGGGCCCACGCCAGAAGCAGGTGCCAATGCTCTTGGACTTCCTAGCCTCCAGGAACATGAGCTGAATAAACATCTATTCTTTATAAATTGCACAGTCTGTGGTGTTCAGTTATAGCACTAACACACGGACAAGACATCCTAGAAACTGGGGATGGATGAGACTCTGCCTTCTTCGTCTCTTCCCCAGCACTCTGTGTGGGGTTCACAGGGTAGCAGGCAGGCCATAGAGCAATGTCAACGGAGAGGAACAAATGCTACAGCATGAGAACACCAGGGGGTTGTGGGAGCACAGAGGAACACGGGTTCCTGACACAAATTTGGTGGGGCTGGCAGTCCATGAAGGCTTCCTAGAAGAGTTGTATCTGAACTGAGCCTGAACAGGTATGTAGCAGGTATCTAGGCAAGGCAGGCTGGGGTGGATAAGTATCCCAAGGGTAGGGATGAGTTTGTTGTCTCTAGAAATCATAGGGATCCCCTACCATGAAGTGAGTACAGAGGTTGACATTGGAAGGTGACAGTGATGTCCCAGAGGTTTTCTTCTGAAGTGAGAGAGGTCTCTGTCATCTCAATTGTCTTGCTGGTCCAGTATCCACGTGCCTGCCCTGTTACTAGCCCATCAAAAGTAGGGACGAGGATGCAGAAGATTGTAGAGGTACCCACAGACCCCACCTGCTGTCCCCCTCAATGGAGGAGAGACTCTGACTCTGGGAGGTATGTGATTGATGGGCTTCTTCTCAGGCAGTGTTATGAGATCCCCCTTGAATTTCCACCCTGTGTCCTGTGATGCTCAGGTCTGGAGCCAAGGCGGTGGTGTAAACAAGGCCTGGCCAGTGAGGGTGGGTGTGTTGTTTGCTGATAGATGTCAGCTGGAACAACCTGAACTGGCCCCATTGGTCCCTAGGGGCAATAGGAACGAAGTGGGGAGGATGCAGGTCATGCCGGGCTCTTCCAGGCAGGCCAGCTGCGCTCCCCACACGCAGGGTGGCCTTGGGCAGCACAGCCAAACCTGCCTTGCAGGCTTGGGGTGAGCCAGAGAGGCAACCTCTTGCCCTGGCGTGAGCCCACCCTGTGTGTGGCCATAGCTTCCATGACCTGCCTGGAGCCCCAGCTCAGCTAAGGCTTTTGTAGGGTGCAGCCACTCACCAAAGCAGAGCCTGCCACACACCCTGAGGATTCAGTGTCCTCAGCACTCAGTGACTAGGGGCTACAGAGACCACTCATTCATGGGCGAGGAGATGTCACTTGTGTGGATTTGTCTTGACATGTCATAGTACCTCCCCTTCCCTCTGCCTCCATCATGGTTTCCGAATCATCCTTTCTTCTATACAACAATCCCTCCTCACCCCTGACACTATCCATCTAAAGCCATCTTCCGCCCACACCACTCCCTGCCCCCAGAGGGACACTGCTGTTTATTGCGCACCAGCGCACATGGCCATCAGCCCCACCCTGTGAGATCAGGACCCTGACCCAGCTGGAGCATCTGTTCGCATCCTCTGTTGATTATTTAAGCGGCGTCTGTCTGCACAGAAGAGTTACAGTATTCTGAAGGGCTACTGTCCAGCCTTTTCTCCAGGGCTGGCTGCTTTCTTTCACCAGCCTTTGGGCTCCTGGGCAGGTGGTCCCAGGGACTCCGCAGCTGCTCCCACTACCCTTCTCCAGCGTGGCCTCATGCCAGGCAAGAGGCAGGAGCAGGTACCCTTCCTCCCTGCCGGGGCCTACCCCACTGTGCCCTCCATCCCTTGTGTCCCTGGAGGCACAGCATGCAGAAAAGGCTGTTCCCCGTTGGCCCTGCTCACTGCCCATGCTGGGGAGGGGGTAGCAGCATCCTTTTCACATGGCAGCTCCACTGATGCCCACAGCAGCACCTTCCAGGCCCCAGGTCCTTCCAACCAGGCCTATTCCATTCGTGATTCACAGCTCCACAGCAGCCACGTCTCTGCCATGTTCTTGAAAAACAGAGAAGGAAAAAGAAATGTCCCAATGACCACTGCACAAGCCATTCCAGGGCCTCTGAGGCCTTTGGTGAAAGCCAACTTGAATCCAAAGCTGGCAGGGGTGGCAGTGGGTGGGGCCAGAAAGGCGGCCACTGATTGATTGTTGGCAGAAATCACGAGGTTTTACCGGAAGTCCGCCCCTCGCCTTCCTCCAGCTTCTTCCCTCTGCCTCCCGGAGAGATCAGGGATGCCTGGCGGGTGGCCATGGCTGCCCCTTCAAAGGTGCTTCCAGGATGCAGACCAGGACAGGAGCTTAGGAATATGATGACTGTCTATCTGTAGCCCCAAGTCACGTCTGTGTGTGACAAGACCAAGGGTGGTTCAGGAGGCAAAGCATTTGAAAAGTAGATGGCTCTGGAAAATATGGCTAGCAGGGCGGAGACACTTCCAGGCCATCAAGTCCAAACTCCTCTCTTATAGATGGTGAAAATCTGCCAGCCCTGATCTGGGATTTCTGAATGCAGGGTGCTAGGAGCCCTATGGGTTATCCAGGCCTGCCCTTTAGTTTCCTTCCTCATGCTCCCTCTACATACATGTATGCATACACACATGCACACACATGTGTACCCACACACACAGCTAATTCACTGACACCTCCCTGACCTTAAGATTGTGAGAGTGACTTAAGACACATACATGGTGCATCCCTTACACTTACAGGGAGGCCATCACACCTGAAAAGGTGCAGTAAACTCTGAGAGGTCTCAGCAGGGTGGAGACAGAACCTGGCTGCACCAGGCCCCTCCTGACCTGGGGTTTTCTCGCTGAAGCAGAGAAGGTAGACTTCTTTGGCTAGATATCGGGGAGACCAGGAATATGGATAAAATGAGAGAAGGTTCTGGGAGCATCAGAGTGGGCCCCAAAGAAGGGAATCCCTGAACCCAAACCAGCTGCCCAGCTACTGCTGGTAGCCCAGGTTCTGAGGCTGAGAAATGGGGAAGCCCCATCCCCACTCTTCTGCGCCCAGTTGATTGGAAGAGGGAGGAAGCTGGCAGCTGGGGAAAGGTCTTGGGCCAAATTTTTTTTCCACTGGTGAATCAGAGGACGGCAGTAACAGGAGCCAGGCTGGCCTGACCCAGCCACCTCTGTGAGTCATAGCTGAGGTCCCCGTGCTAATCTTAACCCCTCAGAGAGGACTTGTTGGGACTTGCCACCAAATCTTGACCACCAAAATAGTCTTGGAGCTGACGTGGCCCTGGAAAGCCCTGGCCCATCACAGGAGGGGTCAGATAATGGAGCCAGGGTGGAGAGGGCTGGTCTGGGAGTTAGGCTGTGCCCCAGCTCTCCCGTGACCTTGAGCAACTCACAGTGAAGAGTTAGCAAGATGGGCTCCCAGGTCCCTCCCAGACATTCTCCCAGACCAGAGCCAAACGGTCTGAGAAGAAAGGAACCAGGACTCGAGGCAGCAGAAGGTTTTCAGGTCAGGTCTGGCCCTGCCCTCACCACAGCAGCTGCTCACCAAGGTCCTGGCCTTTAACAGTGCACAGCTAGTGACAGCAACCTTGGTTCTGGGGCCAGCTGCATCCGAAATTTGTTCTGGGATTTTTGACAAGTTGCTTCACAAATCCCCTTTCTACAGGGAAGGCAGTACAGCTAGTGGTTTAAGGCACTGGAGTTTGAAGTCAGACTAACCTGGGTTAGAATCTTGGTTCTAACACTTAGTAGCTGGGTGTCCTGGAGTAAGTCCTCTAACCTCACCAAGCCTCGGTTTTCTTGTCTGTAAAATAGGGATAATAAGAGTACTTTTATTGAGGACTGTTGTGAGAATTGAGTAAGATGGTATGTGTAAAGTGCTTAGCTCAAGATATGGCACATAGTAAATGTTCAGCAAATCTCAGCTGCTGTCATCACCAGCTAGTATGTCTGGGCCTCAATTGTGTCCTTCTATAAGATGAGAGGATGGCAAGAATGATTTCTAAGTCCCTTTCTCTAGCTGTCCTTTAATCAGGTCCTTGACCCTGCACGATCAATTCAGAGCATGGGACCTTGTGACAAATGAGAAAACAATGAGTCGTGGAAACATCTCCAGGGCTACAGAAAAGGGATTCAAGATGCAACACAGGGATGTGGAGAAACAGAGGTGAGCTAGCTCGGGAAAGGCTCGGCGCAGGAGCAGGAGCTAGGCCAGGTTCTGAAACTCAGTGCAGGGGGCTGAGGCATGGGTCTGGGAGACTGGAACCTGAGCTCTGATGGCTGGGAGGAAGCCTTCTCCCCAGCTCAGGCTGAGCCTCAGGTTTCTGCTGCATTCTGAGCAGAAGAATCTTTCTTTTCACATCGTTTCCCCAGATGGTCTTTTCATCATGGTCTGAATGACCATTGCGTCAAATTATCTTAAAAGATTATTGAAAATGTTGTACCCCCTCCTTTTTTCCTAGCATGCTGGTGTGCGCGTGTGTGTTGTGTGTGTGCGCGGAAAGAGAGAGAGAGAGAGAATGGGGGAAAATTGAGCAAGAGAAAGAACAAGAGAGATGCAACTGTGAGTATCCATTGACAGATAGGGGCATCCTTACTGTCTCCCAGGGATGCTGAAGCCATGGCCAGATGCTAAGGTGAGGTGGAGGCCTAGAAAGGTTGAACCTACAGCACCAAACTCTTGCACAGACCAGAAAGAGGCCCTGCTCCCTTCACACCCAACACCAGGACCCGTCTCCCAGCAGGTCCTGGAGCCCCAGAGACAACAGAAGCTGCCTTCTCCCAGTGGGAATGAGTGTGGGGACCTCAACCCTCCAGGGAGCTTGGATGGGGCTGGGGTGAGGGCAGGAGGGATGGAGGGGACCCCTCTTGGGAAGGTAAGACCATATGTGAGCCTAAAAGGAAGATGGGTCCTGGGAGGGGTGTGGTGCTGAGTCCAGAGCACCTCATGTGGGTGAGCCTGTTAAACTGCCTCCTCCCAGTCAGGAGAGTCCAGGAGCACTCAGACGTCCTGGGTGCCTGGCAGGGGAGACAACCCCGATGGATCTGGGATGCAGGGTGCTGGGGGCACAGTGAAGACACAATGGACATTGTTTATGGTGTTGCCAAAGGCTGGAGGCTGCAGAGGCAGCTAAGGAGTGGGGAGTGGAGGAGAAAACTACAATTAAATGGCAACCCCAGCGCTCTCTCAATTCCTACCCTGATAGGGAGGAGGGGGCAGGGCTAACATGGAAGGGGTAGAAAGGGACAGGGCAATCCCTTGACAGAGAGAGCTTTGACTCAGGGGTCAAGGAAACAGCTGTGGAAGCCTCGGGCACATCTGGCTGGGGCTGGGCTGGAAGAGGGTGAGCCTGTGGCTGGCAGGGGGCCAGGGATGTGGTGGAGACAGATAGGGCCCGTGTTTACTGTCCAGCTGAGGTGTTGCAACAGGAAGCTGGCTGGGGGTGGCAGGGAGGAGGCTGCTCAGGCGGAAACTATTTATCTGGAGCAGGAGGAACAGCTGGGGAGGGAGGCCAGGCTCAGCAGCCAGCTTTCCAAGGCCACGCAGGATGCCCATGCCATGGCAGTGAGCCACCCTATCTCCTGCCCAGCCTGCCTGCCTCGCTGCACATCCAGCCCTGCTGTCCTTGTCCAGAGCAGAGCCAGCTGACCAATCGTCCCTATCCTAGTCCCCAGCTGGGGCTGTGCCTCCCAGTGGGATGCCCCACCAGACTGCAGGTTTGGCCTGTGGCTGACTACCCTGTGAGAATCCACCGTGTGCCAGGCATTGTGAGATAGGTGTGTGTGTTCCCCAGTTTCCAAAGGTGAATACAGGGAGCATGAGGGATTTGTCCAAGACCACACAAGAAGTTAGCATTGTGGAAGGAACTCCAACCCAAGTCTGTCATATTTACGGAATCACTCAGGTGTTCCTGCGCACGTGGAAGTGGGCTGTGGGCCTGCCCTTGGTCCTGTGGGACTCACCTTCATCCAGCTCACAGCCCCCACCACCTGAGACATCAGCAGACCCCACAACACCCACTCCCACCAGGAAATGTTCCCTTCCCTAAGTCTCTGCACGCACAGCTGGGCACATGGGAACAACAGCAGCCTCTGAGCAAAGATTTCCTATCACAACCAGGTAAGAGGACCCAGGCTAGCAGAAATTCCCTGGAACTCTCCCTCACCTCTATGGAGGGATCTCCAGCATGAGGTGGAAGCCTAGGAAAACTGAATGCTGACTTCCCTTCTGAAGGAAGCCTGGAGAAAGTGGGAGCACAAAGGAGCAAAGTGGCCCCCACTTAGGAAGACCTCCGGATTTCCGTCCAGTTTTGAGATGGGGAAGAAGAGGCAGGGGGAGCCCTGACAAAGCAGAAGGACAGGCTTCGCCTCATCCCCACTTTAATACCCATCACAGAATGGAGGCTCCAGCCCCACATTCAGCTGATTCTCAGGGAATGTCATTTCCCACCTGGAGGGATGTTGCATTGCCCATCTCACTTTGTGCCCCAGATGACCCTGGGACCTACCTCCTCCAGGTCAGGGTCTTCACCTGCTACCTCTCTGTATCCATTCATGGAAGGGGAATGAAATGACCAAGAATGGAACACTTAGTATGTGTCCCTTCATTGGCCAAGCACTGTCACTTTCAGTCCTTGCACACTCCTATGAAGCAAATGTGGCCACCCCCAGTTTTCAGATGAAGAGACTGAATCTCAGAGACAAAGAGACTGGCTCAAGTTCAAACAGTGAGTCAGCAGCTGGCTTAATTTCAGTGGTTGCGTATTGAACACATATTGCATGTCTGTGTGTTGGTAAAGATAAGTGAAGTTATGCCACATAACAAATAGTCCCTACATCTTAACAACAAAGGTTTATTTTCCTCTCACTCAAAATCTGCAGCAGTACTCTTTAGGGCAACTATCTTTCCAACTTGTTTGGGGCTGGCTTAATCTGGGGCTTTGTCATCTCATCAGACTTCTCATTCACTGAGGGGGTGGGGTGATGAGACTGTTCACTGATGAACTGGTCAGAACTAGCCACAGGCCCTTGCTTGCCTGCAGGGGAGCAAGGCAAATGGGGGAACAGATGGAATTCTGGTGGCCATGTGGAGTATCTGCCACGGCCATGCATGATGCCAGACACTGGGTCCAGTAGCTTATGCTGGACCCTAAATGACTTCTCACACCCCCTGGGAAGTCCTATCACTATAAATGCCCTCAAGGGGCTCTGGGCTCTGCAGTCGCTCTACCCAGGTTGAGCTACTTCAGCTAGTGTAAGCATAGGGCTCAATCTCAGGTAAGCCTGGAAAGAAAAACCTCTGTGATAGAATTCAAATTAGACCAAGTCTGTCTTGAAGTCCTATCTTCTTAGTGGCTAACTTCCCTAGGTAATATTCAGTGGTGACCTCCCACTGGGGTCAATTAGCTCTTTCCCTTTCCTGTGTCCTCTCATCCCTTCCCAAGAACAGCCTAGGCAGCAGCATCGCCCACCTCCGCACCTTCATTCACAACTGGAATACAGAGAAAGACCCCGGGGCTATTAACTGACTCATCCCACTGACTCAACTCAGCTTGTCCCCCAGCAAGAGGGGAACTCTCGTCCTCCCTCCATCTTTCCTCCTCCTTTGCCCAGCACCACAGCTATTTCAATGATTCCAAAAATCCCTAGAGGAGTACAGTATTTTGTATCTGGGCTCCAGGTCTCCCTCATATGTCTAGGGCTGAGCGGTTCCTCCAAGCACTCCAACCCTGCCTCAGAGGATCTCCTTTTTCTGCCACCAGAATTTCACTAAATGAGGCTCTGCTTTCCCAGGCCCAGGACACAGGCATAAGAGAGCAACTATTTGTACTTATCCATCCAGGTCAGATGGGGAGAGAGCCTAGAGGAGCACTGGGTTCCTCAGGGACCTTTTCTGTCCACTCCACAGAGGAACAAGAAGAACCCATATGGTTTCAAGGAAGCAGAGAGCTTCCAGTTGCCTGGACCTAAGTCCCCTAGACTACTAGAAGGATTAACAAAATAATGACATAAAATGTTTAGCACAGTATTCAAAAGATATTGGAAAAGCATATATAACAACATTACCTTTAAACTCTCTGGCCTAGACTGCTCTCCTGGGTCTCAGACCAGCATATGTGACTCCCCAACATTCCTACCTGGATACTGCACAGGCTGACCTGGTTGATGCCCTCCCAACAGCCATTCATCCTTCAGTGCCCTTTTTCTTTTTGTCAGAATCTACCTCCTACATGGAGCTGTGAAGACCAGAGAGTTGTTCTCCCAGCCTCCTTTGCAGCTAGGACATGGGCATATGACTTCATCCTGATCAATGGACCAAGTGACTTCTGGGAAAGTTTTTCTATTAATATAGGCTGAGGAATGGAAGCTGCACCCTTCTTTGGCCAGAAGTTACTATCTAAAAGTGGTGTCAGGACCTCCAGCAGCTACTTTGTGATGATGAGGGAATAAATCTAAGGTGCCAAGGTTGGCAGACCAAAAGTATGAGATAATATTGCCACTGATTATGTGATTGAATCAATGAATGAACCCTGGGACCTCTGGGATTGTGTGCTATATAAGATAACATGTGCCTTTATTCTAAGCCACTTCCAGTTAGGTATTCTTTTATACCTCTTAATCAGCAAATATAAAAACAAACCCATCAACTCCTTCCTGAATCACTCTTCCTCCAGAATTCCTCTTCTCAACAAAAGAGTTTCTTCTGCCAGATATTCTACATCATCATTGCTTTCTTCTCCCTCACCTTTTCCATCTAGACTGTCACCAACCACCTTGACTCTCCTTCCAAAGTCGCTTCTGTTTCTTGACCCTGCAGGACAACTTCCTACAGGGAGGTCACAGGAAACCCCCTATGACCACCTCCTGCTGGTTTTCCTTGACTCTGGTTTCTTGCCCTCTGCTCCATTCTCTGCAGTCCAATGAGCGCCTCCCTGTCTTCTCTGGATGTGCCATGCTCAGTCATGCCTCCATGCTCTTGCATTTGCTGTTCCCTCTGCTAAAATGCCCTCCTCACTTCTTTTCACAGGACTCCTTCTTTCCACAAGGTGTTATTTTGTGAACCTTTTATTGATTCGCCCAATCAGAGCCCATTGAACTTGCTTTGGTGTTGCACCCATGACCCTTTTTAATGATCAGCAGACTGTAATGCCTCATTACCCATATATCTCTCCTGTAAGATCACACCTTATTGAGGTGAGAGATGGTGTCTCAGTCACCTCTGGACTTCCAAGACCCAACACTGCCAAGCAGCAGCTGCTTAGAAATTCTCAGCACAGTGAATGAACAGCTATGTAGAATACGTTGACTTCTTCTTGAATGTGAATACCTGTTGTGGTTACCTATTGCTGTGTAACAAAACTTACCGGTTGAAAACAAAAGTGACATTTATTTTGCTCACAAATCAGAGATTTTGGTTGAACTCAGTGGAGACAGGCAGTCTCTGCTCCACCCAGCATTAGCTGGGTTGGGTCACGGGCTGGGGCTAGAAGCCTCTGAAGGTCCATCTATGAACATGTCTGACAGTCAATGCCAGCTGTTGGCTGGGACCTTAGCTGGTGCTATAAGCTAGAAAACCAATGTGCAGCCTCTTGTGTGCTGGGCTTCCTCACAATGCATGGCGAGGTTCTAGGGGTGAACATTCCAGCAGAGCCAGGCAGAGCTGCAGTGACTTTGATGACCCAGTCACAATGGTCACACAGCATCAATATGACATTCTACTCATCCAGACAGTCACAGAGGCCTGTCTAGGTTCATGGGGTGGAGAAATAGATGCCACTTCATGTTGGGGAATGACAGGTAACATGCTTTGGATTTCTGTCCCTGCCCAAATCTCATGTCAAATTGTAATCGCCAGTGTTGGACGAGGGGTCTGGTGGGAGGTGATTGGATCATGAGGGCAGACCTCTCCCTTGCTGTTCTCATGATAGTGAGTGAGTTCTCACGAGATCTGGTTGTTTAAAAGTGTGTAACACAGCCCCTTTTGCGCCTTTTCCTCCTGTTCCATCCATTTAGGACATGCCGACTTCCCCTTTGCCTTCTGCCATGATTGTAAGTATTCTGAGGCCTCTCTAGCCATGCTTCCGGTGGAACTGTGAGTCAATTAAACCTCTTTTCTTTATAAATTACCTAGTCTCAGGTAGTTTTTTATAGCAGTGTGAGAATGGTCTAGACAACAAGGTTCAGGAAGAACATGTCGGACCAGAAATATTGTTGTAGCCATGTTTTTTGTTTTTTGAAAATGCAGTCTCCTGGCCCAGCACAGTGGCTCATGCCTGTAATCCCCACACTCTGGGAGGCTGAGACGGATGGGTCACAAAGTCAGGAGTTTGAGACCAGCCCGGCTAACATGGTGAAACCCCATCTCTACTAAAAATACAAAAATTAGCCAGGCGTGGTGGCACAAGCCTGTAATCCCAGCTACTTGGGAGGCTGAGGCAGAAGAATCGCTTGAACCCGGGAGGTGGAGGTTGCAGTCAGCTGAGATCAAGCCATTGCACTCCAGCCTGGGTGACAGAGTGAGACTCTGTCTCAGGAAGAAAAAAAAAAAAAAGACACAAAAAGAAAATGCAATCTCCTTTCATGCTTTTTTAAAGGATTTTAAGTCAACTTTTTGTCTGCCATTCTCCCCAAATTGTCATTTGTCTTCCTTACGAGATGCATGCCCAGGCCTCCCTGGTCCTCTCCTCGCAGTGCATTTCTCTGAACATAGCTTAGGGTTTGGTGGAGTGAGCTGGTAACAAGCTATTAGGAGGGCTGGGTTTGTGACCCAGCTCTACTACATTTGGATTCTGTTCCTTCGAATAGGTCACTGGAATTTCGCGGGCCTCACTTATTTCCTTGGTAAATAGGAGCTGATGGTCTCTGTGCAGAGGGCTAAGTGAGGTCAGGGCCGAGAGGAGAGGTCGTGGACACCAGGGCAGGGTGTGAAGGCAGCAGGGTGTGAACCACGGTTCAGTTGCAGGAAACAGAAGACACTGAATCTCTGCTAAGCAGAAAGGGACTTAACACCAGTAATTAGGTGATTACAAAATCACCAGAGGGGCTGCAAGAGTGAGATTGAGGCTGACCTTCTGGGAAATACTTCCTGGATGTGGCCAAAGGAGCTTGTACACCCATCAAAACCAGGATGGTGAGGAGTCAGAAGGCTTCTATGGGACTGGGGTCAGGAAGTCACCACCACCACCCCACAAGTGGGTCTCAGTGTTCAGAAGTTGATGACTGGTGTGGTGGTCATCAGGGTTGTTCATCAAGTATTTCTAGTTCTCCCACAGGCAGATGGTACGATTAACCTTCTCTGCCCCCCCTGGAGTTAAGTGACCTTGTGACTCAATGAAATATGTGCCACTTCATAGTGGAAGCTTTAAGTACTATTCTGTAATTTTCTGTATTCTCTCTTTCCTTTGTCACAGTGACCTCAATGCTCCACATGATGGTTTTTCCACCAGCCTGGGTTCCCAAGTGTGGTAAACAGAGGCCAGCAGCCCCAATCACCCATGCGATGTGGGGCTTGCTTATTTATCAGCATAGTGTAGCTCATCCCGATGGGCACATCTGGACACTGGAACATTGCTTGCCTTAGTTATGCTTGCCCAAGGCAAGAGCCAAAGCAGTGGGAAGATAGCACTTGCTGCAATTCCACCTTCCAAATCCCACGTCCAGGTGGCAAAACCTGATTTGCGTCCAGAATCATAGCTTTAGAGAAGTTTGGGAAATGTAGCTTTTAGCTTCCCAGCTTCTGTGATACTAGGCATCACTCCCAAAGGACTGATACCAAGGGCCTACCCTTGATATCACACCCACCACAGCAAACACACCCTGGGGTTCTAAGGGTGTTCCAGCTGAAAGCCAGGGAGAGAGGAGTCTGCAACCTGATAGCTGGGCTAGGTAAAGGGACTCGAGGTACAAATCAGGACTGGGTAAAGGGATTCAAGGTACAGAATCACATGAGATGGACTTGGAAGGGCAGGTGGAGGGGAGGGAGCCTGGGTTAGCCTTCTACCTCAAATTAAGACCATGATAAGAGAGAGAGAGAGAGAGAGAGAGAGAGAGAGAGAATGTGTGTTCTATGTGATACCTGAGAACATTTAAAGGATCCTAGGCACTGCTGATTGAATATATTTTGTTTTATAAGTATTGCTTTGTAAATTATCAAATGCTGTGTGAAATACTTCCATTAGACTGTGAGCTCTGTATGGGCAGGGAGCATGCCTCATTCATCTATGTTCCCGTCACATCTAGTACAGTGTTGAGCATATAGTAGGTGCTCAATAAATGTTTTATGAAGGAAAGAATTTGCCAATGTTCCACTGAGAAACTGTCTTGGAGAACTAGACCCAGTGTTCCCAGTGTGGTCTGACTAATCAGAACCTAGTGGGAACGCCCCTCCCTGGGTCTCAATATTATACTTCTATTAACATGGCCCAAGATTGCATGATTCTCCTTGGCAGCCACACTGCACAGATGATTCATATTGAGCTCGAGGTCAGCTGGAGTCTCTGGGTCTGTTTCACATGAGCAGCTATTAAGTAAGGCAAGGCTTCCCCATCCTGTCCATATGCAGTTGATTTTTTTAACTGAATGCCTTATGTAACATTTCATCCTGCTGAGTTATAGTCCATCCTTCAACTTCTCAAGATCTATTTGCATCTTAAGTCTTTTCACTCAATGGGCTATTCATTTCTCTTAGAGTTGCTTCATCCACAATGGTGTCACAGAGGAGTTCTGTATCTCTGTGCACTTTCATGACAAAAATGCTGCACAAGTCAGGCCACCAGGGACCTCCCTGCATGTGGATGTCAACTTTTTAATCAATGTAAATGGAGAATAATCACTTAGCCATCTCTGATTCTCTCCACAAAATGGACAGACTGTCCCAAGCTGAAACAATGAAGTATACAGAACTCTCTTGATTTCTGGGACCTACACCAGAAGGGGGAATCAGTTCAGTCGGGAGCATTTGCATTTCACAAAGCCACACTGGCTCCTAGAGATCTTCACATTCTCTTATGGGCTGTCAAAGACATTTCTTGGTTTTATTCATATGTGTCAAGAATCACGAAGATGTTCAAATTCTCAGACCTACTAACCCACAGCAATGTTAACAGCTGATACCTAGGAGTCTGGAGGCAGGGAGATGGCTGAGTGGATTGAGACATCCTCCCCGTGGAACAGCATGTGCACCATTACAACAATAACTCAAAACACTTAAAAACCCAAAAAACTGTGTGGTGAACACAGACAAAAAAACTTAAATAAAATGTGAACTGAAAAAAGCAAGCTACAAGTTTATGTGCACTCCATGAAGGAGGATATGTAAAGCACTCTGCATGCATGGGGAGGATTCAGATATCATAGAAATTGGGTCAGGGAGACCAGATTATGGGTGATTTCTCCTCTCTATTTTGCAAACGTTTTCTACAGAAAGCAGCTTCTGAGGCAGAGATTGAGTGAAAGCATTTTCCTGGGGATAGTGGTCCAGAGAGAAGGCTGGGAATGAAGTAGGGAGGTAGGGAGGGAGCTGGCCTCCAGGATAGATGGCTGGTTGCTGGGTCCCCTGGCATTGCCTAGGAAGGCACAGGAAATGCACTTCAGGGCTGCCTGCCTTGGGGGACAGTGGGGAGCATTTCTCAGCTTCTGCTTCACACTGCTCCGAGGTAGGGGCCATAGAGCATTAACTCTGTGGCAATTCCGGGGTTATGCATGGGAGGAGATTCCTGGGGAGCCCCTGCTGCGGCACCCACAGAGAAGTCCTGGGGGGTGAGAGGCACCCTCAGGTGTTGCTCACTGATGGTGCAGCAGAGCTGGGGTCAGAAGTCAGGTGGGGCTGAGAGAATCCAGTGCACTGCACAGGATGGATCTGACCTAGCTCTGCTAATGATTTTATCAATACAAAAACCTGCCCTGTTCTGTGGCTGGAGATAGGCTTCCCTATCTCTACTTCCAAAATCTATCTTGAAAATCAAGAGAGTCTTTGTCCATCTCTGGTTTCCATCTTTTGCCTCTTATCTAAGGGGTTTTGTAGGTCATTTCTCTCGGAGCCCAAAACCCAACTCATGATAGTCTATTAGAGTGACTTCTGTGCTCTCCCAGACCAAGCCAAACTTCTCCTGGGTGTCAGGTGGCCACCCCTGCATGTGCACACTGTTCCCAGGAAGGCTTTCTCACTCTGCAATGAAGATGGGAGCATTTTCAGGAGACAAGGGTTCAGCCATCTCTCTCATCAAAGGCCCTCATAAGTTTTGAGGCATTCTGCCCTGGGGCTGCCTTCTTGACACAGTTGTACCATCTGATCTGAGGACTTGGGTTTTTTTGGTGGGGGAATCATTTTTGTTCTTGGCTATATGCTGAATTTCCCTTCTCCCACCACCCTATTTCTTGTTTGGTGGAGGTGTTGGTTTTTGGTTTTCTTTGTTGTCTTGGATTTTTCAAGGGGCCACATTGATCTTTTGAGTCATCTTCTTTGGGCCACTATATTTTCTCTACTTGAAAGCAATCTACTTTCTCAAGGTCCACCCTACACAACTGGTGTTGCCACCACTCCCTTCCTGTAACATTGTGAAGGATGATAAAGTCCTTTTCTTCCCACGCCCCTGTCATTTACCACTGTGCCCCTCTTAGTTGATCAGAGTTCAGTGTATCCTGCCAGTTCCACTTGTTGCTTTTTGAAAGATTAAATTATCAGCCTGGCAAGAATGTAGCAGTCACCCTGGCTTTAGCAGATGTCCTTGTAACTACAGTCCCACCACTCTGGCCAGGAGCTGGCTTCCGACACTTCGGGGCCTTGATCTTGGACTTGGAGACATACTTCCCCTTCACCTTCCACAAGCGGGCCAGGAGTTCTCAGCCCCCAAGGAGGGGCCTGGGAGAGAAAAGTTGGTAAACATGGCTGTTTTCCCAGAGCAGGTCTTGCAATCTGTTGGAAGCAGAGAAGTGGAGAATGCCAGGCTTCAAATCTCAGATCCACCACTCACTGGTTATGTGATTTGGGACAAGTTACTTAACCTCTCTGGGCTTCAGTTTCCACATGTGTAGATGCTAGAGCTTTCTTCATCTTTCCAAAAAGTGTCAGGAACGGTGGTTTTCCACAAAGCCACCATGACTGCTGCCTGGCTGACAGCAGTTACAAGATGCCATTGACTATGCCCTGATTTCAGAGAGGCTAAAGTGAAAAAAAAAAAGTGCATCTTAGAACCAATGAAATAGTGTAGTATCTACCCATAGAGGTGCTGTGAGAATTACATAACTTAAAATATGCATAGCGCCGAGAGCAGTGACTGGCACATATGACCATCTGTGTGTTAGCTATTTGGCTACTGAAGAGAAGGATGGCAATGATGAAGGTCTCTGAGGAATGCATGGTGAAATGACTCACTCTCCATGGTCCCACTCTGTAGATCAGGGAATCAACTGTCCAGGGAGGTGCAGTCCTAGCAGCCCATCTTTCATACAGACGTATAATGTGCCATGTGACTAATTCTCAACAATGGTATATGGGGTCTCTCCCAAGCTAAGGGATTATGAAAAAGAATGTGCCTTCTCCACACCCTGCCCATCCACTGGATAATGCAGAGGCCTCTGAGACCCTGCGGGACAATAGAGTAGCAAGAGGGAAGAAGCCAGGATCCCTGAGTCACCACATGGAGGAAAGTCCTTGGTCAGCCAATAACCCCCACCTGGGATGGCCATATAAGTGACAGACAAAGCACAGTTGAATGAGGCACTGAAATTCAGGGGTTAATTTATGCCAGGACTTTAACTAAACACAGACCAATGTGGGCAGCAGTGGGGAGGAAGGGCACCTGTGGTGGGAGCTTGGAGGAATGGAAGAGTGCAATGAACTAAAAAGTCAAGGGCTCGCTCCACATATTCCAGTGCCTCAGAAAACAGTTGACAACATCCAGCCCACCACTCACCTCCCCAGCTCAGTGCTGACTTTATATTGAAGTTTTCATCAACAGACCATTCATTCAATATGTAATACATCTCTACCATGTGTTAGCATGAAGTCCCAGCATGACGGGGCTCTGCTGGGTGTGGTCCCAGCACGGCCCCCCGTCCTGTGGTCAGGCCCCCTCCCCGCAGCCCATACATCATCCTGATGTGCAGAAGAGACCCCATTAATCACAACACCTCATTTGCCAATGTGACTTCCTTAGCTGTGTTCCGCCAGGGAGGGAGGCCCAGCCATCCTGTGGTGGGTGGGTGGCTGTCCGGGACGGCAGCCTGCACCCTGCAGATGGACAGCATGGCTTCCAAGCCTCAGTTCTGGGCCCCAGAGACAGGCTCCCAGGGGCCTCTGTCTGTGATGGGGTCACAGAGGCAGAGCTGCGAGGTTTCTTCAGGAAGCTGTCAGGAGACCGGGGGCTACTCCAGCTCCACCTGGAAGGCTGCAAAACCCCAGCAGCACTACCTGAAGTGAGCTCTGAGTTTTATTTCTTTTTTGTTTAAAAAAAATAAAAAATCCAAACACAAAATGGTTTGTCTGCGTTTTCATTCAGTATGTGAATATGAAGATTAAATGGCCTGCGACTGCTCCCCTGTTCACCTCTCAGATCATAAAACCTCCGCGGTGACTGAAAGCAGGAGCCCATCAAGTGGCTTTCTGTTTCCCTCTCTGTCTCCCCAGGGCGAGTTACAAGGGGTCCAAGTTACAAAGTGCAGGCTCCGAGTGGCTTGACCCCAGGTGGCCTCAGAAGGCCCTGGGATGAGGTTCTCAGAATCCCAGGTCCATAATTGAGTGTGACAGGTTGACCCACGTGGACCCACATTTTCCAAGGTGCCCCTTCCAGGTGCCCAGGCAGGCAGCTGCTGAGTAGCCCCTTCCCCCAACCCCAGCAGTTGCCTGGTCCAGCCAGTGGGCTCCGGACAGGGCAGCTGGAAGAACTGTCCAGAAGAGAGTGGCCCTGCCTGCAGGTGAGATGAGCCCCTCGCATGCAAGCTCCATCTCCTCTCACCCCTCCTCAGGACGGCTCCACTGCAAGCCCTTCACAGCAATTCGCACCCATGAGCATTTTACCCAACAAAATGTTACAACCTGGGAAAGATGAATTTGCTCCAAAATACAAAAGGGCAAAATTGGAGATAATAAATATTTAACGAATGCATTCAAATTTTATTAATTGTTCAATTTCATCTCATGAAAATTTCTTTCCATTTGAAAACAATTTGTACATTCGATTTTCTCGCCTTGTACAGATGTCTGGGTCTGATGATGGCTGGGAAGTCGGAGCCAATCGTAAACTAAGCGAGTAAACCTCAGCCAAATAATTTCAAAAGCAAAATTATAAAAATTCTTTCCAAGTATTTTATAGCAAAATAATTCTATTTAATGTGGGATGTGGGTGCATTTTAATTCTTTTATATACTCTGGGGTGGGACCTACAAAAGTTAGGCTGTCTGGTTCCCAGGAAGGCCCCACTGCTTTCCCTCTTCCTTCCTCTCTCCTCCTTTTCTCTTTGCTCCTCAAAATCCTTTTCCTCTGCAGTTTCAAGGAAGTATCAACAGAATCTCCTGCCAAAAATGTTAATTTTTATAAAGACTGATTTGTTCAATGTCTGAGGTCTTTCCCAAAGAGAGTCAGTGGCGCTGATAGGGGTTGCTATTTTTTGTCTCTTCTAGTCCCTTAGCTATTCTTATGGACAACAGTCCACAGCAGTGGACACTTCCTCACAGCAGAAGAGCTGCCCCTGGCTCCTCTGTGGATGGCCGGCCACCTCACTCCAGCTGTAGGGCACTGGGCTATGGCTGTGGGGCATGGAGTCAGTAAATTTGGAGAGAAGCCTAAGGGCTCAGCCAGCAACCAATCCATATGCAGCCTGCAGTTTAGCTGACAGGCCCTTTTTCAACCACACAGGTTGGTCCTCCAGCAGCCTAGCACATTTTTGCCCAAATGCTGAGCACCCCCAGGGCTCACGGATGACCTCCTGTCTCCCAGGAAAACTGGCCTTGAGCACCTGAGTGACTCATGGGGTGGACTCATGAGGTGCGACCCATAGGCCCCTCAGCAGGCCTGGCCATTCACAGAACCCAGGGTGTGGCTGAGAGAGCTCCTGCCTCATGAGAGAGGACCCAAGGATACTCCCTGGAGGCCCACCTGGGACCTTCTCTAACAACCCTGGGGAGGGCCAGTTGTCTCAGCCTGGGGGAGCAAGTTCCAGACTGTTTTCCAAGGGCCTCCTAAGGTCTTAGCTACACCTAACTCTGCAGTTCCCCTTGCCAAGCCCCTCATACCCTGCACTCCAAAAGGCGACTCTTGAACAGCCCTGCCCTGCTGCCTCAGCCCAGAGTCTCTGTTCCAACAGCCTCCTCCTGCACTGCTCAGGAACCCAGCCTCCCACCTGGCTAACTCCCCTGTCTCCTTCAACACTGAGCTAAGGTGACACCTCTTCCCAGCTCCTTCTAAGGTACCAGGAAGGCTTCCCCAGTCAACTCTCCTCTCCCCTGGTCCAGATAGATAGATAGATAGATGATAGATAGATAGACAGACAGACAGATACATATATACATACATGGATTTAATTGTCACCCCATCAGACTGTTAGGACACATAGGGAGCATTATCTGTCACTGTGCCGCCCCCATTCCTAGCACAGAGCTGGGCACACAGTAATGATTAACGGATGGATGGATGGATGGATGGATGGTTGGAGGAGGGCAAGGCTTGGGTCGAGCAGGAAGCTGGCACATATCCAGGGGTCTAGAATTAATTGCCAGCAGCTGCTGTCTTCAAACCTTCCCTGGATAGTGTGGGCTCTTGTGAGGCCCAGCAACAAGGCTTGGGGGCCAGATGATTTCCAGTTTTGCTCTGCCCCTTTTCTGTCACCTTTTGGGTGACAAGTGTGAATGTGTTCTCATCTAGCCAGGAAGATGAGGCCCCCGACCATCTGTCAGCCAGCACGAGCTCTGCCCTTCCTCCCCAGCAGCAGGGACAGGATGGAGAGGGTATGCTGTGATGATTAAGGAGCAGCCTCCAGTGCCAGGCCACCTGAGCGCCAGCCCTGCTCCACCACCTGCTCACTGTGTAATTTGGGGTACATTTTTTACTTCACCAGGCCTTGGGTGAGAGTAGGACTTGCTTTGCTGAGTTGCTGTGTGGATTTAGATAAGTTGATATGCGCAAAGTGCTCACACTAGTTCCTGGCACATAGTAAGGAATGTGTGGTTCTAGTGCCTGTTATGCTAAGCCAGGCCCCCAGTCATCAGCCTGAAGCAGGGTTGTGGTCAATGTGAGGTCGGTTAGCGTCAGTCTGAATTCAGGGTCAAGATGTGGCTATAGTTCCACCATAGGTGATCTGGGGTCTCCTGAGACATGCTTGGCAAGTTCCTCATTAAGCCACTCCCTTCAGGAGTCTCTTCAGGAGGAAGGCAGATGTGCTGGCTGCAGGGTGTGCTAGGGACAGAGGTGGTCTCCCCGCCTGCCAGCCCAGCATCCTCCGTGCCGGCCCATCACAGGGAGGGGGCTCAGAACCCTCCTCACAGCCTGTTGCAGGTGGCGGTGAGCACCAGGCACCGCCAAGGGCAGGCCCAGGCCCTGGCCGTGCAGCATGTGGGAAACACTGGGTCTGTTGCCATGGTCCCTACCCAGGAACAAGCTAAGCACCCACTACCTGCCTGCTGAGAGGAAGGAAGCCATAATCTGTTCTGGAAATGTCAAGTTGCTCTCCTGTCCCCTCAGCTCTGCACCACGCAGTTCCTGCCCTGGAAAACCCAGGCAGTTCTGCCCTAGGTCTCCACCTCCACAGCCCTAAAACCAGGCCTGGGGACTAATCAGAAGCAAAACCTACTCCAGTTTCCCTTCCACCCAAAAACTGTCAGGACTTCTGTGTGATGCAGAAAAGCCCGTGGGAATAAGGATATAGTGACACAGTGTAGAGTGGTTTTTCTAAGGCTTGCTTTTTAGGAACCTGACAAACAACAAAATATGAGTAGTTCTATCCACACATCAAACCTGGCTAGAACCTCAAGGCCCAGTTTGGTCTTCTCCTCCAGAAAGCCTTCCCTGATTGCACCAACCCACAATGCCTTCCTTTTCTCAATTCTGTCTGCAACTGTTCTAAACTAGCCCCCTAAATAAGCACATTTGACTAGGCCAGAGACCAGGCTGAGGGCAGCAGGAGGGGTGGGAGCAGACGCCCTCCCTGCACTATGCTGTTCTCAGATGGTTCCCACACCTGGGCCTCCCCATTGCCTCTCATCTTGCCTGCAGCATGCGAAAAGCAGCTGCCTGCTGAGCCCCACCAGAGCACACATTCAGAACCATGTGTCAGCCTCAGAGTCTTCCCAAACCCAGCACTCAGGGGCAGGGGCAGGGGCAGGGGCAGGGGCAGGGGCGTAGGAAACCCAGCTGATCTGCAAACATACCTGGAGCCTGCAGCTGGTCTTTCCTCTACTCACCCAGATAGGAACCCTAGAGCCTTTGTGCTTGGAGGAGCTTGGAGAGGCTCCCTCCTCAGCTCCGTGTGTCCTGTGAGCAAAACTGCAATCCATGCAGGACCAATGGGAGCTGGTCCATCTCTTCTTGAAGCTAGCGCAGCTTTCTTTGACCATTACTTATTTTACATCCAGAAAATGTTCCCTTATATCTGATTCTACTTCCTCAGGTCCAATTCCCCAGAAAGGTGGAGAACACTGTCTCCATCCTCACAGATCTGGCTCTGACTCAGTAGCCAGGGACCTGGCTCAGTTTCTTTTGTTCACTCTCTCCTGAACCCCTCTCCCCCAGGTGACTCCTCCTTGTCAGTGGCCTGCCCTGGTCAGCTAGAGGCTGCCCAAAGGACTCCACTGGGGCCAGAAAGCTTTTCCTCACCTCCAGGGCAGAAGCGAAGGGCTGCAGGCTTCCCGCAACCTCACTGAGCGCCCACCCCGCTGAAACCCCTGCACACCCCTGGCCTCACCCCGCTGAAACCCCTGCACGCCCCTGGCCTAGGGCGCGTTTCTCAGGGGCAGCTTTTATCTTCCTCTCTTTATCTCTTCGCTCTTTCCGTGGCCCTCCTGAGTCCCTCCTCCTCACCCTACTCAGGACACCAAGGAATAAAGGTTCTATCAAACCGCCTGGCTCAAGATGCATGTGGTAAGTAAGGAGTGGGATACATTACAGTGGTTCTAAACCCTAATCAGGCTCAGCCATTACCCGAGGGGCTGGTGTCAGACTGGATTCTCTGGCCCCATGTCCCATGATTCTGAGTGGGTAGATTTAGAATAGGACCTGCACCCTCACCCCAGGTCACATCTCTTGTCTTGGAGCCCTGTGTTCAGCTGCAGAGTAAGGGAACAGAGGGAAGAGATGAGGCCGTGCTCTTTAGGAAGTTCACCTGCTCTGCGGCTGTACACACATGAAACCACTCAGCATAGTCAGGCAGCACTGATTAAACCGCCCAGCACTACATGGGACAGTGAGTTGAATCCTTGTTCAAGGGAGCTGAGGGGAGCATTCGAAGTGGCTTCATTGATGAGGCAGGACTTGGGCTGGATCTGGGGACCTGGCAGAACCTGACTTGATGAAGAGAGAAGCAGATGCATCCAGGCACGGGGACAGGGGCTCCACAGCTCTGGGGGAAAAAGCGCCAACAGAGGTGTTTCAGACACCGTGGCAGGCTGATGGATGGACCATTGGAGGAGTAAGGAAATGAAGACGACACAGAGAAGGAAAGGGCAGAGAGGAAAGAGTGTTGATATGGTTTGGCTCTATGTCCCCGCCCAAATCTCATCGCAATCCATCATCCCCAGGTGTCAAGGGAGGAACCTGGTGGGAGCTGATTGGATCACGGGAGCAGCTTCCCCCATGCTATTCTCGTGATAGTGAGTGAGTTCTCACGAGATCTGACGGTTTTAAAAGTGGTAGTTTTTCCCGTGCTCACACGTCTCTTCCCTCTTGCCGCTGTGTAAGAGTTGTCTGCTCTCCCTTCCGCCGTGATTGTATGTTTCCTGAGGCCTCCTCAGTCATGTGGAACTGTGAGTCAATTAAACCTCTTCCTTTTATAAATTAGCCAGTCTCGGATATGTATTTGTAGCAGTATGAGAATGGACTAAGACAAGTGGACTCCCGCAAAGGCTGGAACGAAATGTTTCAAATATCTAGGTCAACCCGAAATTCTGTGTTCGGATACCATTTTTCTCTTTCAGTCATTAGGGTTAGAGTGAAAACGAACCAGGCTTGGGAAGAGGAGCATGGCCAAGAGTGGTCCTGGGCACTGGGACCTCGGCAGGGTATCCTGCAGCCCCCGACCACCGTTTGCTTGGCACCAGCCCCCAATGTCAGCCTTTCCTGCCCGGGCAGCTGACCTCCAACCACCTAAGTACTGTGCAGACCCACCGCTTATTTTTCTACTGAAGTGTTTCATCTTTTCTTATTAATTGGTGTAAGTTCTCTCGCATTTGCATTCTCTCTCTCTCTCTCTCTCCACCTCCACAACTGCTTTCACTATTATTGCCTGTTTCACTGTCTTGTCCTTTATGCAAGATTCTCATTCTTGCTGCTCAGGTATAATTCCCTAGCAGTAAATACATTTAGGAGATTATATTGCACAGTGGTTAAGAGACTATGCTCTGCAGCTACTCAGTTTGGGTTGAAAATCTGTCTCCACTATTCATTCGCTATGTAACTTCGGGTGAGTTACTTAACCTCTCTGTGCCGCAGTTTCCTCGCATTTGAAATGGGGATAATAATAGTACTTTCTTCATGTCGTTGTTGAGAGGATTAAGTGAGAAAATTGTTGTAATGTTTAGAATAGTGTTGAACACATAATAAATGTTCAAGTGAGAACTATTACTCTAAAATGGAATATATTGCTTTGTTTGTCATTTGTTACAAATGTACTAAGAATCAACTGCCCTCTGGGGTCGGTGGGGACTGTTAACTACAGGTTCTAAGTTTTGCTGAGCTTCAAAGATTGGGGTAGTTTTGCTTATGAGACAAAGCAGGGAAGAACTGAGCTGCTCTGCATAGTAGGGAAGAATTTGGAGGTGGAGGATTTCTGGGAGGCAGGGTGAGGAGGAGAGATGGAAATGAGAGAGGAAGAGGTAAGAGTGAAAGAAAAACATGAGCAAGTTCCAGAATATGACCCTTCCCCAGTACCCTCAAACCTTCAGAGAAGCCCACTGGAGGCTTGGTGCAAATGTGATTCTTTTGGTCTGACTTCTGCACCCCAGATGACATGAAGTGACATCAAGCCATGGAGCTGGGGGACATCAGAGCCAGTTATCCTTGGGTTTCTCTTGCTCCCTTAACTGAGAAACCCAAACCATCAAGATGCCTAGGAGAACCAGGAGTTGATATTTGGATTATGCAAATAATTTCGAGCCCAGTTTATCATTAGGCTATGCATTTTCTCTGTGGTTGTGGTGGAGACTGTGATGTGCCTCCCAGATCTCCCTTTGGGACTGCAGAGCTTGCTCACCCAGTTGCAGAGAATGCTGCTCACAAAAATTCTCAGTGGTCAGCCAACTTGCCCAGATCACACATGTAATAGCCATCCAATGTAACAAATTACTCCCAAGCAGAAGCCTAAAACATTTGTTTCTTGAAGTCTGTGGGTTGGGAACATGGGAACAGCTTCACTGGATGGTTCTGGTCTCTTATGAGGTAATAGTCAAGAGTTAACCAGGGCCACTGTCATCTGAAGGTTTGACTAGGGCTGGAGGATTTGCTTTTAAAGGTGCTCACTCCAATAGCTGTAGGCATGAGGCCTTGGTTTCTCACCCCAAGGGGCTCTATGGAGGGCTACTTGTGTGTCCCCACAACATGGCAGCTTTTCTTCCTTCAAGAGGGAAGTCCAGGAAGAAGCTGCTATGCCTTTTATGACCCAGCCTTGGAAGTCACATGCCATCACTTCTGCCACATGCTATTTGTTAGAGGTGACTCACAAAGAAGTCCAGTCCTCCTGCAAAGGGAGAGGAATTAGTGCTTCCCAATTTGTGGACATATTTTTAAACCACCACAACCCTGCATTCCTAGAGGAACCATATATCCAATTTATGGTCACCCAAGAATGTAAAGGCCAGGGCCCTTCCCCCAACTCAGGACAACTCTGAAGAGCCATACCAGCTTCAGAGCTCCCTGAGGGGTCAGCTGAAGCCTTCATTGAGATGCAACACAGCTCAACTTCCCAGTGCCCTTGCCCTTGCCCTTGCCCTTGCCCTTGCCCTTGCCCTTGCCCTTGCCCTTGCCCTTGCCCTT
>NW_012102210.1:1234531-1247268 GCF_000951045.1 Mandrillus leucophaeus
CTTCCCTTCTTTTCCTCTCCTCTCCTCTCCTTTCCTTTCCTCCTTCCCTCCCTCCCTCCTTCCTTCCTTTCTTCCTTCCTCCCTCCTCCCTTCCTCCCTCTCTTCCTTCCTTCTTCCCCCCCTCCTCCCTTCCCCCTTCCTTCCTTCCTTCTTTCCTTCCTCCCTTCCCTCTTCCTCTCTTCTCCCTTCCTTCCTTCCTTCCTTCCTTCCTTCCTTCCTTCCTTCCTTCCTTCCTTCCTTCCTCCCTTCCTCCCTCCCTCCCTCCCTCCCCTCTTCCTTCCTTCCTTTTCACATGTGATGTTCCCAAGAGCACCCTCTGATCAACCTGCTACCCTCTGATTTCCACCTCAGAGTCAGCTTCCCAGGTAACACACCTGTAAAAATGGTGGTTGGGTTAATGTGCTAACGTATTTTTCTAGTGTTAAATCTAGCAATCTCTTTATGGATTCTGCCCTGTGGGAGTATTTAGAAAGGCCTTCCAATCCGGAGATGAGATAAATACCTAAATTTTGTTCTAGGTAATTTATGATTTCAAATATAATTGGAGGTTTTAAAACATATCTTGTGAGGTTGGGATCTAATTTCACTTTTTTTCAGTGTTTCATCAATTGTCCTAGCAGCAGTTTTTTTAAAATAAGTTTTCTACTGATTTTAAATAACACCTTTACATATGTACTAAATTCTACTGTATAATTGAGTTGGTTTCTGAGTTTTTTTATTCTGCTGTAGACTCCAGCAAACGTTTTATTGTTGTATTTTTGAGGTAGATTCTAATATTTAAAAGTACAAGCCATTTTTCTTCTCTTTCAATATTGTCATGCGTTTATTCTTTTAGGATAATTATAGAGTCAATTTGACAAATGGTCCACCTCCCAAAACTGCAGTGAGATTTTGATTTGGAAGTCAAAATCTGTTACATTTATTGATGTCAGTTCTTCCAAAATATCTTTATAATATTAAAACTAACTTCCCACCAAAGGACATATGTCTACTTATTAAAGTTTTGTTTGAAATGTTTTGTTAAAGTTCTTTCTGGTTTGGTTGTGTGTATGGAAGGGTATACATGGGGAAGCATGTATGTGATCCTATATGAGGGGTTATGTGTGTGTAGGGTGTGTGAACGTGTGTTTACATGAATCTCATTGTGCTTATTAAGCTTATTGAAAGATATGTTATGGCTTTTGTTGCTATTGGTGATACACTTTTCTTCACTATGCCTCGTAGTTTGTTATTTTTAGGGTATAGGAAAGATTTGAGATCTATGTATCTATTTTTGTTAATAAGCCACTGTCCCTTCTGTTTCTAATACTTTTCTAATTGATTTGCTTTGGTTTTCTTAGGTAAACAATAATATAATCTGCAAATAATGACATTTTTCTCTTCCACTTCAATATTTAGACCAACAAAGAGGGAAGCATGACCCTCAAGAGGAAGAACACATATTTGCCTTGTGCTAGTTTTGTTTCCTTCTTGCACACAAGTAAGATATGTACATAGTTTAAATTTTTTTAAATTAAACTGATTTGAAATGCAACCATCTATCTTAACATTTGTATTTTCTTTGTTATAGACTATTTTCTGTGCAAATTTATATGTATATATTTTTTAACATTTGAATTTATAGGTGTAAAAATAGACATTATTTGTAACATGGATTTTAAACTTTCTACATCATGAAAGTATTTTCAGGAACATAAATATATCTATACCATACTTTTATATTGCTGTTATGTCTTTGAATTGTAATTTATTCAATCAAGCTTCTATTTTAGGACATTGAAGTTGTGTCCGATTTTTAATATTCTAAATAGACTTACAATACACTTCCTTTTTAGAATAGTCTAATCACTGTGTCCTTCCCCTGTCCCACTTAGGATAAATTCCTAGAAATGGAATTGGTGAGTCAAATGATATACATGTTCTAAAAAATATTTGATTTACACTATATTGTCCTACCAGTAGTTATAAGGGGATTTGTAATTTTGCTTGTTTTGTTGGAGCTTGCCTTGTCTTCACTCTCACTGATTTTATCATTCTTTTTCATCTTTGCCAATCTGAAAAAAAAAGAGGCATCTTATATCAATGTGAGTTTCTTTGATTAATAGGCAGACTGAATATAGTTGGAAATTGTATCCTTCTTTTGAGACAAACTTACATAGTTGTCTAGATTTATATTTTAAAAGAGGTGATTATGTAATTTTGTTATTAAATTTTCAGCATTCCATGCATATAAACAATATTCACCTCTTTTGTTAGACATACGGCAAATATTTTTCATAGTTTACATTATGACATAATAGGAAGCCATATAAAATCACATAGTAAATATCTGTATATTCTATCACATGGTCTTATGAAATATCAACAACTTGTCAATTCATCTCAGAAAAAAAACCTTTTAAAAAAAGCAGCAAAACACTTCCATTACAATTGATATACTCTGTGTTCCTCCTCATAATTGTATTTCTGTTACTCCCCTCCAAATCTAATCACTATCCTAATATTTTTGTCTGTCATTCCCATGCATGTTTTAATAGCAATACAATATATATGTGTATCCATAAATGATGTATATGATACTGTTTTGTGTGTTTCATGTTTTGAAACATTACATAAATGGAATCATACTGTAATTTGTGTCCTTCTGTAATTTGCTTTCAACATTATGTTTTAGAAATGTATTCATATTGAAATATCAGCTTTAATTCACTCATTTTAATGGAGGCATTATACTCTATTTTATAAGCGTACCACAATTTATCCATTTTCCTGTGTTAGGCACATAGGGTTTTTTCTAAATTTTTATTAGAAGAACAACATTGCAATGAACATTATTGTACATGACTCTTTATTTATGCAAGAGTTTCTCCAGGCATATGCCAATATGTGAACTGTCTACATAACTGTGTACACATTTTCAGAGTTCCTAGATAGGACCAAATAGTTCCCACAAGCAGTGATAACATTTTACTCTCTTAGGAATACTGTCCTTTTCACTCCAATTTCTAGTATTATCAGACTTTACATTTTGACAATGTTATGGGTGAAAAGGGGTATCTCATTGTTTTATTTTTACATTTCCCTCATTGCAAGTGACTGGTTCTCTTTTCATGCACTCATTGGCCATCAGGGTTCCCTCTAAGCCAGATCCTCACATGGTTTGCCAATTCTGTTTTTCCTTCTCATTGAATTGCAGTATTCCTTTATAACTATACATGTTGCAGATTGTTCTACTGCCTGTGGTTGGCTTAATAAATTTGCATGGTGTCTGTCTCAAACTTAAATGTAATCTCACTTATCAGTCTTTTTCAGAGTTTGGGCTGTGTGTGTTTGTTTTAAATACATCTTTCCTTACCCAGAGATCACAAAGATAGTCTCCTATACTTTCTTTTAAAAATTAAAAACTTTTGCTTTTCATATTTAGATTTTTAATATACTTAGAATTAATCTTTTATATAGTGTGACATAGGGATTTAATTTTATTCTTTCCAGATGGATAACCTGCTTTCCCAGAACCATTTATTAAATAGTTCGTCCTTTGCCATTGGTTAGTTGCTGCCTTTTCTGGCATATCAACTTTCTGTATCTGAGTGACTCTGTTTCTGTGATCTCTGTCCTGTCCAACTGCTCTCCTTGCCAGTTCCTCCACCAATACCACATTATATGAATCAGACCTTTATGGTGTCTTGATGCATGATCAAAAATTTCCTGTACAGGTTTTTTTTTCCAAAGTTGTTTTTTAAAATGTAGTCAAATATAACATTTTCCCATTTATATTTAGTTTTGTGTTTGGAAAGGTTTGCCCCACCCAAGATTGCATAAATGTCAGAGGGACAATGTATAAATAGTTGATAGCTTTTTCCATCCTTCTCCATGCCAAAGACTATTCTGTATCTGTTTACTTAGATTCCTGATTCTTTATCATGTTTACAAAGAATTGGTAGAAAGAGCTGCAGAATCAGAAGGAGCTAGAAAAGAGGTAGGGAGACTTTTACATAGAAAGAGAAATAATTCCAGTAAAAGAAAAAAGTCTATCTACAGGAGAGGGAAGAAGAAGAGAGTTGAGCCATGAATTCTTAGTTTCAGAAGAAGTTTTTATTGGAAGTTTAAGGGTGGAATAAGGACAGAATTTTGTAGCTACCAGCTGCTATGCATATGGAGGATACAGAGAATCACAGAGATGGGGGGAAGTTTTTTAAATGTTTTGTTGTTCATTAAGAATGTTCTTCTCTTATACATGTGTATACTATCACTACAACCCATTGGTGTCTACCAGAGAGAGAGAAGATTTAAAGGTCTTTCAGCTATGTTTTTCTGTATGACGGTTTGACTGTTATTCTGTATAGACTGTTTTGACTCTCCTTCCATGTTAAGACAGAACTGTGAAGCTGTCCAGGTTTTATTTCAATCTGTAAAATTCACCTGTTTGTTCTTCAATACTTTCATAATTCAATTTACAATTTATTTTAATATGTAACAAGTGCACATAGTAGAAAAGAGATGTCCCTCTCATGCCTGCTCTCCAGTCTCCAATTTATCTTCTTCAGAGGCAAATTGGATGACCAGTTTCTTAGGTAATTTTCAGAGATACTGTATATATAAACCAGGTGTATACTTTACATTTCCCCCACCTGTTTTTTTCCACATAGAATGATGTACTATATAAAGTAGTTTATGCTTTGCTTTTGTCTCCACTGAACACTTTATTTGGAGATCATTCCTCATCAGTGATGCATAAAGGTCTTCCTTATTATTTTGAAGAACAGAATCATATTTTATTATATGGACACAGCAGTGGATTTATCCAGTCCTTTGTAGTGGGCCTTTAAATTTATCCAGTGTTTTACTGCTATAACTGGTATGTGGAACAAGCATGACTCATGACATCAAAAGACAACTTTTTCTTCTATCATTGCTTTACAAGTATTTCTTTAGGATAACACTTCCTGCCTTTGTTTGAAAATATTGGCTTTTCTCATGATTTTTCACTTTTAGTAAAAAACACAGCATCATTTCAGAAATTAGATCTATTCCTATGTAATAAAACACTGAACTTGACCTACTGTTACATCTTTTCCCCTCTGGCAGGAAGCCTGCACTGGGGAAAGGGCCTTGTCTACCTGCCTCTCTTCTCTGCATCATGCCCCCACTAGTTACTGTTTCATTACCCAGTGAGGGTCAAGGTGGGGCTGGTGCGGAGTGAGCAAGGAAATGTGAAGGGATGAAATGGTTGTTGTCATTTGGCTGAATGATTTTGAGTTCTCTGCTTCTGATGGATGGCTCATGCTGCCTCCCTCTCTTATGGAACTTTTTGGGGGTTTTGGAGGCAGCTCTTCCCTACAGTTCTTCTGACCTGTTCCTGATGGTCTTTTGGGACTCCTCCTTGGCATGGGCATGTGGAGCTATCTCCAACCTTGCTCCACCAAATTCTTCTTGGTCTTATTGAACCAGACCCAGGGAAACCTCAGGCTGGTCCTCCCTTGGGCACATGGCCCATATCTGGTCTTGAAAACACTGGTATGTCCCTTGACCTAAGTGTCCCTGGTCCCAACACAGCAGTGATTGCAGGGCTTTGCCACTAAAAGTAAGAGGCAGCCCTTCTCTGTCTTCTGGATTTCATAGAAGAGTCAATCCCTGGCCCCAGGCCAGTTTAGCACCTTCAAGTCCAGCGTGGGCATTTTTCTTCGTGTCTCTCACTGCTAGAAGTTCCTCTTGAACTTATCCAAGAGATGCTGTACAACCCCCGTTCCTAGTTGTCATGGTAGGCTCCCACACCGCTCCCCCAAATGTAGAGTGAAGACCCCATAAAAACAATAGCGTTAAAGAATTCTTTCCCCAAGTCTCCCACCCTTGCGGTCTCTGACCTTGTTTTCATCCTTGATCTGGCTGAGTAGCCCAAGAATCATTGCACAGATTCTAGGCCAAATTCCTTTGTCCATCTACAGTAACAGAGGGAGTCTATGACACATTCACTCTGGTGTCCTGAGCCAAGAAGATTTCCATGCTAGTATCTTGTTATAATGTCATAAATAACACTGCCATTAATATTCTTGTCCAAAGATATTTATTTGTGCACATGGGCCAGTATATCTACATGACTTGCCAGATGAATTAACAGAAAAGAAATGGTAGGGCCAAAGTGTATGAGCATCCTTTTGTTTTACTAGATATTGCCAAATTGCCATCCAAAGAGTTACACAGAATTTTCTCTTTATGAAAAATGTATGAGTACCTGTTTCTCACCTCCTTGATTAGCTTCATATTTACATCTACCTGGATTTATTCTGATGTAATCATATTTTAACTCCTCACATATACTCCAGTCCCACATATATTAAACAGTAAATTCAAGTGTATTTACTGAATAAATTTATCATTTCCCCACTGAAATGCCACTTTGATCTTACAATACATTCTTGAATATTTCTGGACTTTTTCTGGGCTTTGTCTTTTGTTTCAACTGATGTGTTTTGTCTATTCCTGTCCTAATTCCATATGATTGTGATTATTGCAACTTTATTATACATTTTAATATTTGGTAGGAAAACTCCCATTTCATTACTCTCCTTTTTCAAAAATTCCCTAAATCTTCTCAAAATTTATTCTTTCAGTGATTTGTAGAATCAATTTGCCTAATTCTAAAAAAAATCCATATGGATTTCTATGAAGATTACAAAAAATTTATAGTCTAATTTGTGGGAAATGGGAAACTTCCAGTGTTAAATGTTCCCAAATGAGAACATAATAGTCTCATTAGTTATATTTTAAAATTTTATCATTTAAATGAGCTTTGTAATTTTATTCATATAATGCATTCCTGTCTATTTCTTTAAACCTAAATATGTATGACATTGCATATATTTGTTACTATTAAATCATTTTCCCATTAATTTTTAGTTACTATTGGCATACAAAAATCTTATTTTTGAACAATCTTTCTATTTCTAGTCATTTTTAGCTTGTTTTCTTGGGCTTTCTAAATAGGTAATCGTATTATCTGTAAGTAATGATGACATTACTAACTCTATTCCAGTATCTATACTACTTATTTGAATTCTGCTTAATTCCCAAGGTTTTCATGGCCATCACAAAATTAAATTTGTAAAATTCACATCTATTAATGTCCCCAAATCTTGACAAAAGTTGTGAGGATACATGCCAAAATGTTAACAGTAGTTATTTTGTCATAGCTTATGTATTTTGGTAATATTTACAGTAAATATCAGTAAAGTCAGCAAAACTAATTTCTGCAATTAATTTGAGTCTATATTTTTGTTGTTATCCAAGTCAAGAATGAAAAGAGCATCTACTCTTCTACTTCTAGTGATGATGAATTAACAGAAATAGGATTTTCCCTCCAACCTTAAACAATTAGAAGTTGAAATAAATAAAATGACTATTTTTAGATATTGGACAATAGGCAGCTGAGCATTATGATTCCTGAAGAAAGAAAAACAAATGATGAGATCTCTATGAGGGCACTGGGCCTGTAAGCGTCTCCAGACCATCGAACAGGGAAGGGATTCCAATATGTGAATGGCAGTCTCACAAAGTTTAGGAAATAATTACTAGGTGTAGTAAGCCATGTAGCAGAAGAGCTTGCAAGATATGCATAAAGGTCCCCTTCAGTCTTTGATGAAATACTAAGGTGGTTATAGAATGAAACTTCATGAGATTGGGAAAAGAATAATCAGGGAGTCACAAGCTAAAAAATTCTAAGAGATCAAACAGGGATGGGAGATTCCTTATTGAACATTCAAAGCATTCAGTAGAGATCCTAAAAGAATCACATCTTAGTAGTAGGACTAAATTAGCCCTAAAGGCCCACCAGAAAAATGTTTAAAAATAGTCTGTGAAAAGATAAAACTGAACCACTAGTACCTTAACTACCTACTATAACAAAGTTCAATGCTGTTTAAAGGAAGACAACAAAATTCAGACTCTCAACAATGTATCAGCATTGGTACATTGCCCAGCCTCCAATTAAAAATTTTCAGACATGAAAGGAAGCAGAAAATGTAATGTATAACCAGAAAAAAAATCACTCAATGGTGACATAGGTTTAAAGACCCAGAAGTTATTGATGATGGACTTGTCAAAGGTTGCTTAAATAGCTATTCTGAATATATTCAAAAATTTAAACAAGAGATATGAAAATAGTGAGTGGAGACAATGGAAGATATATAAAGATATATATATATACACACACACATACACAAACATACATCTGAAATGAAAATTATACTGGGTGGAATTAATAGAGCATTAGAAACAGCAGAAGAAAATTAGTGAACTTGAAGGCATAACAATGGAAACTATACAAATGAAGCACAGAGAGAAAACTGGGAAAAAATTAGCAGAGTCTTAGTGATGTGTGAGACAATATCAAGGCATCAAGGGTATAATACGTACCCATTTGTTATTGGAGTGTCGAAAGGAAAAAGGAGAGGTGCATAAAAGTACTCGAAGAAACTGAAAAAAATTTAAATTTGATGAAAATTATAAACCCACAGAGCCAGAAAGGTCAACAAACCGCAAGAAGGAGTAACACAAGGAGAATCACACCATTACAAAAATTTCTAAAAAGACCTTTCACGGGTTTTCAGATTTCTTAATGATTTTTTAAAGAGAACATCTTAAAAGGCAGCCAGAGGAAAAAGAAACATTATATACAGACAAATATAAGCTTATCAAAGACTTCTCATCAAAGACTATGCAAGCCAGAAAACAATGGAATGAAATCTTTAAAGCACTGAAACAATGGCTGAGCACGGTGGCTCAAGTCTGTAGTCTCAGCATTTTGGGAGGCCGAGGTAGGTGGATTGCTTTAGCCCAGGAGTTCAAGCCCAGCCTGGGCAACATGGCAAAAAATACAACAATAACAACAACAACAACAACAAAATAGCTGGAGGCTGAGGTCGGAGGATCCTTTGAGCCTGCGAGGCAGAGGTTGCAGTGAACTGAGATGGTGCCACCGTACTCCAGCCTGTGCAACAGAGTGAGACACTGTCTCAACAAAAGAAAACAAAACAAAACAAAAACAACAAAAAATAAAGCTCTGCAACAAGGTATCAACCTAGAATTTTAAATCCAGTTAATATTTATTTTTTTAAAGTACAGTTAAATCATTTTCAGACAAAAATGGAGATAATTCATGATCTATAGGCTTTCTCTACAGGAAATGTTAGAGGAAGTAGTTCAAGTGGAAGAAAAACTATACAAGATGGAAAATTGGGATCACAGCAAGGAGTGTAGAACACTGGAAAGGGTAAATATGTGGATAAATATAAAATGCATTTTCTCATTTTAAAAATTTATTTAAAATACAATTAATTGTTTAAGCAAAAAAACATAGCAATGCATTACAGGATTTAAACCTATGGGGAGGTAAAATATATGACAAAAAAAGCGCAAGAGATGAGGGACTAGAAGTACATCATAAGGTTTTACATAATACATAAAAAGTATCATACCATTTGAAGACAGATTGTGATTAGTTTAAGAGACATATAATGTTTAGTACATAGGATGTAGTTTGCTGACTCTTGGTCTAAATGCTTCAAATAGAAGGCAGAGTTGGCAGTCTATGGAGAAAAGCAAATCCCAACTACATGGTTTACATGGTGTAAACTATTAAATATAAATTCACAGATAGATGAAAAGTATAAAGATGGAGAAAGATAAGTGATGTAAACATTAATCATAAGAAAGCTGGAGAGTCTATTTTAATATCAAGATTAACTCAAGAACAAATTATATGTGAGAAAAAATATATCATAATGATGAAAGGGTAAATTCGTGAAAAGGATATAACAATCCTAAATGTGCCTGTACCCAATAAAACAGCTTTGAAACAGACGAAACAAAGGCCAACAGACTGAAAGAAAAATTTGACTAATCCATAACTGTAATTAGAATTTTTAACATTTCTTTCTCAGTAATTCTTTCAGTAGACAGAAAATGAGCAAGTCTTTTGAAAACCCAAATAACACTATTAAGCAGCACGACTGTTATGGACTGAATGTTTGTGTCACCCTACCCCAAATGTTATGATGTTCGGAGGTGGGGCCTTTGGGGTAATTAGGTTTAGATGAGGTCTTGAGAGTAGATGATGGGATTAAGTTTCTTATAAGAAGAGGAAGAGACCAGAGACTCTCTCTCCACCATGTGAGGGCACAGCAAGAAGGTGACTGTCTGAAAGCCAGTAAATGGCCCCTTACCAGGCACTGAGTCTGCTGGTACCTTGATCTTGAACCTCTCAGCCTCGAGAAGTGTGAGGAATGTGTCTGTTGTTTAAGCCACTGAGTCTATGATATTCTGTCATAGCAGCTCAAGATGACAAAGACAATGACCTAACTGAAATTTATAGAACATCTGTACATCAACAAAATATATATCTTCTCAAAGGCATATGACAGCAGACAGATCATATGCTCAACCACTTATTCAAAAATCTCAACAAAGTAGAAAAGGATTGAACCTTATAGAGTATGTTATCTGGAAATAATTGAACTAAGCTAGAAATCAATAAAAGAAAGATATTTGGAAAACACCCAAGTGTTTGGAAATTAAACAAGCCTTTATAAATAATCAATGGAGCAAAGAAGAAATTACATATAAAATTACAAAATAGTTTGAAGAGAATGAAAATGAAAAAGGTCTATCAGATTCATGGTCTCTAGTTAAGGCAGTGCTTAGAGGTAAATTTATCTTGTAAACTGTTTATATTTAAAAAGAAGAAAGGGTGGCACATGTCATCAGGATCTCCTGAGGCTGTGTCACGGAAAAAGAAAATTAAAAAAAGAATAAAGATTCAAAATTAATAACATAACTAATCAGTCTAAGAAATTACAAAAAGAAGAAAAAAATTAAGCCTAAGGAAGTAGAAAAAAGTGTTATTAGTAAGAGCAGTAATCAAAGACATAGGAAACAAAAACATGAGAGAAAATCAATAAAAGCAAAAGTTGGTTCTTTGAAAATAATTTTTCAAATTAGAAATCTCTAGCTAAATTTATCAAATTAGAGGAAGACACAAATGACCAACAGCAGGAATAAAAGAGGGGAAGTTAATTCAGATCTTATATACATTAAAGAGTCACAAAATAATATTAGGAATTTGGCTATGACAATAAATTTGACAACTTACAGGAAATGCATAATTTTTATAAGTAAGCAATCTGTTAAAATTAGTTTTAAAATTAAAAACAGTCACACAAATAAAACACTAGGCTCAAATAGCTCACTCATGAATTCTATCAAATATTTAAGAAATAATATTTCCAATATAACTAATCAGATATAAACTCTTTCATAAAATAGAGGAAGAGTCCAGTATTACCATAATACCAAACTAGATGCAGACATTGCAAAAAGAGAAAATAACAGGAAAATATCCCTCATAACATGGACATGAAAATCCTCAACAAAACACTAGCAAATTGAATCCAGCAATATATATAAGGTTGACCAAAGGAGGTTTATTTTTCCCAGAAATGTAAGGTGGCTTAACATTCAATAATCAATCAACATGTTTCACTAAGGTAAAAAAAATACAATAAAAATTTCAATCAATCAAGAAAAGCACTTGACATAATGCAACTTCCTTTCATGATAAAAATTTTCAATGAGCTAGGAACAAAAGGTAACTATATTAACCAGTTTTTTAAAAATCCTTGAAAAACCTATACCTCATACAATACTCAATGATGACACACAATGCTTTCCTCCTAAAGTGGAAAGCAAGACAAAGATGTCCACTCCGACCTCTTCTATTCAATGTTTTACTGGAGATCCTAGCAAGTACAATAAGGCAAGAAAATGAAACAAAAGGAATAAAGTTGGATAAATATTAGTACACTCCATTTAGAGATGACATGATCAGGTACACAAATCACAGGGAATCAATCTACCAAAAAAATTCCTACTACAACAAATACATGAATTTAGAAGAGTTACAGAATAAAACGTCAATAAATATACATTGTACTTTTATATACTAGCAATGGAACTTCACTGGAAATTAAACTTTAAAAAAGCACCATTTACAATAGCATCAAAAACATGATATATTTAGGAGTAAAATTAAAATATGTATTTGTATGATCTATACCATGCAACTTACAAAACGCTTCTGAGAAAAAGAAAATTTATTTTTATTTATTTATTTTTTTTATTATACTTTATGTTCTAGGGTACATGTGCACAATGTGCAGGTTTGTTACATATGTATACATGTGCCATATGTATACATGTTACATATGTATACATGGTGTGCTGCACCCATTAACTCGTCATTTACATTAGGTATATCTCCTAATGCTATCCCTCCCCATCCCCTGACCCCGCAACAGGCCCCAGTGTGTGATGTTCCCTTTCCTGTGTCCAAGTGTTCTCATTGTTCAATTCCAACCCATGAGTGAGAACATGCGGTGTTTCGTTTTCTGTTCTTGCGATAGTTTGTTGAGAATCATGGTTTCCAGCTGCATCCATGTCCCTACAAAGGACATGAACTCATTACTTTTTATGGCTGCATAGTATTCCATGGTGTATATGGGCCACATTTTATTAATCCAGTCTCTCTTTGATGGACATTTGGGTTGGTTCCAGGTCTTTGCTATTGTGAATAGTGCCACAATAAACATATGTGTACATGTGTCTTTATAGCAGCATGATTTATAATCCTTTGGGTATATACCCAGTAATGGGATGGCTGGGTCAAATGGTATTTCTAGTTCTAG
>NW_012102210.1:1251413-1252117 GCF_000951045.1 Mandrillus leucophaeus
GAATTTATTGAGAGTTTTTAGCATGAAGGGCTGTTGAATTTTGTCAAAGGCCTTTTCTGCATCTATTGAGGTAATGATGTGGTTTTTGTCTTTGGTTCTGTTTATATGCTGGACTACGTTTATTGATTTGCGTATATTGAACCAGTCTTGCATGCCAAGGATGAAGCCCACTTGATCATGGTGGATAAGCTTTTTGATGTGCTTCTAGAATCCGTTTGCCAGTGTTTTATTGAGGATTTTTGCATTGATGTTCATCAGGGATATTGGTCTAAAATTCTCCTTTTTTCGTTGTGTCTCTGCCAGGCTTTGGTATCAGGATGATGTTGGCTTCATAAAATGAGTTAGGGAGTATTCCCTCCTTTCTATTGATTGGAATAGTTTCAGAAGGAATGGTACCAGCTCCTCTTTATACCTCTGGTAGAATTCAGCTGTGAATCTGTCTGGTCCTGGACTTTGGTTGGTTGGTAGGCTATTAATTATTGCCTCAATTTCAGAGCCTCTTATTGGTCTATTCAGAGATTCAACTTCTTCCTGGTTTAGTCTTGGGAGAGTGTATGTGTCCAGGAATGTATCCATTTCTTTTAGGTTTTCTAGTTTATTTGCATAGACGTGTTTATAGTATTCTCTGATGGTAGTTTGTATTTCTGTGGGGTCGGTGGTGATATCCCCTTTATTATTTTTTATTGCATCTATTTGATTCTTCT
>NW_012102210.1:1253317-1301265 GCF_000951045.1 Mandrillus leucophaeus
GTACCAGTTGTTCCTTTCCATGTTTAGTGCTTCCTTCAGAAGCTCTTGTAGGGCAGACCTGGTGGTGGCAAAATCTCTCAGCATTTGCTTGTCTGTAAAGGATTTTATTTCTCCTTCACTTAGGAACTTAGTTTGGCTGGATATGAAATTCTGGGTTGAAAATTCTTTTCTTTAAGAATGTTGAATATTGACCCCCACTCCCTTCTGGCTTATGGAGTTTCTGCCGAGAGATCCGCTGTTAGTTTGATGGGCTTCCCTTTGTAGGTAAACTGACCTTTCTTTCTGGCTGCCCTTAACAATTTTTCCTTTATTTCAACTTTGGTGAATCTGACAATTATGTGTCTTGGAGTTGCTCTTCTCGAGGTGTATCTTTGTGGTGTTCTCTGTATTTCCTGAATTTGGGTGTTGGCCTGTCTTGCTAGGTTGGGGAAGTTCTCCTGGATAATATCCTGCAGAGTGTTTTCCAACTTGGTTCCATTCTCCCTGTCACTTCCAGGTACACCAATCAGACATAGATTTGGTCTTTTCACATAGTCCCATATTTTTTGGAGGCTTTGTTCATTTCTTTTTACTCTTTTTTCTCTAAGCTTCTCTTCTCGCTTCATTTCATTCATTTGATCTTCAATCACTGATACTCTTTCTTCCAGTTGATTGAGTCAGTTACTGAAGCTTGTGCATTTGTCATGTAGTTCTCACGTCATGGTTTTCAGCTCTATCAGGTCCTTTAAGGACTTCTCTATATTAGTTATTTTAGTTAGCCATTTGCCAAATCTTTTTTCAAGGTTTTTAACTTCTTTGCAATGGGTTCAAACTTCCTCCTTTAGCTTGGAGAAGTCTGATCGTCTGAAGCCTTCTTCTCTCAACTTGTCAAAGTCATTCTCCGTCCAGCTTTGTTCCATTGCTGGCGAGGAGCTGCGTTCCTTTGGTGGGGGAGAGGCGCTCTGATTTTTAGAATTTTCAGCTTTTCTGCACTGCTTTTTCCCCATCCTTGTGGTTTTATCTACCTTTGGTCTTTGATGGTGGTGAGGTACAGATGGGGTTTTGGTGTGGATGTCCTTTCTGTTTGTTAGTTTTCCTTCTAACAGTCAGGATCCTCAGCTGCAGGTCTGTTGGAGTTTGCTTGAGGTTCACTCCAGACCCTGTTTGCCTGGGTATCAGCAGCAGAGGCTGCAGAAGAGTGAATATTGCTGAACAGCAATTGTTGCTGCCTAATCATTCCTCTGGAAGCTTCGTCTCAGAGGGGTACCTGGCCATGTGAGGTGTGAGGTGTCAGTCTGCCCCTAGTGGAGGGTGTCTCCCAGTTAGGCTACTCGGGGGTCAGGGACCCACTTGAGCAGGCAATCTGTCTGTTCTCAAATCTCAAACTCCATGCTGGGAGAACCACTGCTCTCTTCAAAGCTGTCACACAGGGATATTTATATCTGCAGAGGTTTCTGCTGCCTTTTGTTTGGCTATGCCCTGTCCCCAGAGTTGGGGTCTACAGAGGCAGGCAGGCCTCCCTGAGCTGTGATGGGCTCCACCCAGTTCATGCTTCCCAGCCACTTTGTTTACCTACTCAAGCCTCAGCAATGGCAAGCGCCCCTCCCCCAGCCTTGCTGCCACCTTGCAGTTAGATCTCAGACTGCTGTGCTAGCAATGAGGGAGGCTCTGTGGGCGTGGGACCCTCTGAACCAGGCACGGGATATAATCTCCTGGTGTGCCATTTGCTAAGACCCTTGGTAAAGCACAGTATTAGGGTGGGAGTGACCCGATCTTCCAGGTGATGTGTGTCATGGTTTCCCTTGGCTAGGAAGGGGAATTCCCTTCCCTCTTGCACTTCCTGGGTGAGGTGATGCCTCGCCCTGCTTCAGCTCTCACTCGGTGGGCTGCACCCACTGTCCTGCACCCACTGTCCAACATGTCCCAGTGAGATGAACCTGGTACCTCAGTTGGAAATGCAGAAATCACCCATCTTCTGTGTCGCTCACGCTGGGAGCTGGAGGCTGGAGCTTTTCCTATTCGGCCATCTTGGAACTGCCCTAATTTTTGTATTTTTAGTAGAGACAGGGTTTTGCCATGTTAGCCAGGCTGGTCTCCAAGAACATTTAAATTAGTAGAGAGAGAGAGATCATGTTCTTGGGTAGGGAGATTCAAAATCATTAAGATGCATATTCTGCCCAGTGAATCTATAGATTCAACTACAAACTCAGTCAGCATCCCCGCAAGCTTTGTAATAGAAGTTGACAAGCTGATTCTACAATTTATATGGGAAAGCAAAGTAACTGGAATAGTCAAAATAATTTTGGAAAGAAGAACCAAGTTTGGAGGACTTACAATACTTGATTTCAAAGCTTATTATATTATACTGAACAAAAGAAGACAGGCACAAAAGAGCATTACTATATGATTCCATTTATATTAAACTCTTGAAAAATTAATCTACAGAAATAGAAAACAAAGTAATGGTTTCCTGAGGCCAGGGGTGAAGGTAGAAGGTAGAGATTAATTGGGAAGGACCACAAGTGAAGCTTCTAGGGCAATTAAAATGTTCTGTATCTCAACTGTGGTGGTGGTTACATGGTTATATACATTGTCAAAATTTATTTTGATATGCTTTAAATGTGTGCATTTTATTGTAGTAAATTTTACCCCAGTGAAGTTTATCTTTTAAAAGAGTACCTATCAAACTATCCCTGTAAAAGATAAAGCTCTGGTACCTGTTTATGTTTTGCTATTTAATCTCACATTCCTCCTCTCAATTTTTGTCAAGTGATTAGGTATTTTTACTTCACTGGTGTCATTATTGTTTTTATACATTTGTCTTTTAAAAATAGAACTTAAAAAGCCATCTGCTTCAAAGCAATATTAAGGACAATTGTTTAGACTTAGTTCTGTGTTTTACGTTACTTCAATAATCACCACCGTTTCTTTTATACTGTGACCTCCCCCACTTGTGAATTCCCTATATTTTTAAGTAAGTCTTTTTGGAAAATGTAGATTTGTGATATTTTCCCTGAATATGTATATAATTGTATTGCCTTAATACACAAATGACACCTTATCTTGCACATAGCATTCTTGAATCACAGCTTTTCCCTTCAAAATTCTACAGATAGGTTTCTAGTTTCTTCCACTATCTAAAGTTGCAAAGAAATATGAGCCCAGCTTGATTTCTTTCAATCTTGAAAAATCTTTGTTCCCTTAGTTTCTGCGCTTGCACGGCCTCCTGATTTCCCCTATTTCTTAGGATGCTGCTCGACTGCTTTGCAACACTTCCTCCTCTGCTCTTGAAGGCTGGTGCTCCTTGGGGTCCTGTCCAGGCTCCTCCTTCTTCTCATGCCATGCCAAGCCGTAGACTCAGTCACGTCTGTATATTAAAGCACTCAATAAAACACATTGTTTTCTTGAAAAATACAAATTGCCACAATGAATTCAAGAAGCATAAAGCCTTTAGAAAACAATAAGAAATCAATTGAAAAGATTGTTGCAGAACTACCTTCAAAAATAGTACAATAATCTGACTGTTTTGTTACTCAAATACTCATGGAATTGATTTCCATGCTACACAAACTGTTACAAAGAGTAGAAAAAGATGTAATAGATTACAGTTGGTTTTTAAACCTAGGTTAATTATGATACAAAAACCCAATAAATATATGAATAGAATGAGATAAACTACTTAACTACTTACCAATGCTAGAAAATCAAATCCAACACTACAGTAAAAGAATAATATAACACGAGGCAATAGACATTATTAAAAATAATGTAAACATAGTTTAATAGGAAATCTATTAAAATAGTTCATTGCATTTTTAGGTCAAAGGAGAAACTCTATAATCATCTAGATAGGTATGAAAAGGCAAGAAAAATCTGCTTTCTCTCAGGATGCAGAAAATCACAAGGAAATATTACTTCCTCTCCATAAACAATGTTTGTAAAAAGCCAGAAAATCTACAAAACTGACTTTTCCTGCACCCATTAGAGTGCTGCTGTCACAAGGCTATAAGATGAACTGAATTTCAAAGAGGGAAAAGCCCATTTGAGGAGACATAGAACATGCAAACTGTTTTGCTTTGGCAGAACACAGAGAAAAGAGGTGGCAGCAGCCCACTGCTGGAAGACTTTGCAAGCTCTGATACGGTAAAGATAACTGTAGCAATAACAAAACTGAAACTTAGTTTAACTATTGACTAGATTAACTCTACACTTTTCTCACCACACACACACACACACACACACACACACACACAAATGGCCTCACAGTAAAAAATAAAATGCATCTGTATCTCAGGGTGTGAGTACTATTTTTTCCTTTTCCTTTTTTTAAATTAGAAATGGGGTCTTTCTGTATTTCCCAGACTGATCTTGAACTCCTGGACTCAAGCTATCCTCCTGCCTCAGCCTCCTGAGTAGCTGGGATTACAGGCACATGCCACTGCACCCAACCCCAAGGCGTAAGTACTATTTATCTCCATCTCTGCTATTTTTCCACACACCATGTCTAATATTCAAAAAGAAATTATAAGACACAAAGAATAAATTTAAAAATTATCAAGAGATAGGGTGATCAACAGAAATAGACCCACAGATGACTCAGATGTTGCAATGATAAAATAGTCACCTTAAAATAATGGTGATTAATATATTCAGGGATCTAGTGAAAAAGGTGGGCAAAATACTTAAACAGATGAAAAATTTCCACATAGAGTTGGAGACTATAAAAATGTCAAACAGAGAAAATATGACATCAGAGATAGAGAAGAATTTCTTTGATAGTCCTATCAGCAGACAAGGCAGAAGAGAAAAGAACCATTGAACTTGAAGATAGGTCCATAGACATTTTCTAAACTGAAACACAAGGGGAAAAAAGATTTTAAGTCAAATAGATCCAAAAGCTGTAGGACAATGTAAAATTGGAGTCCCAGAACAAGAGACAAAGAACTTGGAAGAAGAAATATATGAAGAGATAGTGGGTGACAACTTTTCCACAATTACTGAAGGAAAACAAACTATAGATCCAAGAAGCTCAGAGAAAAAAAAATAAAAACGAAATAAAATCTGAAATATTACATATAGTCAAACTGCCAAAAACCCCAAACTTTCCTCATGTTGATCTATAGTTTCAACAAAATTCCAGTAAAAATTCAGTGGGTTTTTTGGTAGAAATTGACATGCTAACCCTATTTACATGGAAAAGCAAGAGAACTAGAATAGCCAAAATAATTTTGAAAAAAACAAAGCTGAAAGACTCAGACTACCTGATTTTAAGACTGTGGAACTGGTTAAACGATAGGTACCAAGATCAACAGGACACACTAAAATCTAGAAATGGACCCTCACATATATGGCTTATTGATTTTTGACAAAGGATAAAAAACAATTCACTAGAAAAAGCATGCCCTTTTCAACAAATGGTGCTAAAGCAATTGGACATCACAGGCCAAAAAAAAAAAAAAAAAAAAAAAAAAAAAAAAAAAATTCAATTTATACCTTACTCTATATAAAAATTAATTACAAATGTACCATATACCTTAAATTATAAAACTATAAAACTTGTAGAAAAATACTTTGGAAGAAATCTTTTTTGACTTGGGGTTTGGCAAAGCCAAGACCTAAAAGTCATAATTCATTCAAGAAAAAAAATTGATAAATTAGGCTTCCTTGAAATAAAACTTCTGCTTTTCAAAAAACACAATTTTAAAAAACCAAAAAGACACAACACGTTTGGGAGAAAATATTTTAAAACACAGATGTAATAAAGAATTTGCATGCAAAACATATAAGGAACTCTTAGAACTTAATAATAGGAAGACAATTAACCCAATTTAAAAATGTAGAAATGATTTAAACACTTAACCAAAGAGGATACATGGGTAGCAAATAAGCACATGAAAGGATGCTCAACAGCATTAATCATTGGGAAAAATATAAATTAAAACCACAATGTGATACCACTACACTCCTAAAATGGCTAATGTTTAAAAAGTTGACAATACCAAATGCTACTGAGGGATGTGAGTAATTGAAACTTTCAAACATTGCCAGTGGAAATGCAAAATAGTACAGCCTCTTATGAAAACAGTTTGGCAGTTTCTTATAAAGTTAAACATACTCTTACTATATACACATGACTCAGTAATTCTACTCCTAGGAATTTACCCAAGAAAAATAAAAACATATGTTCACCCAAATGAGTGGTATGTAAATTTTCAAGAGTTTTATTCATAATAGTCCCAAATTGGAAGTAACCCAAAAGTTTATCAACTCGTGAATGGATATGCAAATTATATCTATACAATGGAATACTACACAGCAATAAAAAGGAATGCACTATAGTTGTCCCTTCTTAATTGTGGTTCTGCATCAGTGAATTCAATCAACTATGGATTGAAAATATTTGGAAAGAAAAATAGATGGTTGCGTCTGTACTGAACATTTACAGACTTTTTTCTTATCATTATTCCCTAAATGATACAACATATTACATAGCATTTACATTGTATTTGGTATAAGTAATTTAGAGATGATTTAGAGTATATGGGAGAATGTGCATAGCTTAAATGCAAATACTACATCATTTATATCAGGAACTTGGGCATCCATGGATTTTGATACCCATGGGGGATCCTGAAGCTATCTTTCAGGGATGCCAAGGGATGATTGTATTGATACACACAACAACATGAATGAATCTCAAAAGCATTATATACAAAGTGAGAGAAGGCAGACATGAAAGGTTACATACTATGTGATTCCACTTATTTGATGATATGGTTCGCATTTGTGTCCCCACCCAAATCTCATGTCAAATTCTAATCCTCAATGTTGGAGAAGCGACCTGGTAGGAGGTGATTGGATCATGAGGGCAGACCTTCCCCTTCCAGTTCTCGTGATAGTGTGTGAGTTCTCATGAGATCTGGTTGTTTAAAAATGTAGTACCTAGGCCAGGTGCAGTGGCTCACGCCTGTAATCCCAGCCCTCTGGAAGGCTGAGGCAGGTGGATCACCTGAGGTCAGGAGTTCGAGACCCACTGGCAAAACCCCGTCTCTACTAAAAATACAAAAAATTAGCTGGGCATGGTGGTGAGTGCCTTCAATTCCAGCTACTTGGAAGGCTGAGGCAAGAGAATCGCTTGAACCCGGGAGGCAGAGGTTGCAGTGAGCAGAGATTGCACCATAGCACTCCAGGCTGAACAACAAGAGTGAGACACCATCAAAACAAACAAACAAACAAACAAACAAACAAAAAGTGAGGTACCTTCCCCCTGCTCTCTCTTCCTCCTTCTCCAACCACATAGGATGTGCTTGCTTCCCCTTTGCCTTCTGCCATTAATGTAAGTGTCCTGAGGCCTCCCCAGCCACGTTTCCTGTACGGACTGCAGAACCATGAGTCAATTCAACCTCTTTTATTTATAAATTTCCCAGTCTCAGGTAGTTCTTTACAGCAATGTAAGAATGGACTAATACATTTGACATTCTGGAAAAGGCAAAGTTATAGGAATAGAAATCATCTAGGACTCCCCAAGTTCATAAGCATAAATATTCTCCTTGTTAATTCCTTCCATGCAAATAAACTTATACAAAAACAAATTTGTATGGGAAAAACTCAGATTCAAGCTTTCCCATCTTAACGTTCAGAGGGATGTTTATTACCATGTTATTTATAATAGATATTTAAAAGAAAAGTTTGGCAGACAAGAAGGCAGACATCCAATTATGTTATAGAAGATATTAATGCCCTAGGGAGATGTTTGTGTCAGAATAGGAAAAGTAGAAACACTAGTAGCTCACAACTATGGACTGGCCACTGCACAGGGCAGCTCTCTAGATACTTTATAGGTGTCACACCATTTCATCCTGGCAACTACTATGTCATTATTGCCGTTATTGTTTTGTGAATTTCAGATGAGGGACCAGAGGTTTAGGGAGTTGATAAAACATGCCAGCAAGTGGTGGGGCTGAGATTTGAACTCACGTAGTCTACTAGACTCAAAACTCTAACCATTACACTTTACTGTTTTCTACTCTGCATGGCTTTAAATCTGTACTTACACACACACACACACACACACACACACACACACACACACTTCTAGGCCTAGAAGCAATTGTACCAAAATGTTAACAAGTTACCTCTGGGTGAGAGCTACAGGTAGCTTTTATTTTATTTTGCTTTTCTATGCTTTTATATTTGTACAAAAGACAAAGAGTATGATGTTTATAATGAAGAAATTGTCTATGTGGTTTAAATAGCCGAAGACACAGTCTTGTCTGAAAAGTTGCATACTCAAGAGGCGTTACATTCCAAGACCAGGGCTTAGTCCCTGTAAAATAAGTATGTCACCCTAAGGAGGCCTTGCACCCCCCAGCTCCGCCCTCTCCTCTCCAGTCCCCGCACCTCAGGAGTCTAGGATGAGCAGAGGCACTGTCACCGGAGAACAGCCTTCCAGTGCCTCTGCCAGGCATGCTGGATGGCAGCCGGAGAGAGTCTAGGAAAGTCTAGCTCCCCCTGAGTCTGACGCCGCTAGGGCTGGCCCTGGGTCCTCAGCTGGGCACAGACAGCCAAGACCCAGGTCTCCCACCCTTGAGGACAGGGTGGCCAGATGCTAAAGGACATGGAGTCATGAGGCAGTGGTGGCAACAGTTAATAGAAATAAGAAAAGACCTGTTTGATTAAGCCATGTCTTTCCTTCCCAGACCCCCTTTTCTCTCCCTGGGCTGTATTCAAACCCCATTGCATTTGGAGGGAAATCCAACCCATGTGTTTCTGATTCATTTACACTTAACTCATCAAAATCCTGTTTTGAAAGAGGCCATTGGATGGTCTACAAAGTCTGAGCAAAGCTCCCCGCCGCCGCGGGCTGGTTGTGGACTCACCAAATACCCCTTCTAATCCACCAGGCCTGTGGGCAGGCTCTGCACCACAGCGAAGGCTGTCTGAGTGTCTGCTCCCCAGCCTCAGCCCCCCTGGAGCCCTCCCTCACTGCCTTCCGCCTCTTTGAGAACTCCCAGGCTGCCTGCGAGGGTCTGGAAAACTCACACATCCCTGAGGGACAGGCACAAAACATGCCTCCCTTCCTGGGCCAAAGCTGTGTTTAAAATGAACTTGTAAAGCAAATGCTGAACCCAAAGGAGGGAAGCTAATGGTGAGATCTCAGGCATGGGTGGTGCATTTCAGGGGCCTGAAGAGGCCTCCATCACGGTAGGATGCTATGCTCATCTTAGAGATAAGTGATGGGAGGGATGGGCAGTTGCTTTGTTACCCCAGGACTGTCTCTCCCACCCAGAATTAGAACCTAAGTTATTTCCCAGCCTCGGACCTTCTTGGATTGGATTTGAAAGAGTAGTCTGTCTTCTCTCACAGCAGGACACCTAGTTCCCATCTTTGGAGCTTGGCAAATTTTCCTGGGTCTGTGTGGGGTGGTGCTCGATGTCAGCTACTGGTGCAAAGGCAAGTTCTCCCAGGCAGACATTTGGAAGTCATTAAGTCAAAGTATGGTTGACTCAGATACAAAGCATGCCAGAGCTAGAAAAGACCTTGGAGAACTTTGTGGTCCAGCCCCCATGCTTACAGATCAGTCCCCATGAGATCCCCCTCCAGAAGGAGCTGGAGTAAGCCAAGCTCCTCCAACTTGCTGTGTTGGGAGAGCATGGGGTGTGGTCAGGAGAGACAGGAAGTTTGGGTCCCCTCCAAGCAAGGCCTAAGATGAAACACATGGGAACCAAGAATGGAACTAAAAGAGTGAGGACCTAGGTCCTTCCGTGTGACCATTACAATGGGCTTTGACTTCGGGGCAACCCCTTCCTTGCGACGTTCCCTTTGCCTCGTGGTTACTGGAGGGACAAATCTTTAGAACTTGCTAAGAGGGTGTATGCAATTGTGAACCAGAAGGCAAGCAGTGCTCTGTGGGAAGCTGAAGGCTGACTGAAACAAGAGGGTAGACCGATGAATAATAACAGAACTGTTTACTGGGGGTCCTTCAACCATGGAGCTCGGAGAGGTTCAGTAATTTTTCCCATGTCACACAGCTACTAGGTGTTGGCACCAGAGTCCAAATCTACAACCTCCTGGCTCTTAAAGTCATGCAACCAAATAAATAGTCGGGGGATGGGAGCACAGAGCAGGAAAGAAAGCAAGACATGGTTCTGTCTCACTGGTGTGCAGGGTTGATACTCAAGGAAGCTCCCAGAAGGAGGTGCTGTGTGTAGGATCTGGAAGGAGAGGAGCAGCAAGGCTTATGGTGAAGGGGAGGAGGATGGTTCAAATGGAGGAATCGGGTGGGAGCCAGTTGGGGCGCCCCTGCTGTGGGCACTAACGGCATGTGGTGGTTGCACCTGGAACCTACCAGCAGGTGGCAGTATTTCAGAACAAGAAGAGCATCAAGTCGGTTAGGATAGTGATAGAAAGTAGAGATGCTGAGCTCTTAGTGTGTATTCCAGGAGTTGTCGTAAACATATTATACAGAGCATTTCGTTGAAGCTGCACAACTCTTTGAGTTAGGTACTATTATTAGCCTCATTTTCTACATGAGAAGGGTTTAGTAAGTTGCTCAAGGCCCCAGAGGCAGGAAATACTGGAACCAAGATTCGTACCAGGCAGTCTAAACCCAGGCCTAACTCTCTGTAGTTGTAACATCATAACTCAACCGATAGGCAGATACTGCATTTCTACCCTGCACTCAGCATTGCACTGGGCTAAGGACTCCAAAGAAATCTAGACAATATTCTTGCTCCCGGGGCCCAGCCAACTGATTGGGTTTTACAAATGAATGATTCTAAACCTCATAATGATTGGCAATAGGTACACGCAGGGCAGCAGGTGGTGGGGCTGAGCACTGACCAGAGTCCTCAGACCCAGACTCGAAGCCTGGCTCCTCCATTTGCTGGCTGGGTGGCCTTGGGTATGTTCATTGATGTCAGAGGGCCTCAGTTTTTTCATCCATCTATAATTGGGTATAATATTGACCTCATGAGGATGAAATGTGGGAACACATGTAGAGAATTAGGCATGGAGTAGGTCATGTGTTTTACTGAAATGACGGCAAATATCAAACATAAAAGGCAATGGGAGCCCAGAGGAGCGGTCTTGAAGTGAGTTTCCAAGACTGAGCAGTTTGGCTGACAGAGGAGGGTGAGGAGTGCAGCCTAGGAGGGGAGCACTGACAAGCCATGGAGATTAACAGTCCATGATGCCTGAGAAAGCACGAACGGGGAGGAAAGGAGCTCAGTGAGCACACTGGAATTCCATGGAACCAGGCACTTCCGTGGGCTTGAGGACTGGGAAACATCACCTTCAGAGGGTTTCAAAACGAGCTGGATTTAAACAAGGAAGTAGATGGCACCGAGTACTCCATCAGCACACGGTCATTCAACCAGCATCTCCTGGGCCCACTAAGTGCCAACCATGCTTCTTGAGTTGGTCCAGCCTGGGCTTTTCTTCCTGCACTGTAGGGGTGTCTCTGCAGTTGCTCAAAGCACTGTCTTCCCCTCAACTGGACCCAACCTGCTCCAGCCCCTGCTCTGCCCAGAATGTCTGTGAGCAACCTGGTTCTTGTCAGAAGTTCCTGACAAGCTCTGCAAAATCCACTCCTCTTGTGACTCCACCAGACATACCTCCAGGGGAAGAAAGGGCACCCCACCAGGGCAGGAGGTGGCAAGACAGTCTCTGCCCCCCCGGGAGGGGTGAGTCATTCAGGGAGGATGCCTGCCTCAGGCATTGAGGGAGATGAGGAGGAGCCCCATGTATCTGCAAGCACAGGGTCACCTCAGGGCATGCAGAGCTGGAAGAAGCCGAGGCGTTCAAGCAGCAGGGCCTGTGCCTCCTCTCCGCCTCCATTTCTGACTTCCAAGTCTTCAGAAGCGACAGCTAGGACATCCTCTGGCTCCCCTCCAGCCACACTGTACCTCCTGCACAGACACCTCCCTCTGATTCTAGCCCTCCTTCTCGAGATATGCAGGAACAAAGGCCAGTGACTCTTCAGGGTGGATGGGGGTTGACATGAGGGTGCATCTGGCTCTGGTGCTATCTGCACAGAAGTGCATTCCTTCCCTAGGCCCCGCACCCACACCCAGAAACATCATCATTCATTCCATCTTACACACAGCTGGGGCTGGGGGAGGCCATGACAGGTGGGCCAGCAGGGGAGGTGGGGATGGGGTACTGCGATCTTCTCCCAACCCCCCCGAAAGACAGATATGTCCCCTCTGAACATGCTGGGGGAGATTATTTTAACAAGCACTTTTGTACCAGGAAATCAGTGTGTTTAACCTAACAAGCAAAGAACAGCCCAGCGGGGCCCATAAATCTAGTTCCCACCTATTAATTTTACAGCCTACATAAAGCAGTGTTGAAGTCCAAAGTATATGTGACCTAAAAAGGCATTGCTCATTCTGACACATATACGACGTGGCCAGGACTCGAACCCTGACCCTGACCCTCACTCCAGGAAGCCAGCTCCCAAGCCTTACAGAGTGCAGAGGCTCATGCTGCAGAAACGCATCCAGGCTCCTTTTGGAAGAACAGGACAGCTGGAGGTAACAACTGTGGAGAGGGTTGGAGGACGTGGGCACCACCGAGGCTGGGTTCGTGAGGACACCCTGCTAGAGACCCCAACCGCTCCCAGGGCTGACGTGTACAGTAGTTCAGGTTGGTCACTGCCCAAAGGCACCCAGATGAGAGGACAAGTGGAGGCTGAAATCCAACCTGCACCCCATTTACCATGCCTGTCCCACAGGGACAGGGCTGCCTCTGCCCAGAGAGGGGCCTTTTAAAAAATCCATGCAAAGGTACTATACAGATTGTCAGCTCCCTTGGATAAATCTTGATTCCCATTCTAACTGTTTCGAATATTGAACTCTAATGAGTGACTCACCGTACTCCCAAACCAATTACACACCTTCCCACCAGGGAAATCTATGACCACTGTCGACACCTAATATCAGTTCCATGGCATCATCCCCAACCCCAAGCATGATTTAATAGGGTCACCCACCACGCAATGACCACAACTGGGCTACTCTGGCCGCTCATAGCAACTGCACATTGATCCCCACAAAGTCATTAGGACAAAAACAACCTCAAAGCTAAGCCAGCTCAATCCCATGTCGACACTACAACAGAAGAGACAAGCTGAGGAACCCGAATGCCAGCGACCCACTTACTACACCCCTGGCCACATGCCGATTCTCCAACCCTGAGTGCACAGCAGTGCTCAGTACCTGCTGTTTTGCCCCTTTAGACTCATGCCCCACCCTGCTTCACCCTGTCTGTACCCAGGAGGCTGACCTCCAGGAGATGCACCGCACCTCCCCTGCCCTCTAGCTCAGCTGAGGTTCCCAGATGGAAACCCCTACTAGTAAGCTAAGGCAGGGAACCCCCACTGCAGAGGCACGCGCTCTCTGTCAGGGCTTTTGCTTTATCTCCAGGAGTCGTGTGGAATTCATGCTCCACAGTCTATCTTTGTTAACTTTACCACTGAAGAGTCTGTCTGAGGTTGGGTTCTCAGGAGGAAGGCTGAGACAAGGGTGTGAGAGCAAGTCCTTGTACTTGGGCTGTGATTCCAGGAAACAACACAGGGCAGTGGTGCTGTGAGCTGGGGAAGGAAGGAAACCCACCCCAGGTAGATAAATGAGCAAGACACGATTGCAGGCAAGGCACTCAGGCAGGCTAAGGCCCTGCAACTGGGATATTTATCTACCAGTTCCTGCCTGTCTTCTTGTTGGGCTATTACTGGGCATTGGCATTGGGCCGTTCTGACTTGCTCAGTGCAGACTGAGCCTGCTCCCCCAGCCAATACCCTCAGACAGAGTCATAGGTGCTGCGACACAAAACTATCAGCATATTAAGGATGGTGAAGACCAAGGGTGTGTGGGCAGCAGCATTTGCTACATTGTTTTTGCCCAAATATTCAAGTAAGTTTGATCATTGAGTCCCCTGGTTTCTGTACTCCCTAAGAAGCCCACTTTAAGAAATCCATTCCCAGGACTTCCCTCTCAAAAGGAAGTATACTCCATAAACTCCCTTTCCACCAATTCCTACAGCCCATTCTCACCTGTGTCACAGCGACAGCGACCTCCAACCCCACTGCATGTGGAACCCTGGCCCAGGTTGTCAGCTCATTCTGACTTAGCCTCCAAGTGTCTGCTTATGAGGCTTCCTTCCTCTAAGAGTCTTCCTTGAGAGACTCCTCATGCCCTCTTTCTTCAACTTCATCCACACCCTAACCCCTCCAACTGAACCTCAAACACACAGGGCCTACCCCAGATCTGGCTGTACCCTGACCCTCAAACCTATGAACACAATAAGCAAAACACTCTCACACTGCAAGCACAGCTGCACCTTGAATCGTCAATCACAAGTGACCCTAAATCATGCGGATCCCCCAATTCCAACTACACACTGATGCCTCAGTTTCATCCCTAACCACACACTGACCCAAGACACAACCACACTGGAATGTTTAGCCACGTGTTTCTCCCCGAACTCGGTCACACATGGCGATGCCCCAACCCCTAATACACACCGGCTCCCTGTCCCAGACAACACACACGCAAACCCTCTCAGTTCTAGAAGACACTGATCCACCAAGCCCCAGCTCTTTGCCAGCTGCCCAACCACAGGCTGACCCCAATCTCAATCATGGCCTGTCACTCCCATCTCCAGCCTCCCATGGATCCTAACCCCCTAATTAGAGCCCCTGACACAGACACCCCAAGCTAAACACTCACTCCATGAACCTTAACCAAACAATGACCTCAATCCCAGCCAACCCAAGACCTTAAAACAAGGCCACACCCTTAACCCCAGAACTTCACCTCATACGAAGCCTTGCCAAGCCTTACCAAAGCTGATCCACCAAACTTAACCTCCGACCAACCCTCAGTGTATCAAGCTTACAGTGATCTTCAAACCCCATCCATACCCTAGCCTCCAGCCCAAGTCTACCTAACAGAGACATGCAACCCCAAAGCCAAATGTCACACTAATACTCAACCTGGCTGCAAGCAGAACGCCCCGTGCCAAACCTCACTGCCCTCCACTTAAAGAGAGGGCACTCTGACGGCAGCCCTGAGCTTGCCCACGTTTCACTGATCCCGTAGCCACATTGAATCCCCAGCTACACTGGGCCTTCGAGTCCTGTACACACACCAACCCACCACAAAACATGCCCAGCCCAACCTCATTCAGTGCCCTTCAGTCTCACCCACACCTCAAGGGACCTCTAATTCCATTGTCACAGAGACTACTCAAGTTGAACTGCACGCTTCTTCTCTAGCACAGCTTCACCCCAGAGACCCCGTGACCCCACACGCCCCCCCCCCCCACCATAGGGATCATGTTCAAAGGGGGACATCTGCAGTCTCAGTGGTCAGGAGCACCATTCCTGGCTCCTGACACCCTCCTTCGTGTTCATCTCCGCAACTCAGGGAAGGCACCGGAAGCTGTTGCCCAGCAGCACTGGGACAGCCCAACAATGTTCCTCCTTTTGTCTGTACCTCTCTCTTGACTATCAAGTTCCTCTCCAGAACGCTGGCCTCTTCCATGCGGTGCAATTCCCTTGTTCCCAGTTTGGGTCCCCAGGGCCCACCTTGGTAGGCTATACTGAGCTGGGTCATGCTTGTCTGTGCAGCCTGCAGGGCAGAGGGGTCCAGAGCCTGGGCAGTTGTCCTGCTCAGTTGCCCACAGGTTTCATGATCTTGGCTGGTCACTTCTCCTCTCTGGGACTTATTTGATCTGTGCATCAGAGGTCAGCACACTACTGCCTGCCGATCAAAACCCACCCTGCCCACTCAGTGACCTATTATCCAAGGCTGCCTTTGCACTACAGTGGTAGAGGACAGTAGTTTCAAAAGAAACTATGCGGGGCTCAAAGCCGAAAATACTGACTATCTGACCCTTACAGAAAAAGCTTGCAGCCCCCCTGTTTTGCATCCCCTACCTTCCTTTTAGAGGATGTAATCATACTGGAGAGTTGTCCGTGTGAAGGCCTGAAAACAGGATACCCCTCTTCCTTCTCTGGGCTTCTCCAGGAAGATGCTCTTTAATAACGTGTTGATTATTCATTATACTGATAGTAAAACTTGTGATTTCCTGCCGCTCTCCCTGTGGAGGAGGGACTGAAGGAAGACCACAGGGTCAGAGACAAGGCCTCAGGGGTTTGATAGCAATATCGGGATGCCCCAGTCTCTGTTTATTGTGGAGGTTCTTCCAACATTATTGCTTTTGTTTATTGAAACCCAACCCCCATGGCACTTAGCACCCTTGGCAGTGGGCCCAGACCTGCCCAGGCCCCAGCCTGCCACTCCTGGCCAAGAAGGGAGGAGGGTAGAGAGAGCACTGGCCAGGCCCCATTCTGGAATCCTGTTTGCTTACAGCCTAAGGCGCCCCCGCCGGCCCCCCTTCTTAACGTCTTGCTTACAAGACAGCATTTGGAGACAATTTCTCATCAGACCTTCTTGTAAACATCCTCCTGGATGCAGCCAGCCTGAAGAGCCCTTATTAGAAACACCTGTGCCCGACGCAGGCCTGGTGAGTGACAGCTTGCAGAGCCGCCGCTGCCCCCCTGCCAGGCCTGGGGCTGGTGAAATGGGTGGGATGGGAGATGGGGATGAGGGTTCGAGTGGGGAGCAGCCTCCTCCCCACATGGGCTTACCCACAGGGCCAGTGTTGCTGAGGCAGTGCCCCTCCCCTTTCAGCGTGGGAGACTCAGGGAGGTCAGGAAGGCCTAGTGCACAGAAATCTCTCATCAGTTCATTCTGGTGGTGCCCCAATTTCCCTACATTAGTCACTCCTTTGAGTTACACATGGTCCTCTTCAGGTTCTCTAAATAAAATGCCAGCTACCCTTCTTCCTCATGCCTACATCCCTGGGAGCATCGACACACTAAGTTTCTCACCACTTTACGTGAATGAGAATATTCAAGACTTTCAGCACTGTCCAACCTTGAGGAGTGATACCTGGGAAGAGGCAGATCTGAGGCTCCCTTCATGGGCTTTTCAGGCTGGAAGGAACCTTGCCATGCCCATAGAGTTATGGAAAAGCACAGCCTGAGCCCACCGGCCACGTCTTCCTCCACAGGGCAGTTGCAAGCCATCTTCCCTGCACCAACCAAACATTGTAGCTGGTGTTGATCCAAATCTCCATTGTACTAAAAGTAGGCAGGAGGAGAAAGGAAGGAGTAGGAGGAAGAGGACCTGCATAAACAGGGCCTTGCACTCCTACATCAATGCTTTGCCATGTACATCCTGCCACTGGTCTTTTTTTTTTGAGACGGAGTTTCACTCTTGTCACCCAGGCTGGAGGAGTGCAATGGAGCATTGTGGCTCACTGCAAACTCCACCTTCTGGGTTCAAGGGACTCTCCTGCCTCAGCCTCCTGAGTAGCTGGGATTACAAGTGTGCACCACCACGCCTGGCTAATTTTTGTATTTTTAGTGGAGATGGGGTTTCACCACATTGGCCAGGCTTGCCTCAAACTCCTGACCTCTTGTGATCCGCCAGCCTTGGCCTTCCAAAGTGCTGGGATTACAGGTGTGAGCCACCGCGCCCGGCCTGCCACTGGTCTTTAATGGGACCTTCGGGCACTCCCTTCAGCCTTCCCATGCCGCCTCACTTGGAACTCCTGGCCAAGCACCTGAGGCTCTTGCTGCAATCGTGTTTGCTGAATTCCCCTGCCACTTGCCTGCTGCCCTGTCCTAGGACCCGCTGAGGCCAGGTCCTGCATTGGTCCATCTCTCAGCCTCATGGGGGCCTGGAGAGGGACCTTCTTCTGCTTATGGGGTTGGACATCTTGACGTGGCCCCCTGCCTAAGGACTGGATTGCTCTAGATGGAGTAGAGGCTCAGGGTCTCTCAGGGCCCAACTGAGACAGCCCACCCCAGCCTCATCCGTGACCTCCCAGGGGACCACATTGCCCTGAGTGGGAAAGAGGAGAGCTGGAAGGAAACCTGTCTCTAATGAGGTGGGCAAAAAGAGGAAGCACATGCTCCATGAAATAAATTAGTGGAATCTCAATTCCGATAAATCCAGTTTCTTTAAAAAAAAAAAAAAGCAACTGGTAGGAAAAGAAAATGTAATTTATGTCCATTGAAAGGAGGCCAGGTTTAAATTGATGAAGTCTCCTGTTTATGTAATAAATCCATTTCCATTCATGTCACCAATATATTTATCCATACACCCTGGTCCAAGTCAAATCTTCATTATTTTATTATTCAATGGGGGGCAGAGGGGAGGGCAGGGGAACAGAGTTCTGTGTCGAATTAATAAAGTCTCACTCTCTCCCCCAGATCCCTCCTCACACAGGGACAATTTATTCCTAAGAAGGAGGCAGAAGAACTGGATGCAATTTATGTGCTTTGAAAGAGACCCAAACGTAATTAGGCAAAGTCTCAAGTTCACCGAGAAATAAATCCCAGAGAAAGTAGCCGGGGGTAAAATTTACGTTCCCTGAAAGTCTGAAAGCTTCTCTCCCACTGGTTCCGCCCCTCCCCCAGGCCACCGTGCTTGGTTTCCCAAGCCTGCCAGGCCCCAGGATTCTCTTCAGTGCCCCCACTTCCACGGGGCCATGTGCCAATAGGCCCCCCAGAGGGAGTCGCCCTGCCTCTGCCTCTCTCCCTGCCCACCGTGGTCCTCAGGAGATCTGAGGGGCTAGAGATGGCAGCCGATGGGACTCGGGCTTCTCACCCTGCCCGGTGCATTCACCCCAGAGAAAGGAAGAGCTACCAGGAGTCTCTGCCACTACAACCAGACAGAGGGTTTTGGGGAGCAAGGCAGTTTCCTCGTGATATACCAGCCCCTCCTCAGGGTCCAGGAAGTCCTGCTTTATTTCACTCCTGCAGCTCCAGCTTCGTTCACACTGGGCAGAGGGTCAGGAGAGGGAGTGCCTTGTTCCCAGGAAGTCAGGCGAGCGCAGCTGGGATGGGGTCTACCTCAAGGAGGGCTGTGCTGCTGAGAGGGACCCTTAGGTGGGGTGGGCAGAGCAGAGTTTCCCTACACCAGAAGCACACAGGCTACCAGGAGCTCTGTGTGTGGAGCGTCCATCTGCTCCAGGTTCTCAGTTTGAAAACCTCCATTTTCCTCCTCCAGCCACCAGACACATGCCTTGGAATGTAGTTTAGTGTGGCCCTGGGAGCGCAGATGCCCTCGGGGTTGGTCTGCCCTTGGCAAGGGGCTTCTGAGCACAGCACACAGAGCTGGGAGTCTGCCCTGCTGGGGGTCGTGTTGCTTCTGGCACCGCAAAGAGACCACTTCAACCCACTGTGCCCCAGGGCCTCCTGGTAGGGGAACAGGACCATGGCCATCGCCATCCTGCCTCTTCTCCCCGCAACTAGCAGGCATCCCGCCCCTGGCAATGAAGGTAATTGCCCTCCTAAAGGGGGCTGGACATTGATGATGAGCACTAACCGAGCCCAGGCTGGGCCAACAGAGAGGGCAGACGTGGCAAGTGACCCACAAGGACTCCTGCTGGGGGCAGGACTGGAAGGGAAGGAGTTAGGGGCAGCTGCCAGGCTTCTGGCTTGAGCAACAGAGTGACTTGGGAAGCTGTTTGCTGTAATAAGGAGTGCTGGGGGTCAGAGCTGGGTGGGCACCAATGATGAGTTTACCTGAGGAGGAGCAGGTTTCGGGGAAGGGCAAGAGGGATAAGCTGAGTTCAGTTTTCTAGCAAGAGAGATGGCCAAGATTGCTGTACTTGTGGGGAGGTATCCAGTTGGGACACAACAAGGCCTTCAGAAGGGAGCACCTGAGAGTTGTTGCCACAGAGATGGTCACTGATTCCAGGCACAGCCATGCTCATCCAGGGTGTGTGGAGTGAGCCTGGCCAAGACCACAGGACAGAGGGCCTGCAAAGGACCACAGACAGCAAGCCAGTGGAAGCAGGGGCATTACGAAGGGAGACGGGTCCAACGGTGTCCAATGCTGAGAGAGGACAGTGCACTGAAGACCAAGATGCTTGCATCACTGTTGGTAGTGGAGGACCCAGATGGTCTCGGTGAGAGCCCTTTGGAGAAGCAATGGGGCAGAGCAAAGGTCAGATCTTGGAGCAGGGAAGGAGAGAGCAGGCTGCAGTGAAACCGAGGAGCAAGCAGAGTTTTGGGGATGAGGGTAGATGCTGGAGCGTGTTTGCAGTCTGAACAATCACTGACACAGGATGGCAACACGCAGTGCTGGGACCAGGGCTTGCAAAAGGCACCAGGGGGCTGGCTCCCAGGACAGAAGGCGACTGGAAGTTTGGAGAGCATGTGAGACCCTTTTCACGGGAGATGGGAAGGAAGGCAGCTCCGGGCACGAGATGGAGGCATGTGCCCAACTTCGGGGAGGGATAGGGAAGTGGCATGTTAAAAGCACTGTCTTAGAATGTTGGGGGCGCTGCATATTGAGACCCAGGTGCTGCCTTTTCTTGCCAAGCTGATGTTCTTTGTAAGAATGAATCTTGGATTTTTCAGCTTTTGCCGGCCACTGGCTGACAAGGTGACCTGTTGAAGGCTGGCCACTGGGCCAGGGCTGGGGAATGTCCAGATTCTAGATAGCACCTGGAAGTACTGGATTCAGGGTCTACTCTCCTTTGCTGTGGTTCAGGAAAGGCTCCTCAGGTGCAGGGGCCCAGCACACAGAGCCTTTGGAGCTTCCTGTATCTAGCAAGCACCAATTACCCATACAAATTAGCAGTGACCTGGATGCCAGGAATGCTGATGCCTTTCTCAAAAAGCCCCAGCCTGGGCACCAACCATGGGCATACTCCTTCCAGAAGGCTGCTTCCCATGAGCCACACCTCTGGGGAACAGTCACCAGGACAGCAGGGGGCCAACTGATCCAACATCCATGTTATTGCTCAACAGCAGCCCGCGGCATACGGTGACGGGAAATGGGCTCGCAGTTCAGCCAAAGGGCTGCTGTCTTTGATGATGCAACAATTGCCTTATCTGTGACATGGCAATCTAGAGGGTTCAGAAGGGGAGCTCTTCCACCCTCAGCAACCTCTGTTGCTCAAGCTAGAAACCTGGGAGCTGCCTCTAACTCATTCCCCCGACATCCTGCCCCCAGCAGGAGTCCTGTGGGTGACTTGCCATGTCTGCCTCTCTCTGTGGGCCCAGCCTGGGCTTGGTCAGTCCTCATCATCATGCCCAGCCCCCGTTAGGAGGGCATTTGCCTTCATTGCCAGGAGCAGGATGCCTGCTAGTTGTGGGGAGCAGGGGCAGGTTGGGGATGGCCAGGGGCCTGTCTCCCTACCAGGAGGCTCTCAGGCTGACTGTAGGTGACCTGGGCAGGTGTGGCCAGGTGGTTGTAAAGACACTGGAGGGGATGAGGACCATCTTATGACCTGGGGGTGGAAAGACTGTGGCTGCTGCTGCCTCTCTGGGGATGATCTCCGCATGGTCACACAGCACTAATGGGGACCATTCAGTCCCAGACTGACTTCCCTGATCTGGGCAGCAGAGACTCTGGCTATAAAATTCCTGTTTTATGAGGTTCTCTGGGAAGCCAAAACTCCCCTGGCAGGCCTACCAGGGCAGCCCCAGAGGAGCTCTGCAAAGGAAGCCTTGCTGCCAGGACACATTGCATCTCCGTCACGCTACGAGCAACTCAGTTCTCAAAAGCCCAAACACCCGGCCGGCTGTCACAGATCTCAGAGGAGGTCCCTGGCTTCGTTATGAAGGGCGGACCATGAATAATGACCCCAAGATCCTGCTCCCCTTGACCCAGGCACAGTGAGAGAAACAGGGTACAGGGAGAAAGTCAGTGCAAATCCAAGTCTCTGCCTCCATTCTGCATCAGCCCCCTAAAAGTCCCCCTAGTAGACCTGAGAGAGGGCAGTGCACTGACTCTCCCAGGGAAGAGGATTCATGTGCAAGTCACTCATTGAGGAAATGTTCCCAGGAGAGACCCGCAAAAAGAGAGAGGAAGCAGGGAGGGACAGGGAAGAGGCTAAGTCAGGGTGTGATTTCAGGTGAAGCCCCAGCCTCTGCCTGACCCCGCAGGAGCTCTAGAGCATAGAAGGCGTGAGTCTATCATCCTAGAGATAAAGAACCTGAGCTTTCACGTTCCTACACCAATAGGACTTAACTTCAATCTGTCCCAGTGGATAGAAACTCTTGGCACTTCTAGATCTCCAACAGTCCTGGTGAGGCAGCTCCAGTGACCTGAGAGTAGCTTTCAAAGGTACACACTCTTAGAAGCAAAGCTTTCAGGAACTGGGGATGAACACACAGGACTGGTAAGGGGTATGTGGGCAGAGCCCAGTGGCATCCGTTACATCTGGTGATGTCATTGGTTAGAGATTGCCTCTCAGAGCTGAGAAAAAGTACTAAAAGGCCTCTTTGCCCCCAGAGCTCCGAAGCATTTGCCCTGGGTGGTAGGCCCAAATTCTTGCAAACTGCCTATTCCATTTCCTGGGTGGGTACTCACAGGCTGGACCCAAAGCCAAGTTTCTTGTCCCCATCAAAGGGACAAATCTTCTGTTCTGTCAGGATTAGACATACCAGTCTGTTGCTTTCAATCTTAGCAAGAGGTAGCTGCTTCTTGTTCTGTAAACTTCAAATGTGGGATCACAGTGACTACCCCCATTGATTCCTGTCACAGCATTCCACCCAACAGAGGTGTCGATTGAAAACCATCCACCCTCTTCCCAGTGTGGATCACACTGGCCTGGTCTTCGGTTCCCAGGCAGGAACCCTCTGGGCTGTGTGGTTCTAGTGTTGAACAGATGTGTCCTGAGAACCTTGATGCCCACCTCACAACTCCGGGAATCACATAGGAAAAGAAAAAGTCCTGTTTTTAAGTGGGATAAGTGACAACTGGTCCCTAGGCCCCTCCTTCCTTTCTGGGACTTGAAGCATTAGGTTCAGCTGTGTAGCTTTTGTATGATCAGCAGAAAGACTAGACTAAGGGACATGACAAGCACCCACTCCTGCAAGGGCTCCAAGCCATCAAGGCTATGTACTTGGGCCATGACCTGGGCCTTTCAGAACTAAAGTCAATAAACTCTGAACCTGAACCTGAGCTCTTACAGAGAAGCAGTGGAAGATAGAACTCTGTGGTCATGGTTCACTTTTCTTTTGGTTACAAAGAAGCTCCTATCAAAATGTTGTGATTAGGAACCAACCATAGTTTGCATTTTTTCAATATAATTTTTCCCTTACTTTCCTTTTACTCTCTCCACACCCCTTCATGTTAGGGGGCCATCTACCCAGACATTTCCTTTTGAGGGCTCTTAAATTTTCATGGAAAATAGCAATCTTCTTGCCTTCTTGCTCAGCAGAGCTCATTTACTCTGATTGTTTAACCTGAATTCTGCTACTCAGTTCTATTCAAAAGCTTGGTTTATAGAAATGGTCGTCATGAGGGTAGGAGGATGGTTCCTGGTGATATGAAAATCTCATTCCTGAATCAAGCCTGGCCATCCTAAATCATCACAGAGCTCATACTTGGACCACATGGCTTTGAACTCTCCTATAATTGCTGTTATTTAATTGTCTTTTAGGCCTCAGCTTGCACTTCATTTCTATAGTCAGTACTAAGTTTTGTATAACTGTATATATGGTTTGAAACTTAGTAAAGTTATCTGAAATGTACTATTTATTATGGGGAATTGCCTAAAATCTCATCTGTCACAGTACCTATTGCTCCCAGGAGCAATTCATAGGAGAAAAATCTCTCTGATCTCATGGCCAAGAAGCCACAGCCACTGGTCTGCTTTTGAGAATCCTATAAATCATCATCTGTTTCTCTTTGCTTCAGTTGTTAGGAAGCTCCGAGCCAAATTAGCATCCTATCTCTGTTAGCACATGTGTGAGAGTTTCTATAGACTAGCTGGGTCGGCGGACACACATCTTCAACTTTACTGGGTATTATCAATTCATTGTCCATGGAGGCTGCAGCAATTTACATTCCCATCAAGTGAGCTACAGGGTTCCTGCTTCCCCCTGTCATCATGTCACCATGCTTAGTTTTTGCCAAGCTGAGAGGTCTGAAGTAGAACCTCATTACTTCTTCAATTTGTATTTTCCTAATTATTCAGGGGCATCTTTCATGTATTTGTTGGCCTTGTGGTTAATTCACTTGCAAGTTGCTTGTTCAGAGCTTTCGAACCTTTTCTTCCATTGAAGTATTTTTCTTTTCCTCATAGGTTTCCCTATGATTTGTAAGATCTTCCTTTTACTCCTGACTTCATCTTACTCCCTAATCTGTTTTGCCCCCATCTTGATTTCATTCACTATTTATTTTTATATTATTGCTATATGTATCCATGTGAGCATAGAATACAAGAGTATCCACGGATACTCTTGGGGTTATATTAATCAGGGTGGGGTAACTGTGGTAATATACAGCCCCCAAGTTGAAATGGCTTAACAGAAAAAGAGTTTCTTTCTCTCCCTGGTAGCAGTCCAATGCCTGTTCTCCTGATTGGGTGACTCCCCAGTGTGATTCTGGGACCTGGAATCTGCCAACTCTATGGGTTCCTGAGTTCTCTGCTGGACCCTTCACAGCCAGGCCAGGCCTCCAGGCTAGACCTGGAGTCACCTACTCCTGCTTATATCCCGTTGGCCAGAACTTAGTCACTGGTCTCATCTTCCTGCAAGGGAGGCTGGCAAATACCTTGCCCAGGAGGCAGAGGAAGTGGGGTTTGGAGAACACATCACCATCTCTGCATTATTTAGATATAAACACATATTTACTTTTGTCTTTCAATCTGTATTGAGGCTTAGTATGATTGTCTTGTTCTCTTAATATCATCTCAGATCGTTTATGTTATAGCAGCAAACCATTCGTACATCCAGACTTGGGAGAGGGAGGCTCAGGGAGAAGGAGCTCAGCTCCATTCAGGCTCCATGCAGGCAGAACTGCCTTGAGTTGCAATTACTCAAAGTGCTAAGAAACCCACTTTGTTAAGAAGGATGGAGAAAGAGTGACCAGAGGAAAGAAATCCCTGGGAAAGTAGAGACACAGACATCAAAAGAGAAACTCATTTCTAGATAAAGGAAGTGCACTGTACTCTCAGATGGAGAAGGAGAGAGTCAGTAGAATAAAGAATAGCCAGGCAGCTGATCTCAGAGAGGAGGAAGGAGGGTGGGTGGGCATGGCCTGAGGGCAAGCGTCTGGGTCTGCTGAGAGCATCCCAACAGCTGTGCCGTCCTGAGCCATGGAGGAGCAAACTAACAAGTCAACACAGTCCCTGCCCTCAGGGGGCTCACTGTCTGGAAGGACAGGCACATCCTCCGTGGATTATGCAGTCAGGCCGTGATAAATCATATGATAAAGCTCTCAACAAGCTGCCAGCGGAATAGCAATCACAGCAAATGGATTCTGCTGAGAGCAAGGAGAAAGCATTTACACCAGGCTTTAAAAGCGTGTGGAATGTGCTACAGGGAAGGGGAAAAGTTGTAAGGACTTTGCAGATAATGATGCTCGCTGGAACTAAGCAGTTCACTTAGACCTGCTCCTAGCGTGTATTGTGTCAGTGAACCTCACAACCACTCGATGTTACTCTAGCTCCACTTTGAAAGTGTGAAGATATCAGAGGAGACATGCCCAGAACCTCAGCCAGAAAGTGGCAAAGCAGGCAGCAGAAAGGGTGTGAGAAGGACATGAGGAGCAGAAAGCATGTGGTGTGTTGGGGCAGAGTACTACGTGGCCTCCTTCTCTTCGGCTCAGACCCTGACACTCAGCAGTGCTGCCCACCAGGGAGAGTTCAGGCCCAGACCCGTTCCCTCTCACCAATGCCCAGCATCCCTCTAGGGCTGGAGCGTGGCACAAGACCCTCTGCCCAGCGTATGCTGCATCCTGCCAGGGAGCCCAGATCTCTGAGTCTGCTCTGGACCTGCTCGGGGAGATGAGAGGCCATGTCAGTCATAGGGGTGGAGTGTGGACAGAAAAGGGGCTCTGGAGTTAGGCAGTCCTGGGTTCAAAGACTGTTTCAAGTCCTTCCCAGCATGCAACCTCCAGCTGAATGGTAAGTTCTTCTGGTCTTGGTTTTCTCATCCTTGTGATGAGAATAACAGTAAGACCAATATCTTGGGACCAATGAGGATTTAAATAAGAAAACTAGATGTAGACATCTCATGCTGTCACCTGGGCCTTGATTCAGTGAGGGGCTTGTTGAATCTTAATTATCTGTGATATTTGTGGGCAGAGGGGTCTCCCCAGGGCCCTCCTTGCTGCCCCGAGCTGGCCATGCCAACCTTCTGAGGGATGTCCAATTCTGGCCCTTCTCCCTCTTCCTTGTAGCCTTTGGGGGCTGAACCGCGGCAGTCAACCCTCCTGGGTTTCCCACCTAGTGTCTCTGCTTGCTCCTGCCCATCTCAGTTGAGCAGATACAGATCAACCCACAGGAGCTCCACCACACCCCTCCCCTGCTCACACCCTGCCACCACTGCTTCCTACCCACCGAGATGGAACTCCTCTCTCTGGAGCTGAAAGCTCACACTATCTCCACACAGGGCTCTCCACACACCCCTCTCCCCAGCAGGGACCTCGGCTCTCACCTGCCAGCCTCGACGCCAATGCTCATGCATTTGTCTGTGCCTGGAATCTCAGCCACTGTGAAATCGACTTGCCCTTCAAGGCCCTAAGCAAATCCCACTCCCTGCACGAGACCTTCCCAGGAGTCACCCACTACCCTCACATCCTGATGCTCAGCCCCCTATCGCTCTACCGCCCTTGCTTCACTGTGCTTCACTGATGATTGCCTATCTGGTTGAGCACCCAGCTGTGGGGCCAGGTGGAGGCTCCTCTTGCCAAGAGATTGGCCCTGGGGAAGAGCTGTGTCCGTCCCAAGGAAGGAGTGCCTTTGTCTAACATGCACAAAGGTATCGTGTGGGCCAGCGGCAACTCCATCCTGCCCTAAGACTGGAAGTGCTCAGTTCAAGGTGGGACAGGACACACGTGTGGGCTCAGCCGCCCTTGCCAGACAGCACCCTTGCCGAATGGGCAAGTCAGCAGCCACTCTCTGAAAGCTTCCCCTTCTGTCCCCCCATGCTGCTCCACAGTTACTCAGGGTTCAGGAATTGTCCCCCGCTGGAGACAGATCTAGAGGAAGGTCCATGCCTTCCTTTTCCAGGAGGTACTGGACATTGAGACATAAACCCCAGAGAATAGCCAAACCCAGGAGACGCAAGTGCCAGGCTGCAGCCCACCCTCTAACTATAAGGTGGTGCAGCTCCCTGGGGCCAGGCCAGCAGCACTGGCTTCCTGCAAAGGTTGACCAGAGTGCCAGCCAAGCCTCCAGGGGAGGAGGTGAGGAAGGAGAACAGAGAGGCAGAGGAGGGTGGGAAGGCTACAGAAAGGAGAAACCCGGCTAAGCCAGGGCCCCTCCATGAGCCCCACAGGCTGTTAACTGCATGAAGAAGTGCTGTGGGAAGGCCAGTGACAATTGAAATCATTCCCCCTCCATTTGCTGTGGTGTGTTTCCTGCCCAGGACGGGGACTCCAGAGGAAAGGGTGTCTAGAGGAAGAGCAAACCTTCCCTGGGGACCCTCTTGAGATGTCATCCCTTTGCCCTTTCTTCACTCCCTCCTGGCCCTGCTTCTGCCCTAACCCAGGATGGGGAGAGGGAGGCTTCATGTAAGGAGGACCCAGAAGTCACACTCCCAGAGGGGCAGGGTGGCCTGGGGCCTGGCCTTCTGCAGAACCCTGGGCCAGCTCCCAACAGCCTGGTCTGTGGAAATTGGATGATGTCCCCCTCCCTCGACGCCCCAGCCCCTGCCTCCTCCTCTCTAGCCCCAGTTGGCAGTGCTTAACTGGACACTCCCTCTGTCTGAGGCCAGTCCCCACTGGGAACCTGGCCAAACCATCTGAGGCCAGGACGCATGGACAAAACAACCCAGGCCACCTCTGCCTCCACCCTATGGTGCGCACATCTCCCCTGGCCAGAGCACTGCCCACGAGGAGCCATCATGTTCTCACACAACTCCAGGGCTGGGACATTCTCGGGCCAAGAGCCAGGAGAGTCCAGCGCAGCAGGCACCTATGCTGACACTCATTTGGTCCAAACTCTTCATTTTGTTGGAGCAACTGTGGTCCTGGAAGGGCCAGTGGCTAACTGTCTCAGGCTGTCCAATAGCCCAGAAGCTCTCTGCCAGGTCCAGGGGTCCCCCTGATTGCTGTAGCAGGATCCCACGTCCCTTCTTCTTGGGGAAATGACAGAGTTGGTGGCATGTGCTTTGTCATCAACTCTATTTGAAAACTGTGAATGGATCTGAGCTGCTTGGGAGGAGGCAGAGAGAGGCCAGTAATGGTTTAGTCTTAACAAAATAAAATTTTATGTTCCTTAAATACATGAAGTCACCCAGAACGGCCATTAACGAAGTGTGGTCAAGGAAAGGTACTGGCTGCCTCAGAGATGAGGTCAGAGTTCACTTGTGATTGGCATGCTAACTGCTCCCATGCAACTGGGTGTTGCCAAAGGGCACAGCACTCCCTCTGCCATCTGGAACACAACATTTGCCCAGAGGCCAGTAGCTCCTGTTATTATTATCTTGTTCCCACTAGGAGTTTGTTCAGCACATGTTCCCATCAGCAGGGTCCAATTCCTCTCTGGCCTTGTAAAAGCATCACGAATTCTAAATTAGAGGTGTCTGAGCTAACGAGGGCCTCTCCCTACTCTTCTTAAGTTTCTTCCATTGTGTGTTTCTCATCCCCACCACCATCCCCCGGCTAGATCTTCAATTCCACAGAGACAGGGACCATGTCTTCTATTTCATCCATTCAACGAGTATTGATTGACCACCTGCCATGGGTTGTACCAGGTGCTTTGGGGAATACAAAACATGGGAAAGTCACGTCTTTGCCCTCAAGAAAGAGGTGATGGCTCTGTTTCTTCGCTTTGTGTAGCCATCAGTATTTTTAATGCTATTTTAGACACTAGCTCCTTTAATAACCACAATAGTCCTGAGGGCATGGGCGGAGCTAGTATTGTTTCTGCATGTCGGATGGGTAAACTGGGGCTCAGAAAAGCTACCTGACTCCCCCAGAGTCACACAGTCTGTTGGTGGCAAAGCTTGAGCTAGAACCCCTGGTTTCCTGTCCTTTCTAATAGGGGGCAGTTAGGGACATGCATGCTCACACACACAACCTCCTCTGCCAGCTTGTTGGAGGAGGTTGGATCATGCCCTCCTCTTCTTTGGCCTTGCCTAAGATAGCTCCAAATATCCCCATCCCCATCCCAGCATGTACAGTTTAAGCAAACATAGCTTCATGAAAGTAGAGTCCGTTCTCCCTCACTGGGGGCTTAAACAAGAAAATGATAAAAGCAATGAAAAAAAATGATATAAGAAATTTTGTATTTAGCCAAATGCTTATAGGAGAGGAGGGGCCTAACTGACAGGAAGCACCCCCCAACTGCACTCAGCGCCTCCCACAGGGTTCTGCCAAGAGCTCTGCGAAGGAGGTGTCTATCTGTTCAGTGGGTGGATTTTGCACATAGCTTTAAAGAAAACAGAGGCCCCATAGTTGGCTATAACATTGTCCTATGGGCTCCCTGGGGACAATTAAGTGGTTCTATCCCAGGAAGCAGCCAGCAGACAACTGATTTTGTGTCTGAAGTGCACACCAGCCTTTTATCTCTAACCCAAAGGGGTTAAGCATGAGTGTGCTGATGGCTTGGTGTCGCTCATCTTCACTGCTAGGGACAGGGCTCTGAGGCAAAAATGGAAGCCTGGTGAACTAAACTGGGGTGGGGCACTGGGTATCCCCTCTTCCCTTTTCACAACATCCCCCCATTTATTCCATTGCTTGACTGCTGGATGACGCTAGCTCCCCCGACGACATTCCGTGGATGTGACTAGCCAGGCGGGAGGGGCTGGGGGAGGAGGAGAAGGCAGATGTTGCCACCTGGCCTTCACTCCACAGGCCTGGGTGGAAGTGGACAGTCAACTTAAAGAGTAAAGAGTCCATATGGGCGGAAGCGACCTCTGGGGAGGAGGCAGGGTTAGACCCCGGAGGGGCCCGCCTGGGAGCTCCCTCTCAGGGATCGCAGCAGAAGAGAAACATCTCATGAGTCTGGGGAAGTTTTGTCCCAGGATAGCTGTGGTTTTCAAACTTGAGTGCACATCAGAATCCCCTGGGGGACTTGGGAAAATACAGATTCCAGGGCCTCACCTCTCCCCAGAAACCTCCAGTTTCTGATTTGTATTTTGGGTCTGGGGTGAGGCCCAAGAATTTGTATTTCTATTCAGTTCCCAAGTGATGCTGCTCCTCGGGTCACTTGAAAATCACTGGAGTTTTCTAGAAGAATTGACAAGTTGACCTGCTATAGGGGGAGGTTCAGAACAGAAGATGAACAAATGCCTGCCTTCAAAGACCTCCTAGCCTGCTCTGCAGTGGCGGTCTGGGACAGTAAGTCATGGAAGTGGACCAAATGGCATAGACAGGGAGATATTAAGGCTGACGTGAGGGATCAGGGGGAGTTGGGTGGGGCCTCCTAGTGTGTTTGTGTGTGTGTGTGTGTGTGGTGGGGAGAAGGAGTTAGGCTTTCCCTGCCTTGGGAGTTCATTGGAACTGCTAGCTCTGCTTCCAGTTCCTACTATTTGACCTCATATAAGTGTCCACAGCTTTCCAGGACTCTTCCTACAATGAAAGTAATTTCATGGGGATTCCTCTCTGTATCTTCTCCATCCTCCAATCCAAGCCAAACCCCTGCCTCCTCCAGGAAGGCTTCTCTGGCTGCTCCAGCCCTTCTGGGCCTGTGCTCCTGGCTCTCCCCAGGCCACAGAGGCTGGACCACATGTGTTCCTTCTCCTATTGAGCTCCTAGTGGCCTTCACGTGGCTGGGCCACAGCAGGCACTCCATGAATAATACTAAGCTGACTTAGATTTAGAGCAGAGCTAAGAGAGCCAGGAGTGGGAGGCAAGGGATGGCAAGGCCACGGGCTCCCAACTGCTGAGCTAAAAGTGGAAAGTACGATCACAGCCGCGGAGGCTTGGCCTTCTTCCTTCTCTCTCCATCTGCTTTGCAAGGAAGGGAGCAGAGAGAGGCCACAGCACGTTACTCACTTGCTGAAGTCACGAACTGAGGCAGTCAGGGCAGGAGGGTTAGGGAAGGACGCTGACCCTTCTGTCCCAGTGAATGTCCTTTCTAGCCTCTCTACTTATTCAGGCCCCAAATTAGGACATTTCCTGGCCCTCATCCAATTCCTCAGGAAGTTCAGTCAAGTCTTCCTTTAACACACACACACAGCCATCCATACCCGCTGCCTCTCACTGACACCACCCTTGTCCAGGCCACCTTCATTCGCCTGGCCCCTGCAGTAGCGTCCGCTCTTGACACTCTGCTCTAACTCGGGTTCCCTCTAATCCACTCGAGCCAGAGTGAGATTTCAGAACTGTAGGCTAGTCTCATCCCTTCCCTGATTAATGCTTTGAAAGGCTCCCCATCGCTCTTACTGATAGAATAAAATCCCGACTCCTTGCTATGGCCTTCCAGCCTGGAGCTGGTCCCTGCTCCCTGCTCACATCTCCCAGCACCCCCCGCTGCTCTCCTCCTCACTTCCCCGCGCTGTGGCCACATCAGCCACCTGTGTGTATTGGGGCCCTCACCCCCAGCCTTTCTGCACAGGCTCTTCCGCTGTCAGAAATGCCCTCCCTACAACTCCTCACACAGTCACTCGTTCACCTATGAATCAGGCACAAACTAGAAGCTAATGACCACTGGAGGATGGCGTGATTTGTTGTTGTAGACAACAGTAGTTCCAGGAGCGGTTAGACAAAAGAATTCCCAGCCCCATGGCAGGCTTGAGGGCAACAGGTTTCAAAGGAAGTGAACACCCAACTTTTTATTCCTCCTACTAGGAGACCCAGACACCTCTGAGGCTCAGACAAGCAAGAATTCTTCACAGCACCCCCAGGAGGCCTGAGGTCCTGTCTCTTGCCTCGGTGGGCATCAGGAAAGCTCAGGGGCAGGCCTGGGCTGTCATTCACATCACACTCCATGTGAGTGATCCCCTGCGGTGGGAGCTGCCTGCGGTGCCCTGTGGAAGACACTGTGAGAATCTGTTTCTTAGGGGAACTGGGAGATAGACCAGTGATGCCTTTTCCTGGGAGGAGGGGTCAGTGAAAATAAGGAAGTCACGTCCACTTCCATGTTTCCACACAATGGCTTCTGCAGGGGGAGTGATAGGCAATGCCGGGGAAAGTAGAAGCCATTTGGATTTCAATTATTTCTGGAGCTCCGCCTCATCCCCTAAGGGTCAGCCTTATTTCACGTGTTTGTTGCTACAACGGCCTCTGGTTAAGGTGATCCTAAGTGATCAATAAGAAGCAAAATGACAATATGTGATCCCTGTGTCCCCACCCCACTTTGGATCCTGCATCCCATTCTACAGATGGCTGAACTGATAGGCCAACCCCATTGTTACTGGGCTCCAGGAAAATTACAGGAACAGCTGTGAAATGCCTAGCACAGTGCCTAGCACAGGTTAACCACTGTTGTTGTGGGTTCTGTTGATGGATCAGTGATGGGGGCGGGGATTTTGGAACAACAAGGACTTCCTGGCACCTCTAAAATTATACTCCAAAGAGAAAGAATTGGAAGAAAGAGAAGAAAAGGGGGAATGACAGTACTACTTCCCGATATGCTTCTAATTTGGAGATACTGGCAGAGGGCTGGGAGACAGCGTGGCGGGGGGAGCAGAGCCCTGAACCAGGGCCAGGAGCCTGGGGTCTGGAAGCTGCTACTTCGAGATCTCGGGCCATGACCTCCCCGCTCTGCCTCCATTTCCCCTCTGCACATGAAGGGGCCAAGGGGAAAGCACCCCAGGCCAGCTCCCGCCCAGCGCTGCAAGTCTGGGATTCTATTTAGGAACATGCAGCCCATCTGGTTCCCATTGAGGAGGCTGCGTTTTCTCAAATGCCGCCTCCCCCTCCCCTGCAATCCACAGATTCCCACCATGTGACTCCATCTTCTCCCAATGGTGTCTGTTTTATGACTTGTTGTTCTGTGTGCGTGATTTGAGTTTGGGGACTTTTTTAAATCCCCCACACACAGATTCCCCTCCCTCTTCCAGAAAACGTGGAGCCTGAACTTTTGACTGCCTGAAACCCTCAGGAGAACAGCCTTGAGGACAGAGAGCAGGAGGAGATGGATGTCTCCACCCGCCTCCTACTGCCAGTGTCTCGACTTCTTGTTCTCTGTTCGAAGCTCTGGTCCTGATGGGTCCTCACGAACCCGGGAGAGCTGAGGCTGGAGAGGAGGCTGGGAGAAAATCGGTTCGGTTTAACAGTTCAACCAACCAGTGTTTATTGAGCCGCCCAGGCCTGTATGTGCTGGAGCTGCAGAGGGGAGAAGCCAGGCTCAGGGCAGAAGGTGGCTACACGCAGCTCAGCAGGGGACAGGCTGGCTGTGGGCTGGGTACTTACCTCCACCCTGGCAGGAGAGGGCCGCAGAGAAGTCTCCCTGAAAGTGGCCATACCCCATCATTTGTTCATTCACTCATTTCACAACTATTTATTAGGCCCCTTGTAGGTGCCAGGTCCCGTACTCGTGGAAGGAGCTTATAGTCTGGAGAATAGACAAACATCAAACAGATAATGATAAACATGGAAATATACAGACACACCTTACAGATATTGTGGGTTTGCTTCCAGGTTACTGTAATAAAGTGTATATCACAATAAAGCAAGTCACGAATATTTTGGTTTCCCAGTGCATATAAAAGTTATGTTTACACTATTCTGTAGCCCATTAAGTGTGCAGTAGCATTATGTCTAAAGCAACAATGCCATACCTTAATTTTAAAATACTTATTGCTAAAAAATTCTAATGATCATCTGATTCTTCAGAGAGTCACAATCATTTTGCTGGTGGAAGCTCGCCCCATGTTGATGGCTGCTGACTGATCAGGGTGGTGGTTGCTGAAGGTGGAGATGGCTGCTACAATTGCTTAAAATAAGGCAACAATGAAGTGCACCACATCAATCGACTTTTCCTTTCACCAGAGACTTCTCTGTAGCAGGCAATGCTATTTCATAGCATTTTACTCACAGTAGTACATCTTTCAAAATTGGAGTCAAACCCTGCCACTGCTTTATTAACTTAGTTGATGGAATATTCTAAATCCTTTGTTGTCACTTCAACAATGTTCACAGCATCTTCACCAGAAACCACTTTCTTTGCTCATCCATAAGAAGCTACTCCTCATGAATTCAAGTTTGATCATGAGATAGTAGCAATTCAGCCACATCTTCAGGTTTTACTTCTAACTCTATTTCCTTGATATTGCCACCACATCTGCAGTTATTTCCTCCACTGAAGTGTTGAACTCTTCAAAGTAATCTGTGAGAGTTGGAATCAACTTCTTCTAAACTGCTGATGTTGGTATTTTGACCTTCTCTTAGGAATCAGAAATGTTCTTAAAATGACATCTGAAATGGCAAATCCTTTCCAGAAGGTTTTCAATTTATTTTGCCAAGAGTCATCAAAGGAATCACTACCTATGGCAGCTATCACCTTACAAAATATATTTTTTAAATAATAAAGCTTGAAAGTCTAAATTACTGCTTAACCCATGGGCTGCAGAATGGATGTTGTGTTAGCAGGCATGAAAACGACATTCATCTGACCACCCTGGCTAATACGGTGAAACCCCATCTCTACTAAAAATACAAAAAATTAGCCGGGCATGATGGCAGGTGCCTGTAGTCCCAGCTACTGGGGAGGCTAAGGCAGGAGAGTGGCATGAACCCAGGAGGCGGAGCTTGCAGTGAGCGGAGACCGCACCACTGCACTCCAGCCTGGGAGACAGAGCGAGACTCCGTATCAAAAAAAAAAAAAAGGAAAACAACATTCATCTCCTTGTTCATCTCCATCAGAGTTCTTGGTTGACTAGGTACATTGTCAATGTGTGCCAATATTTTGAAAGAAATCTTTTTTTTCTGGGTAGTAGTTATCAACAGCAGGCTTAAAATATTCAGGAAACTATGCTATAAACAGATGTGCTATCATCCAGCCTTTGTTGTTCCGTTTCTAGAGCACAGGCAGAGTAGATTTGGCATAATTCTTCAGGGCCCCAGGATTTTTGGAACAGTAAAATGAGCATTGGCCTTAACTTAAAGTCACCAGCTCCATTAGCTCCTAACAGGAGAATCAACCTGCTCTTTGAAACTTTGAAGCCAGGCACTGACTTCTCTTTAGCTGTGAAAGTCCAAGCTAGCATATTCTTTTAATGAAAGGCTGTTTCATCTACACTGAAAATCGGTTGTTTAGCATAGCCACCTTCATCAATGATCTTAGCTAGATATTCTAGATAACTCACGGCAGCTTCTCCATCAGCCATTGCTGCTTCACCTTGCACTTTTATGTTGTGGAGATGGCTTCTTCCCTTAAATCTCATGAACCAACCTCTGCTAGTTTCTGACTTTTCTTCTGCAGCTTCCTTACCTCTCACAGCCTTCACAGAATTAGGAAGAATTAGGGCCTTGCTCCAGATTAGGCTTCGGCCTAAGGCAATGTTGTGACAGGTTTGATCTTCTATCCAGACCTTGGACACTTTGGCCGACTGTTTGGCACAAGAGGCCTAGCTTTTCGCCTGTCTCTGCTTTCAACATGCCTTCCTCACTAAGCTTGATCATTTAAAGTGAGAAACAGGTGACTTTTCCTTTTGCTTGAACACTTAGAGGCCATTGTAGGGTTATTTATTGGCCTAATTGCAATATTGTTGTGTCTCAGGGAATGGGGAGACCTGAAGGAGAGGGAGAGAGATGGGGAACAGTTAGAACACCACCACATTTATCAATTAAGTTCACCATTTTCTATGGGCACGGTTCATGGTGCCCCAAAACAAATACAATAGTAACATCAAAGATGACTGATCACAGATTCCCGTAACAGATATAACAACATGGAAAAGTTTGAAAGATTATGAGAATTACCCAAATGTGACACAGAGACACAAAGTGAGCCCATGCTGTTGAAAAAATGGCACCAAGAGACTTGTTCAATGCAGGGTTTCCAAAAACCTTCCATTTGTAAAAAACGCAGTATCTGGGACGCATAATAAAGCGAAGTGTAATAAAATGAGGTATGGCCTTTTGCAGTTATAAAGTGTGAAAATGCTAAGAGTGATTCTAAAGGGGGTCTCACTGAAATTAACTGATCCTTAAGGAAGTGACATTTAAGCACGATTGAAAGAAAGAGTAGGAGTTAAGAGGGAAAGCGTCTTCCTGGTAAGGAGAGTGCATAGAGAGGCACGGAGCCTGCAAGAGCTTTACACCTTCCAGGGACTGAAAGAAGAGCAATGCACTGAGAGCATGGGGGTGGGGCAGGGCAAAAAGCCAGGGCAGGGAGGTGGGGGCCAGATCATCTGGGTCATCGGGAGGCCAAGACTCAGCCTGAGGTCAGAGTCGGGGTCATTCTGAGGTCAAGTTTAGGGGTCAGTCTGAAGTGAGGATTATTGCACAGGCACCAGAGTGACAGGCTAGGCTCAGGCTGCGGCCAGGGTTAGGTCTGTGATGCCAGAATTAGGGGTTGGTCTGTGGCCAGGGTTAGACTCAGTCTGAATTCAGAGCCAGAGTCATTCCGAGGGCAAGTGTAAGGGTCAGTTTGAGGACAGTGTTAGGATCAGTCATTCATGAAATATTCACTAAGCATCTCCTTGGCCAACTCCCTAGGAGTAGAATGAGGGCCCTGACTATACCCCTGCTCTCCTGCGTCTTAGAGTTAAATGGGAAAGACAATCATTAAACAAGGAGTTGCCAGAGTAGTCCATTAATAATCACGGCGGCGAGTGCTGCGGATGGAACGTTAGGAACCTGAGACCTCAGAGCAGGGTTACTATATGGCCACATAGCAAATGACACCACAACTTTGCAGCTTAAGACAGCCACGGATTGTGCTCCCAGAATCTGTGGGTTGGGAATTGGAAAAGACATGGCAGGGATGGCTTGTCCATGCAGTCTGGGGCTACAGCTGGGTAGACCCACAGGCTAGAGCTGGAGGCTGGAATCGTTTGAAGGGTCCTCACTCGCACACCTGGCACCTGGGCCAAGGCTGATGACTTCTCCCTGTGACTTGGCCTCCTTGTAGCATGGCAGCCTCAGGGCAATCAATGCACACCAAGAAACAAGGAAGGGGAGTTCGGCCCCTCCCCTGATGGGGGTGTGGCGTGATCACACCATAGAAGAGCACCTGGATTAAATGTATTTGGAAACCTTTGAAAAATGTCATCTTCCATAGATACCAGCAAACGGCAGGTCAGTTTAGGCTGTGGTAAGGGGTCCATCCCCGAATAGGAAAAGAGAGTTTGCTTCTGGAGTACACATGGGCCTCTTTCACGGTGCAGCCAATCCCTTAGCTAGGTAGCCCCAAACCCACAGGACACACTGCAGCTAGGGCGGGAGGATTCTGGATCGAAGAAACTCTGCGACTGACCAGGTTCCAAATGCTTCCAGCCCTGTGCAGTAGAGAGAACTAACAATTTCTCAGAACTTGACTCTAATTCTTTATTCCCAGAGTCAGTTTTCCTCTGATAAAATGGGAGTTACATTCTCCTGGCCAGAGTAGATTGGAGACCAACAGTCCAAGCTGATTTGGGGGTTCCCTTAAGCTTGAGGAACATATACACAGGCCCAACTTTGACTGGATGCCACATTTTAAAAACATTTTATGCTTTTCAGGATGGTAGTTGTTAATAACATTTTGTTGATGAAATTAGAAGTTTTATGAATCAAATTTTTTATGAAATACTAGGTAACTCCATGCCTTAATGGAATCCTATGGTAAAACCATCTCTAAAATGAAGAATACTTTGTAAAGTTAAGAATTTCTCCCATTTCAGCTTTGTTGAAAATGCAGATTTGTGTTGACCTGATTTGGGGAGAGCAGCGGCTCCCTCCTCAGGCTCCAGGCTCAGATAAAATACCTCCTTTGCTCACACTGGTCTTTCTCTGCCATCTGGAGCTTTGTCCTCTGTCCTGGGGAGATGAGAGGAAAAGAAATGGGTCCTAACATCAGCAAGGATTTAAATCAGAAGTGGACAGAGCCTGGGTTGTATGGATCTCCAAGAAAAATAAAGACAGCTGGATCAAGCACCAACTGGGAGACTGTAAGGATGAAATGGGCAGTGCTGCCTCTGGGACCCCTTCATGCTGGGAATGGAAAGGGCTGCTCACAGTTCGGCTGCTGCCTCCCTGAGAGGCCTGTCTCTGGGCCTGTTTCCTCTCCTTGCCAAGTTGCCCCTGATGCCCATTGCACACCTCTTACCCTGATCCCAACAGCACCCCACTCACCTCTGCTCCCTTGGCAATGGCCAGAGTTCTGCAACAGCTTGGGGCATAACCCCCTTCCTCACTGGCCTTGGGAAACTCCACGAGCTTGGCCCAAGGGCTAGGGTCAGGCAGGAAGTGTGACCCAGATGACCTCATGCTGGGTTCTTGCCCTGCTGTTCATCCTTCAGCAGCTGGTGACTCACCTCAGGGGGGACAGGCCAAGGCCATTTGAAAACGGAAAGCCTTTGGGCCCCTTCCCTTCCAAGGGCTCCAAGAACAGGCTTTTGGCAGTTCTTGCTCTGCTCTTCCCAAGGACCCAGAATGAAAGGCTAGATGTTTCCAACCAGGGTTTTTGTTCCCTACGAGCAGGCAGAGCATCGTGTGTTCCCCATCTCACTTCTTGGAGCCAGGGCCTGAGCAGTCCAGGCCCAGCCTGGCTGTGTGGTGGTGACTATTCTCCTTGCCCTCTCTGGGCCTGTCTCTGCACCACTAAGCTCCAAGCCCTCTGCTCTCAGTCTGTCCCTGCCCTCTCCAGCCAGACATATCAATCTTCCCCCACACTTCCTCAGAACCTCATGCATCTTAGCCTCAGGAAGCTTTGGCTGCATTTGGAAGAGTTCTGTGGCAAAGCATTTCTTGTTCCCTGAATATTCATGTGCCCCCTTACACTTTCCAACCCTCTTGCAGTTAGGTGGGACCTGGTGACACGTTCTGACCAATGATTACCTCTTGGCTAGAAAAGCAAACAAGAGTTCTCCTCACCCTGTCCTCTCCTGACACCTGGGAAGTGCACAAGGAGACCTCATATTACAGATCTGCCCTTTACAATGTGGTGGCAACCAGCTACATGTGACAATTTAAATAAATTGAAATGAAATAAAATGTAAAATGCCATTCCTTAATCATACTAGCCATATTTCAATTCCTCCATAGCCACACGTGACTAGTAGCTACCATAGTGTCCAGCACAGATACAGAACATCTCCATCATTGCAGAAAGTCCTATCAGACAGCATTGCCCCAGATGGTGATGCTGCAAGATGTCAGGTTGCCACCAGCCTGGGTCCCCAAGGAGCAGAGCCTTCTGCCCACCCACAGTGTCCATGCAGCATGAAGGAGAAAGAAACTTGCATTCATAGTGGAGTTGTTGCTTCTGCAGGGCCCAGCCTATCCTGACTAACAGAGCCAACCTGCATGAAATAAACAGGGAGCAGCAAAAGCGGGCTGAAGAGGACCAAGTTCTAGCTTGCTGGGCAAATGCCATAGGCAATCCAAACAATCCATGTAACACCGAGTCAACACCTTGCTGGCTTTGTTGGGGGAGCTGGCTGAAGTATAATCAGGGAAGAGCTCCTAGAGATGAAATAGGAATGGGCTGTGGAAAATGGCCAGGGTTCACATAGGCTTGTGGTTTTCAACCTACAAGAATTTTTGGCGGCCCACCTGGGAAAGCTAAGATAGGTCAAGGAGAAGGGCAAGCATTCCAGTGGGAACACCAGGAGGGTAAAACACATGAGCACAAGAGTTGGTGAGAACAGGAAGGGCCTGGGCCATATAATTTTCCTTGGGGTATAAGGGAATCTTAGGGAAGCTTTGGAGGTAAGTCAGATGGAAATTGAGGGGTAAGTTTCCCTTTATGTTTCTACCCAGAGTTGACCAAAAGTAAGGAGTAGAAAGTGTAGAGAAGGAAGGATGAGCTAATATTATCATTAATGATAGTCAAGGGTGGGGTTGACCTTAGGAATGACAGGCCCAAATTCAATAACTGGGGTTGCAGAGTTCAACTGGAAATTCACAGAGGTGGCATTCTGCTTAGGAATGATTGGTTAATTGGTGATTAATTCATACCAGAAGCTAGTTAACCCAGAGATACTCCGATACTCCGTTCCAAGTTGTAGGCTCACCTTTCCAATCCTCCACTTGGCTTCCCCAGCTGAGCGTCCTCTCAACACCTCAGCCTCTGCCTGGCCAACATGCCACCCTCCCCCACAACCTGGCACCAAATATCATGGCAATCCAAGCACATGGCTGTGGCCTTAGTATCCTCTGGGATTTACCCAACCACACAGACACACTCAACAAGTCCCACTGGGGCCTCTTCCAGCAATGCCCAGCATCTATTCCTGCCCTACCTTCTCTGGCACCCCTATATCACAACTGACTGTTTTTCTCCCAGAACACAGCAGCCTCTGGACTTCAGGCCCTGCCTCCTAACTTCACTCCTTCCAACCTATCCTGCATTCCAAACAAGAGGATGTTTGCCTGGGTCACGCCTCTGTGCAAAAGCCTTCAGGGGATCTCCGAAGAAATCTAACCTCCTCAGCTTGGCATTCAAAACCTTCTACTTGCTGGTTCAACCTGATTTCTTACTACTCCTTTGCAGAAAAAAAAATTCCTCACTCCTGCCAAACAGATCTCATTGCTGCCTCTGTCCCTCACTCCTATCAGACCCCTCATGTCCCAGGAAGCCCTCCCTGATGGTTCTCTTTTCCCATCACCTTTCTCCTACTGTTACTGTGAAGTTCAAAGGGGCAGATGCAAGGTCTGAAGGCTGGGGCCAGCTTCTCCACTTGCTACCTGTCTGACCTTAGGGAAGTCACAACCTCTCTAAACCACAGACTCCTCATCTCCTAAGTGAAAATAGTATGAACTTCACAGAGTAGCCAAAGTCTGGAAAATCACTTTGTGAACCTTGAAGCAATACACAGATGGCAGGGATTGTGTTTCACTTCTGATGCTTTTTTTTAAGACTTAATTTTATAAGAGCAGTTTTAGTTTCACTCACAATTGGGTATAGGAATTTCCCATGTATCTCCTCCCCCTACAGATGCATAGCCTTCCTCATTATCAACATCTCCCACCAGAGAGGTACATTTGTTACAACTGATGAACCTACATTGACATGTCATTATCACCCACAGTCCATAGTTCACATTAGGGTTCACGCTAGTGTTGTTTATTCTATGGGTTGGGATAAATATACAATGATGTGTATCCACCATTATAGTGTCATACAGAGTATTCACTGCCCTAAAAATCCTCTGTGCTACACTTGTTCATCCTCTCTCTCTATCCCCTGCCAGCCATTGACCTTTTTACTGCTTTCATAGTTTTCCATTTTCCAGAATGTTATATAGTTGGAATCATAGAGTATGTGGCCTTTATATTGGCTTCTTTTACTTAGTAGTATGCATTTAAGGTTTCTTCATGTTTTTTCATGACTTGATAGCTCAATTCCTTTTAGTGCTGTATAATGTTCCATTGTCTGGATGTGCCACAGTTTATTTATTTATTCACTTACCTAGAACATCTTGGTCGCTTCCAGGCTTGAGCAATTATGAATAATTGCTGGATCATATGGTAAGAGTGTGTTTAGTTCTATAAGAAACTGCCAAGTGCCTTCCAAAGTGGCTGTCCTATTTTTTGTTCCCATCAGCAATGAATGAGAGTTCCTGTTGCTTCACATCCTCTCCAGTATTTGGTATTGTCAGTGTTCCAGATTTTGATCATTCTAAGAGGTGTGCAGTGGGATCTCATTGTTGTTTTAATTTATATTTCTCTGATAACGTATGATGTGGAGCATCTTTTTATATGCTTATTTACTATCTGTTCATCTTCTTTGGTGAGGTGTGTGTTAAAGATCTTTAGTCCATTTTTTAATTGGGTAGTTTGTTTTCTTATTGTTGATTTTTAATAGTTCTTTGCATATTTTGGGTAAGAGTACTTCATCAGATGTGTCTTTTGCAAATGTTTTTATTCTGTGGCTCGTCTTCTCATTTCCTTGACATTTTCTTTCACACGGCAGAAGTATTTAATTTCAATAAAGTGCAGCTTATCAATTATTTCTTTAAGGTTCATACCTTTGGTGTTGTACCTAAAAATTCATCACCATACCCAAGGTTATGTAGGTTTTCTCCTATGCTATCTTCTAGGAGTATTTTAGTTTTGCATTTTACTTTTAGGTCTAAGGTTCATTTTTAGTTCCTTTCTGTGAAAGGTATAGGCTCTGTGTCTAGATTCATTTTTTTGTATATGGATGTCCAGTTGTTCCAGAACCATTTGCTAAAAAGACTATCTTTGTCCCATTGTATTGACTTTGCTCCTTTGTCAAAGATCAGTTGACTCTATTTATGTGGATCTGTTTCTGGGCTCTCCATTCTTTTCCATTAATCTATTTTCCTTCTTCACCAATAACACTCTAGATCAGTACAGCTTTATAGTAAGTCTTGAAGTTGGGTAACATCAGTTCCCCAATTTTGTTCTTCTTCAATATTATGTTGGTTATTCTGGGCCTTTTATCTTTCCATATATTCAGAATCAGTTTGTCAATACCTGCAAAATAACTTACTGGAATTTTGATTGGGATTGCATTGAATATATAGATCAAGTTGGGAATAACTGACGTCTGGACAAAATTGAGTCTTTTTATTCATGAACATGGAATACCTCTCCATTTATTTAGTTCTTTGGTTTCTATTTTCAGAGTTCTGTAGTTTTCCTCATATAGATCTTTTCCATATGTTGTTATATTTATAGCTTTTTTTGGTGATAATATAAATGGTGTTATAGTTTTGATTTTAAATGCCATTTGTTCATTGCTGGTATATAGAAAAGTGACTAACTTCTGTATATTAATTTTATATCCTGAAACCTTGCTATAATTGCTTATTAGTTCCATGAGTGGTTTTTTTGTCAATTCTTTTATATTTTTTTACATAGGAAATTACATACTCTTTGAACAAAAACAGCTTTATTTGTTCCTTCCCAATCTGTATGCTTTTTATTTTCTTTTCTTGTTTTAGTGCATTAGCTAGGACTCCCAGTACAATGTTGGAAAGGAATGAGGAAAGGGGACAGCCTTGCCTTGTTCTTTATCTTAGTGGGAAAGCTTCTAGTTTCTCATCATTAAATATGATGTTAGCAATAGGGTTTTTTGTGGATACTCTTTATCAAGATAAGGAAGTTCCCCTCTATTTTTAGTTTACTGAAAGTTTTTATCATAAACGGATGTTGAATTTTTATCAAATAACTTTTGGACTAGCCCAACCAACATGGAGAAACCCCATCTCTACTAAAATACAAAATTAGCTGGGTGTGATGGTACATACCTGTAATCCCAGCTACTTGGGAGGCTGAGGCAGGAGAATCACTTGAACCCAGGAGGCAGAGGTTGCAGTGAGCTGAGAACATGCCATTGCACTCCAGCCTGGGCAACAAGAGTGAAACTCTGTCTCAAAAAAAAAAAAAAAAAAATGAAGTTGTACCAACCATAATTTCAGACCACAGTGGAATAAAAATGGAAATCAATACAAAGAAGGTATCTCAAAACCACACTGTTACATGGAAATTTAAAAATTTGTTCCTAAATGACTTTTGAATAAACAACAAAATTAGGGCAGAAATAAAAAAATTATTTGAGGCAAATGAAAATGGAGACACAGCATATCAAAATCTAAGCAAAATCCCAAGCAAGGATGCGGCACGAGCAGCCTTAAGAGGAAAATTTATAGCACTAAAAGCCTACCTCAAAAAGTTAGAGGGATCTCAAATTAATGATCTAACATCATACCTAGAGGAACTAGAAATACAAGAACAAACTAACTGCAAAGCTAGCAGAAGAAAAGAAATAACTAAAACTAGAGCAGAACTGACTGACATTGAGACCTAAAACTCCGTATAAAGAATCAATGAAACCAAAACTTGGTTGTTTGAAAGGATAAACAAGATTGATATAACACTAGGTAGGTTAACAAAGAAAAAAAGAGGGAAGATCCAAATTAACACAATCAGAAATAAAGAAGGTGACATTAAAACCAATCCCACAGAAATACAAAAGATCCTCAGAAACTATTAGGACACCTCTATGCATACAAACTAGAAAATCTAGAGAAAATGGATAAATTCCTGTAAACACGCAATCTCCCAAGATTGAGTCAGGAAGAAATAGAAACCTTCAACAGATCAGTATTGAGTTCTGAAACTGAATCAGTAATAAAAAACCTAGAAGCCAAAGGAAAAAAAAAAGCCTGGACCAGATGGATGTATAGCCAATTTTGACTAGATATACAAAGAATAGCTGGTACCAATTCTACAGAAACTATTCCAAAAAATCAAGGAGGAGGGACTCCTTCTCAACTCATTCTGTGAAGCCAGCATCACCCTGATACCAAAATCTGGCAAAGACACAACAACAACAAAAGAAAATTATAGGCCAATATCCCTGATCAACATAGACACAAAAAAGTCTTCAACAACATATTAGCAAATCAAATCCAACAGCATATCAAAAAGTTAGTTCACCAAGATCAAACAGGCATTCATTCCTGAAATGCAAGTTTGGTTCAACATACACAAATCAATAAATGTGATTCACCACATGAACAGAATTAAAAACAAAAACCTATGATCATCTCAATACATATGGAATAAGCTTTTGATAAAACCCAATATCCCCTCAGAATAAAAACTCTCAAGAAACTAGGCATTGAAGTAACATACCTTAAAATAATAAGAGTCATCTAAGACAGTCCTACAGCCAGCATCACACTGAATGGACAAAAACTGGAAGTATTCCCCTGGAGAACTGGAACAAGGCAAGAATGCCAACTCTCACCACTCCTATTCAACATAGACTAGAAGTGCTATCCAGAACAAGCAGGCAAGAAAAACAACAAGAAGAAAAAGGCAAACTTTCTTTCTTCACAGATGTTATGATTCTATACCTAGAAAACCCTAAAGTCTCTGCCAAAAGGCTCCAGGACCTGAAAAATGACTTCTGTAAAGTTTCAGATTACAAAATCAATGTATAAATATCATTAGCATTTTTATACATCAATAATGTTCAAGCTGGGAGCCAAATCAAGAACTCAATCTCATTTACAATATCCACATAAAAAATAAAATAGCTAGGAATACATCTAACCAAGGAGGTGAAAGATCTCTACAAGGAGAACTAAAAAACACTGATAAAAGAAATCATAAATGACACAAATGGAAAAACATTCCATGCTCATGGATTAGAAGAACCGATGTTGTTAAAATGACTGCACTGCCCCAAGCACTTTACAGATTCAATATTATTTCTATCAAACTACCGTTATTTTTCACAGAACTAGAAAAAACTTCCAAAACTGATATGGAGCCAAAAAAGAGCCCAAATAGCCAAAAGCAATCCTAAGCCAAAGTAATCCTAATCCAAAGGCATAGGTATCACATTACTTGACTTCAAACTATACTATAAGGTTACAGTAACCAAAACAGCATGATACTGGTACAAAAACAGATCCATAGACCAATGGAACAGGCTAGACAGCCCAGAAATAAAGCTGCACATCTACAAACATCTACTCTTTGACAAAGTTGACAAAAATAAGCAATGAAGAAAGAACTCACTATTTAATAAATGGTGCTGGGATTACTGGCTAGCCATATGCAGAAGAATGAAAGTGGACCCCTATCTTTCACCATACACAAAAATTAACTCAAGATGGATTGGAGATTTAAATGTAATACCTCAAACTATAAGAATTCTAGAAGAAAACCTAGGAAACACCACTCTGGACACTGGCCTTGCAAAACAACTTATGACTAAGTCCTCAAAAGCAATTGCAAACAAACAAACAAACAAAAATTGACAAGTGGGACCTAATTAAATTAAAGAGCTTCTGCACAGTAAAAGAAACCATCAATAGAGTAAACAGACAACCTACAGAACAGGAGAAAATATTTGCAAACTGTGCATCCAACAAAGGTCTAATATCCAGAATCTATAAGGAACTTAAATAATCAAAGATGCAAAAAACAACCCTATTTAGAAATGGGCAAAAGGCATGAACAGGCACTTCTCAAAAGAAGACGTACAAGCAGCCAACAAACATGCAAAAATGTTCAACATCACTAATCATCAGATAAATGCCAATCAAAACCACAGTGAAATACCATCTCACACCAGTCAGAAAGGCTATTACTAAAAAGTCAAAAGACAACAGATACTGGCAAGGCTGCTAAGAAAAGAGAACACTTATACAGTGTTGCTAGGAATGTAAATTAGTTCAGCCACTGTGGAAAGCAGTTTTGAGATTACCAAAATAACTTAAAATAGAAGGATTCAGCAATTCTATTACTGAGTATATATCCAAAAGAAAACAAATCACTGTACCAAAAAGACACATGAACTTGCATGTTCATCACAGCACTATTAACATTAGTAAAAACATGGAATCAATCTAGGTACCTATCAATGGTGGACTAGATAAAGAAAATGCGGTGGCCGGGCGCGGTGGCTCAAGCCTGTAATCCCAGCACTTTGGGAGGCCGAGACGGGTGGATCACGAGGTCAGGAGATCAAGACCATCCTGGCTAACACGGTGAAACCCCGTCTCTACTAAAAAAAAAAAAAAAGAAAATGTGGTACACATACAACCTGGAATACTATGCAGCCATAAAAAGAATGAAACCGTGTCCTTTGCAGCAACATGGATGCAGCTAGAGTCCATTATCCTAAGTAAATTAACACAGGAACAGAAAACCAACTGCCATATGTTCTTACTTATAAGTGGGAGCTAAACATTAGATACTCATAAACAAAAAGAAAGCAACAGAAACTGAGAATTAGTAAGGGGTAGGAAGAGAGGGGGTCAAGGGTTCAAAAACTATTGGGTACTATGCTCAGTACCAGAATGATGGGATTATTTGTACCCCAAATCTCAGCATCACACAATATACCCAGTTAATAAGCATGTTCATGTACTCCCTTAATCTAAAATAAAAGTTGAAAATAAAAAATAAGAAAATATGAAACAAATAAGTAAATTTCCCTCTAAGCATTTCTTTTGCTACATCCCACCAATTTTGATAACTTGTGTTTTCATTTTCATTTAGTTCAAAATATTTTTAACTTTTTCTTGTTATTTCTTCTATGACTGATGGGTTATTCAGAAATGTGTTGTTTAGTTTCCATGTACTTTGAGATTCCCCAGTTATCTTTCTGCTATTCATCTGTAGTTTAATTCCACTGTGATCTGAGAACAAATATTGTATAATTTCTGTTCTTTTAAATTTGGTAATGTGTGTTTTATGGCCTAGAATGTTACACATGAGCTTGAAAAGAACATATATTCTGTTGTTGTCAATCAATAGGTATCAATTATGTCCAGGTGATTGATGGTATTGTTGAGTTCAACTATGTCCTTACTGATGTTCTGCCTGCTGGATCTGTGCATTTCTAATAGAAGGGTGTTTAAGTCTCCAACTATAACAGTGAATTTATCTACTTTTCCTTGCCGTTCTGTCATTTTTTGCCTTGTGATCCTCTGTTATTAAATGGATATGTGTTAAAGATTATTATGTCTTCTTGGAGAGCTGACCCCTCTATCATTATGTTATACCTTTTTTCCCTGATAATTTTTCTTGCTTTGAAATCTACTCTGTCTGAAATTGATATAGCTGTTTCTGTTTTCTGTTAGTGTTAGTATGGTATATTTTCTTCATCTATTTACTTTTAATCTATATGTGTATTCATATTTCAAGTGGGTTTCTGTAGAGAACAGATAGTTGTGTCTTGTTTTTTGATCTGCCCTGACAATGTCTGTTTTTTAACTGGTACATTTAGACCACTGAAATTCAAATTAGTTATTGATATAATTGAATTAATATCTACCATATTTGTTGCTATTTCCTGCTTGATGCACTTGTTCTTTGTTACTATATTTTTTGTCTTTTCTAGCTTTAATTGAGTATTTTATATTATTCTATTTTCTTTTTCTTTTTTTTTTTTTT
>NW_012102210.1:1301385-1306058 GCF_000951045.1 Mandrillus leucophaeus
AGCTGGGACTACAGGAGCATGCCACCACAGCCGGCAGATTTTTTTTTATTTTTAATAAAGATGGAGTTTCACCATGTTAGCCAGGATGGTCTCAATCTACTGACCTCGTGATCTGCCTGCCTCGGCCTCCCAAAGTGCTGGGATTACAGGCGTGAGCCACCAAGCCTGGCTATTTTCTTTCCTTTCTTAGCATATCAGTTATATTTCTTTTTTGAAACTACTTTTTGTGGTTACCCTAGAGTTCCAAATACACATTTACAACTCTCTTAGTTGGTTTGTGCTGCTGTAACAAAATACCTTACACTGGGTAACTTATAAACAACAGAAATTTATTGCTCACAGTTCTGAACGCTGGGAAGTCCAAGATCAAGGTGTCAGTATGATTAGGTCTTAGTCTTTCAGTGAGGCTATGCTTCACAAGTGCTTCTCAGTCTCCAGCCCCCAACCTCCTTAGGCGGGACAGGATGACTAGAGTGAACTGGAGTTGCATATTTTCCTTCCCCCAGGTCAGGTAGGCTCTGATAAAACCTTAGCAGGTTAGGCTCTCGTTAAACAGTTTCTCCCAAGGGCAGGCCTTGTTAAGAAGAACAGAATGTTCTGATGTATTTCAAAATGGTTCCTTTTCCTCCTCCCCATGGCAGAAGCATGAGGGAATTTTTTTTTTCCCCTAACATTTACTGTGACAACCTGGTTAAGCTCCTGGAGGTAAAACTCACAGAAGTGTGGGAGCCCCCATATAACTGGGTCCCCCAGGAGTTTTAAACTGTGAACCTCAAACAATTCATCAATTACTGTGCAGGTTTTCCTACCTTGGCCCTGGTTCCCTTGCAGGCTTCTGTTCCTGGGTCTCTTCTATAAGCTGTGACTTCCTGTATTTGCCTGTCTGTCTCTTTGATCTGGGGGGCAGTGGCTGCTCTGTGTCCTCATCTGTCTTAGGGATCCAAGAATAGTTGTTGATTTTTCAGTCTGTTCAGGCTTTTGCTTTTTGTTAGGATAGAATGGCAACTTCCAAGCTCCTTACATGTGGATTTGGAAGCTGAAAGTTCTGATCCTCTTTTTATACACACATCTTGCCTACTTTTTTCTCTCCTATAGCATCTAGGTCACAGCAAGGACTCACTAAAGATGGCAGGTGGGAGGCATTTGAGGCCTCTGGGGTAAAGCGTTTTTGGCATCTAGAATGCTCTGTGGGAGCTGAAGAACTCACTTCTCCCTCCCACTTCAGTATGCACATTCCTAAAATGAGAGGGTTGGACTAGGAGGCCTTGGAGAGGGTGGCCCCAATACCGCACGAGATGTCCTCCTGCAGGCAGTGTCAGGATTCAGCAGTGGGGTCCTTTGGGGAAGCCTGAGAGCCCAGAGCAGGGATAAGCCAGGCGTTCCTCTCTGTTTCTAGCTGTTCTCTGAGAAGGATTTCTAGGTGGACAGAAATTGAGTGAACGGGGGATCAGAAGTGAGGGGCATTTAACTGTGTTTCCATTTTCTGATTACCAGTGCCACTTGATCATTGCCAGGAGGGAATTTTACACCCAAACCTCTGCCAGCTGCAGAATCACAGCCAAAGACTTCCTATTTTACACCCCAAATACCAGCAGGCCCTGCGTGACCTGGCCCCGGCCAACCTCCCTAACCTCATCCCTGACCCTGCCCACCAACCCTGCCTCTGCTCTCCGCGTGCAGCTATCCTGGTCTTCTGCTTCCTACCGGCCTCACTCCCTGCTCCTGAGAGCTCTTCCACGTGCTGTTCCCTATGCCTGAAGTCCTACTCTCCCCTGGTTAATGCCCACCCACCCTCCAGGCCCCAGCTCACAGGTGGTATCCCCAGGACCCCAACCACCACTGCAGCACCCCATAGATGTTGGTCCCTCTTATATGCTGTCACTGTGTGCTCTCCCACAGTTCTCTCATGGTTCATAAGCACACACTGACATGCTTATTTGCTTCATGTCTGTCTCCGCTATCAGAATGTGAGCTCTATGAGGGGAGGGACCAGGCCTATCACACTTACCATTTCATCTTCAGCAATGAGTCTGGCATATAGTAGGTGTTCAATAAAGATTTGAGGAATAGACAAATAAGTGAATGGGAAAGATGAGATAATTTTTTTAATCACACAGAAAATCTTTAGCACCATGTGGGCTGACCACCCTCCAGGCCCCCACCCTACCCCTTGCCATCCTCTGCCCACACCCTGCTCATCCCCACTGGACACAACGAGAAAGGGCCGCTCCACGTGGCTTCAGCTGGCCCAGACCTCACACCAAGGGTGGCTGGGCCTGGGTTTGTAGAGAATAAACAGTCCTAATCCAGACAAGCCTTGCTTTGCCCAAGAACTGGGCTTAGATACAGAATTCTGTGAATCTGATTTCCCCAGACCCCAGGCTCCTCCTCCCTGAGCTGCTACCTCTACTCCCCTGGTGGGGCCTCTGGACGGGAGCCAGGACTCTGCCACCCTCAGGGTCTTTTGCCTCCCACAGTTCTCAGGGCCCCCAGCTCATAATCTCTCCTCCACGATGTAAAAATATGTTTTAAGGCACTAACTAGGGAGGTCATTACTTCAAAGACCCTCTTGGCAAATTCTTTTATTGGCCCCAGTTTAAAAAGCCAGAATCTTCTTATAATGGGGCTTCTTAAAGCAGAGCCCACCTGTGAAAATACTGCCCTCTTTGGGGATTGAGCTGCACAGGGAAGGGCCGGCACCAGGCCCCTCCGATTCTCCCGGAGGAAGGGTGAGGAGGAGCTTCAGAAGAACTTAAGAAATGGTCTTTTCCTAAAAAGAGGGAAACTCCTCCTGGCTGAAAACTCCAGATGGGAATTAACACTTTCAGGACCTAGCTGAAGCAAGCAGCCAAGTTCTGGCCCCAGGCAGCAGTCCTGACAACTCCTTAGTAGGAGTTCCGTGTACTAATGTGATCTTGGTCCAGCTAAAAACTCCCAGCCTCTGAGCAGGGAGCCTTGCCTCCCACCACCCAGTGAGGCGGTACCTGGTGGAGTGTAGGATCCTGGATCTTCTGCCCCCAGATATACAAGGCTCCTTACGCCTGGCCCATGTGGCCTCAGTCCCTCCCCTCGGGTTGACATCTGGGGAGCTGTGCTGTCTGGTGCAAACCTCTACCCTCCCTCTGGGCTCCATCCCCAAGGAGGGTCACACAGGCATCTCCTCCCGCCTTCTCAGAGACATCCCTCTTGTGGTTAGCACTCCTGTCCCCGTTATTCAGTCTCTTGCTCTCTATCTGCCCCTCCCATTGGCATTTGCTCAATTATCTGCCATGTTAAAACCGCAACTCCAGCTCCTGCCTTAGCTCTCTCTCCCATCCACAGCAACTCCTTGGAAACATACATTGGCTGTCTTTCCTTCCTCTCCCTTGCTTTCTCTTCGGTACATGGTAGCGTGGTTTCTGTCCTCAACACTTTCCTGAAACTGCTCTCTCCAAGGACCCAAAAAGCCTCTTCTTATTGCCAACTCTGAGTTCAGCAGCTTATGATTCTGTCTCTTCATCTTTGTTTACATTTTTTTTTATAGGGAGAGGAGTCTCACTATGTTGCCCAGGCTGGTCTCAAACTCCTGGCCTCAAGCAGTCCTCCCATGTGGGCCTCCCAGAGAGCTGGGATTATGGGCATGCACCACCACACCCAGCCCTGTCTCTCCATCTTGAAATGCTCCTTTTCCTAGCTTCTCCACACAGACCACCTGGAGCTGGATCCTGCCCTCTGACTGCCCCTTCTCCTTCTCTACTGTGGGCCCTCCAGAATTCTACTTTTGACTCTCCTGTTTTTCTTTCTTAATGTGCACTCTCGTAAGGTAATCTCATCCACATCCATGGCTTCAGTGACTCGAGAATCTTTATCTACAGCCCAGACCTCTCTCCTAAACTTTGGATCTATATATTCATTCTTTCATTCAATCGTTCATTCATTCACTCACTAAACAGACTGAGCACTTACCATGTGCCAGGCACTGTTCTCAGGAACAAAACAGATCTAGTCTCTAGCAATGTAGTGGAGACAAACAGTGCATAAGAAAACATGATCTCCCCATGCAAGGTAAGTGTCACCAGAGTGACAGGCTAATGTGAGTGGGGGGGCAAGAAGGCTGCATCAGTTCTGCTTAAAGCAGAAAGCAGAGCCACTGTGAGTGTTCAAAGACGGGGGCATAGGTTAGAAATAAGACAGTATGCAATTGTGGGGAACACTTGGGGAGCAAAGGTCCTACATGGGGAGTTAGAGGATCAGAAAAATGTCACTCATAAGCCCCCCTGAAGCCAGACATGCCCGGCCAGGAATTGGAGCTGAGGAAAGTCGGTAGAGAAGTCTATGGAAGGCTGTTTCCTCTACACCTGGTGCTGCAGGGCTGAAAGTAGAGAGTAGCTCAGGGATCCATCAGCTCTCAACAGGATTAGGGCAGTTTCCTAAGTGGTCTCCCTGACATTACTTTTATCCTCTTCCAATATGTCCTTCACAGCACAGCCTGAGCAACCTTTCTAAAACACAGATCTAGCCATGCCAGGCCCTTTCTTAAAACCCTTCTGCCCCCATGACCTTAAAGACACTGCTCAGACTCCTCTGCAAGGCTTGTGTGGCTGACGGGCCCATCATGACCCTGCCTGCCACCTAACACTTGACTTCTGCCTCTAATACCACTGCCCCGTCTGCGTCTTCTGCCTCTAATACCA
>NW_012102210.1:1306832-1383898 GCF_000951045.1 Mandrillus leucophaeus
CTCACTTCGGCTGTCCAGATCCTCGGTAGAGAAAACTCACTTCAGCCTCTCACACTCGCACTCTCATCCAGACCTCAGGACACTCCTTGTCCTCTCACATTCTTTTCCTGGCCAATTCTCACTCATCCTACGGGACTCGGCTTAGACTCCTCCTCCTGTAGGAAGCTTCTATGACACCCACCCCACACACATCTGGGCCCTTCCCACATGCTCCCCCAGATCCCAAATGTCCTCTCTTGGTCCTTGGAGCCGGGTACCTGTGGGCTCACTTGTCCATGTGCCTCACTGACTGCAAACGCTAGGAAGAAAGAGCCCATGCCTGGGGCACTGTAGGTGCTTCCTAAATGTTTGCTGAATTAACAAAGGTTTATAAGAACTGTGCAATACATCATACATATAATTATTCCGTACTGTTCATGTAAAAAGCAGAATACAACTTTTGTGTATTGTAAGACTGTGATTTGTAAAATAGAAGAAAAATACATGTACAGTAAAATAAAAGGGAGGGGCGGAAGGAACTAGATGAAACTGTTAATAAAGGTTTCCCTCTGGCTGGTGGGGCTATGAGTAACTTTTCCTTCTACATTTTACTTTCATATTGTTCTTTAAAGTTAAAAAAATTTAACCATTAAATTTTTTTCAAAAGCAATAAATTGCTCTCTTACCACCCAATCCTATTTTTACATTCACATTCCTTCCTAACCACATTTGTTCTATACTTCCTAGAATGAAGATCTCTGTCTTGGACAGAGAAAGCCAAATTTTTCCTTTCAGTAGGAGTTGACTGACCTGTCTTCTCTTTGTCATCTGTTCCCAGATACCATCTGCCAGAAAACATGTTCCCATCCTCCCTCATTTTTCTTGCTTTGTATGACAAAAGTAATCATGGGGTTTTAAGTTGTATCAGAACAGCCTACTGATGGATATTTATAAACTCACAAATGGCCCAGGTGTGGGCACCCAGATCCTGCTTGCAATGACAAGCCTTCCCCAGAATTCCCAATGGAAATATAAGCACAGAAGACAAAATAAAGCAAAGGGGTCCTTTGTCCCCAGCTGGGACTTTGCCTAAGACCCAGTGCAGAAGTGAACCAGGTCTCCCTTGGCCATGCTGTGCAATCTTCTCTTCTCCAAGTGAGCCCAGTCTCAGACACTGGAGCTCTTGCCAATCCTGAGCACTCCAGCCCAGGGAAGAAGATGAGGGTACATGATGAAGAGTGTTAACCTTAAAACCCAGACAGCAGTGATCTGGGAAGCCCATTCCAGCAGTGGCAGCATCTACCAGATTTACCCAACTTGCCAGAGACTGAATTCAAGAGAGAAAGCAGACCATGCCTCTGGCATTAAAGACTAAACTTTGGCCTTGAGCATTCTTCATTATCACCTTGAGCATCTTCTCTCTAGTGGCAGCTTGATCCTCCCACTAGAGACCAATACCTAAGATGACTTTTGCATTTTTCCCAAGCCTGAGCTCATTTTGAAATCTTATTTTCTTGAGACACACCATTCTTCATCTTTACTTATTTCTTTCTTTTCTTTTCTTTTCTTCTTCTTATTTATTTATTTTTTTTATTTGAGACAGAATCTCAGCCTGTCACCCAGGCTGGAGTGCAATGGTGCACAGCTCACTGCAACCTCCGCCTCCTGGGTTCAAGCAATTCTCCTGCCTGAGCCTCCTGAGTAGCTGGGATTACAGGCGCACACCACCATGCCCAGCTAATTTTTTGTATCTTTAGTAGAGATGGGGTTTCACCATGTTGACTAGGCTGGTCTCGAACTCCTGACCTCATGATCCGCCCACTTTGGACTTCCAAAGTGCTGGGATTACAGGTGTGAGCCACCGTGCCCGGCCATCTTTGCTTATTTGTTATTGCATCTGTGCTCATCAGAGAATTCCCTGGGAAGCTCTACAGGAAACCATTTGAAATAATTTCTGAATATCTCCTATTCTTAAGGCACCTTTCTGTTATAATTTTTGTCTTTTCAGGCCATGTTAAGACATTTGGACTTGATCCTGCAGCAAAAGGGTGACCCTTGAAAGTTGCTCTTTAGTAGATAGACTTTGTTGGTTTAGTGCCTTGAAACGAACAGTCTAGCATCAATAGAAAGAATGGGTAGGGTGGGCTGAGAATTGAGGCAGGAGAGTTTCTAGAGGTCATTGCAGCAGTTCATTGAGAGACAATAAAAGCCTGAACTAGGGCAATTTGAGGAGATGCATCCAAGGGAGTGGGGGAAGGTTTGAGAGCCATTTCTAAGGGAGAGTTTATAGGGTTAAAGGGGGATGGTTAGAGCAGAGGAGGAGTTAAGATTGTATCTTAAGATTTATAGCTTGGGAAATAAATGGTGATGACTCCAAACATGTAACACAGGAGAAATAGATATCTAAGCAAATGATAATGAATTTGAGATACCTGAAAAGCATTGATATAGTTGGATATTTGTCCCTACCCAAATCTCATGTCATCACTAATGTTGGAGATAGAGCCTAGTGGGAGGCAATTGGGTCATGGGGATAGATCCCTCACGAATGGCTTGGTGTTGTCCTCATGATAGTAAGTGAGTTCTCAGGAGATCTCGTTGTTGTAAAGTGTGGCTCCTCTCCCCCATCAACTCTCTCTCTTGCTCCTGATCCCTCAATGTGATGTGCCTGCTCCTGCTTTGCCTTCCACCATGAGTAAAACTCCCTGAGGCCTCCCCAGAAACTCAGCAGATGCCGGTTCTGTGGTTCCCATACAGCCTGTAGAACTGTGAGCTAATTAAATCTCTTTTCTTTATAAATTTTCCAGCCTCAGGTATTTCTCTATAGCAATGCAAGAATGGACTAACACAGGCATCCAGGTAGAAAATTTCAATATATGTTTGAAGATATGGGCCTTGGAACTTGGGATAGAGATTAGGTATAGAGATGATATAGATACTGATATAGATATAAGTATGGATACAGATAGAGGTGTAGATATAGATGAAGATGCAAATAGAGACAAAATATCAATGTAGATACATAGGAAAGACAGAGATAGAAATAGTCATATCTAGATATAGCTTAGCACACAATAATTAAAGCCCAAACCAGCATGACTGCTAGAATTTTTCAAGGGAGAAATAATAGCATTGATGACCACTTAAGGATATGTGATAAGAGGTTGTAAGCAGTTAAAAATGATTTCAGATATTTGAGTCTTGGTGTCTAGAAGAACAGGGGTCCCATTGACAGAAAGACAAAAGACCAGGCTGGGTGGTGAAATGATGGCTGGTTTTAGAGTTGTTGAGTTTGAGATAATGATGAGACAAGCAACTAGAAATGCTAAACAAGCAACTACGGTTATCCGAGTTCTCATTAAGTCAGCCTGGAGATGTAGAAGTTGGAATCACAAAACCATAGTATGTTAGAGCTGGAAGGAATTTTAGATCCTGCCTAATTAAATGTCCTCCTTTTGTAGATGAGGAAGTTGAGACCTGGATAGATTAAAGGCTCTTTCCTCACTTACAGAGCCTTTGCTAGCAGAACCACAAGTCGAACCCAAGTCTCTCTATACCCAGTCCAAAACTTCTGTCACCTGCACAGAGGTGGGTGCTGGGAGTATGAAGATAGATATGACAACTTTCTGAGGGAAGAGTGCAAGGAGCTCTGGTGACATTAAGTCACAGCTCTTAGAGATCTGAAATGGTTAGAACACTTGGTTAAAAGTGACAGAATTTTTTTAAAACTAACTCAAAACACTAAAGAAGACTTTCGTTGACAAATGTAACCAATCCATAGCAAGAGTAGGAATGGAACTGGCCTCAGGGATAGCTGGATCGGGGGAACAAATTCCACGTGGACTGTTTTCTTCATCCATCTCTCTTATCTGTGTGTGAGCTTCATTCTATCAAACTGGTTCTCATACATGATGGGGGACATGGTCACAAGCAGACTCTAGGACTCTTCTCCTTAAAGCTTTTGACCCCAGAGGGAGGGGATTTGATTGGCCAGCTGACATCATATACCAATGCCTGACCAAACTGCTATGATCCAGAAGACATCACATGGTTGTGGCCAAGAAATTATTTTTCACTGGAAGAGAGGTGTAGGAAAAAGGTGCTGAGCAGAAAGAAACAGACCCTCTACTGTACTCAATAAAAGCTTTAAACACAGACCAGAAAGCCTGAACATCCAGGGATAAATAGCATAAGAGAGTTGAATAAGGGAAGGCTGTGGGTACAGTTAAGTAATTTGTAAGTTGAGATTCTGGGAACCAAACCAGTTATCGATCTGCAAAACATGACAAAGAAGGAAAGGAAAATAGGAAAGGATTAGATGCACAGAGTGGAAGAGAACAGGAGAGAAACAAATTAGTAAGTTGCGCACCATGTGGAATGCAGTTCATGCTAAATCCAGAAGCCATGCCTAGAAAAGAGCCAGAAAGAGCTGGTTGTTCCCTAAAGGGTGGGAGAACATGGAGAGGGGCCCATGGCTGCCTGTATGGGTAGTCAGAATGGTTGGATAAGCTAGGGAGAGGAACCAGAAGAGAAGCCTGTGGATTAACTTCTCCAGGAAATAGCAGTAATCTTAGGACCCATAAAATCATGGACCATTGTTTGATAGGGTTACTACGTGCTATGGTTTGAATGTGTCCCCTCCAATATTGAGATGATGCCAATGTGGTAGTATCAAGACATAGGGCCTTTAGGAGGTAATTAGGCTATGAGGGCTCCTTCTTCCTGAATGGAATTAGGTGTCCTTATGAAAGGGCTTGATGGAGAGAGTTGATCCCCTCTGGCCCTTAAGCCTTTCACCATGTGAGGATCTGGCACCTTGATCTTGGACTTCCTAGGTTTCAGAATGGTGGGAAAATAAATTTCTGTTCTTTATAAATTACCCAGTCTCAGATATTCTGTTAGAGCAACACAAAATGGACTAAGACACTAAGCTAGTGATTAGTAACATGAGGAGGATATAAAATTGCAAAAAAATAAAAATCACCACTCCCAGAGGTAACACTATTGGCGTTTCAGACAACTGGTTTATATAAATGCATTTTTCTTTTTACTAAAATTGAATCTTATTGTACATGCTTTTTATAATTTGCCTTTTTATTTAACAATATAATATGAATATCTTTTCATGCCAGTGCTTATATTTCTACAATATTTTTACTGGCTGCCTATGTTTTATTGTATGCCTGTATCATCATTTATTTAACTAATTCCCTACTAGGGCCATTTAGGCAATATTCAGTTTCTTATAATTTACTATAGCTAATCATTATACACATGATCCTTAGGACTTAGAATAAAATTTGGACATGCAATTTCCACTGGAATGTAAACATGTTGTGCCTTTTTGTGTTGTTATTTTACTAGCAACATTCCTTTCCACCTATTGCTGTTAAAAATATGTCTAGTATTGGGGATGTTTTATAAGGGTCTCTTTTCAAATATTTGCAAAGCAGATGGGGAGTAAAGGAAAAATACTACATTTTGTAGGTTTTTATTGGGTTGTTTTACTTTTTATCAATCGGTTCTAAGAATTCTTTAAATATTCTTTTAGAAGTCTTTTGTCAGATACATGTATTGTAAATATTTACACACACACACCCATCCAGGCTGTGACTTATTTTTTTATTTTCTTAATGATTTTTTTAAAGAACAGAAGTTTTAAATTTTGATGAAGTTTAATTTTTTTAGTTTTTCTTCTTATGATCATGCTTTTATGTCCAAACTAAAAAATATTTGCATATCCCAAAGTTATGAAAATTATCTCCTATGATTTCTTCAAGAAGTTTTATTGCTTTAGCTTTTACACCTAGTTCCCTGATCCATTGTGAATAATGTTTTCTGTATGGTGTGAGGTAAAGGTCAAAGTTAATTTGTTTTTTTCACATGACTATCCATTTGACTCAGCATCATTTTTTGTAAGGACTGTCCTTTCCCTCACTGAGTCAACTTGTCCTCTTTCTTGTAAGTCAATTGGCAATATATGTGTGGGTCTATTACAGAAGTCTTTATTCTGTGCCATTGATCTATATGTTCATCCTTATGACACTATAATACTGTCTTAATTACTGTTACTTTAGAGCAAGTCTTATAGTAAGACACCACCTATTAAGTTTTTAACTTTTTGAATTCATAGCTTTCTAAAAATGATTTACCCTGGCAACCAATGTGCTTATTTCAAACTGTATTGAGATAGCTCAAAATCTCTTTTACGGTAATAAGACTTATCCAAGAAAATTATGATATTATGAAAGTTATGATACTGTGAATTACATATTTGGCCTTTTTATGGCATGCAGTTCCCAAAACCCTTGGAATCTCCAGAGTGATAAGAGTGACTTTTGAATGCTAATGAGATGATTGGTGGCTGGGGCACCCATGATAGCTTCAGAATGGGGGCTGATCATTGGAAAGACCAAGCATAATTAGAAGGTTGGGACTTTCAGCCCCACTTCCATCGCTCCAAATTTTCTTTTCTTTTTCTTTCTTTCTTTCTTTTTTTTAAGTGAAAGCAAGTTTAATAAAAAGTAAAGGAATAAAAGTGGCTACCCCATAGGCAAAACAGTAGTGTGGGCTACTTGATTGACTATGCCTATGGTTACTTCTTGATTATATGCTAAAGAAAAGGTGGATTACTTATGAATTTTCTGGGAAAGGGGCAGGGAGTTCCCAGAACTAAAGGTTCCTCTCCCTTTCAGAAGTTGCCATGGCATTTGTGCACTGTCATAGTGCTCCATCACCCAACTTCTGGGGATGGGAGAGGAGTGAAGGTTGAGTGGATCTCCAGTGGCTATTGATGTAATCAATCATGCCTACATAAGAAAGTCTCCATAAAACCCCAAAAGTACAGAGAGTTTCTGGATAGCTGAACACGTGGAGGTGCCTGGGGGATGGCATGCCTGTAGAGAATATGGCAGCTTCATGTCCCTTCCCACATTTATTGCCCTACGCATCTCTTCCATCTGGCTGTTCATCTGTATTCTTTGCAATATCCTATATAATAAATGGGTAAATGTAAGTAAAGTGTTTCCCTGAATTCTGTGAGCCACTCTGGTAAATTAATTGAACCCCAGAAGGGAGTTTGTGGGAAGCCCTATTTATAGTAGGTCAGTCAAAAGCACAGGCCACAAACCAGGGCTTGCAATTGGCATCCAAAGTGAGGGCAGTCTTGCGGGACCAATCCCTTGACCTGTGGAATCGGACACTATCTCCAGGTAGATTGTCTCAGAAATAAATTTAATTATAGGACACCCACCTGGTGTCCACTGGAAAATTTCTTGGTGTGTGGGGAGAAACCCACACACATATGGTGTCAAAGTGTTGTGTTGAGTGGTATGTGAGAGTAGAAAGAAAAAATTATTTGTTTTTTTCCACCAGAATGGTGTACTGGATGTGGAAGTGTGGAAGGTGGGAAAGGTATGTCTTATATCAGGATCACCTGTGCTCCTGAAATACTACACAGTTTCATGAAAATGACTTACGTCTTAGGCAGCTTGAGGCTTTTAGAATGTTGCTGTTTTTTTAAAAAAACATATAGTTCTATAATAGTATATACCAGTGTAAAACTTTGGAAAATGCAGAAAAGTATAGAAAGACATAAAAATTACCTGTAATTTACTACTCATATGAACACTGTTAATAAAATTTTGTATGCGTATTTTAACTTAAGAATCAAACTGTTTCTATAGTTGTATATGTTGCTATAAGAAGTTAATATTATTTGAGGAATATTGTCCCATTTCATTTAATTTTTTTGAAAACCTTATTTTAATGTCTGTATATTTTTTAATGTATTGATATACCATGATGATATACCATAGTGTAACCATCAACTATTGTTGATTATCTGGACTATTTCCACTTTGCTATTATAAATGTGTACTATTCATCCTTAAACACTTCTAAATCATTTATTATTTATTTTTAATAAATTCCTAAAAGTGGATTTACTGATTGAAAGAGTATAAATTTTCAAATGTTTCTTGACATAGAGAACAAATTTATTTCTAGAAAGTTTTTTTATCCGTTCATACTCCCACTAGCTGTGAACAACAGTGTTATATCACTCTTGCAAGCACTATTTTTTAAATCTTTGTTAATTTGATAAGTGAAAAAAGATGACTTATTGCTACTTTAATTTGCACATTTTGATTACCAGTAATTAATTTTTTAATGTGTTAACTTTTCTTCTGCAAATGTTGTTCTCATAACTTTGTTTCAAAGTTCTTAATATGGTAAGAACATTATTTTTTGCCATACGTGTTGGAGATATTGTTCAATGCTCTAAATTGTCCATGGACATTTGAAAATAGTACATATTCTTTTTGTCTAGGATGCAAATTTTACATTACATTTAGACTGTTTCGATAAATAATGGTTGGTTAAAAATGCCTCAAGAAATTTTGCTTTTTAAATCTCTTCCTGCAGAAACCACAAGTGGTAATGCAGTATCCTGGGGCTAGAAGTGGCAGGGAACCATCACTTTCCTTAGGCTGGAAAGAGAAAGGAGTGAGAGCAGATGTGGGAACCTGGAAACTGGAGGGCCAACAGGAAGGGCTCCTCTATGGCAACTGACCTCAGGTAAAGAACAGCCAACCTGCAGCCACGATGCAGGATCACTGGGGAACTAAGTGCCCCAGTCCCACCTTCAATCTCCCGTCAGTCTCCTGCTGATGCTTCCTATTGGCCAAACCCAAGTGGAAGCAAAGGGTGAGAGAGCTGTCAATGTGGCCCCTCCAAGTCAGCCTCCTGGAGCCTAGAGCAATGAGGAGATGGAGGAGGAGTGGATAGCTGGAGGAGAACATGGAAGGCGTTCAGCACAAAGACTCCATCTTGTTAAGAAATCCCTGCATTTTAACTCTTACCAATAGAAACTGACCTATTGTGATACTCTAACTGTGCCTTTTCTGATTTCTTGCATGCTTTTCTAATATAACTTAACATATGCATTGTTTAATAGTATAACTTAACATATGCATTGTTTAAGATTAATTTGATTTTATTTATTATCTACAGTTTGCACTAATGTTTGAGGATTCTAACTGCAAGCTAACAGGAAGGGAAAAATGCAGACACTGGGCAGAAGCTGCAAGTTGTCTGCTAATATCCATTTCCCTCTCCTCTATAGGAATAGAACCCTCAATCATCATCTGGGCACATAGCTGTTCAAACTAAAGACTACATTTTCCAGACTTTCTTATAGCCAGGGTGGCCATGAGACTAAGATATGGAACAGAATGTGAACGGAAGTGATGTAGGCAATACTTGTTTCCCTGAAGGATGATGCATGAGCCTTCTTTCCCCTTCCCCCACCTCATGTGGAGCATGGATGTGGTGGGGAGTCATCCTGAACCATAGGGATGGCAGAGCAATGAGGTCCCTGGACCACCTGGATTGTTTATCTCCAGACACTAGATGAGAAAGAAAGAAACTTCTCTTTTATAAGTCCCTGTTATTTTGGGTGTTACACCAAGCCAAGCCTAATTCCTAACTAAAATGGATATCAAGGGGCAGAATTTCAGCCATTCATTTAAATGGAAAAAGGGAATAGAGATTAACATTTTCTGAGTACTCTCTACATATTTTCACCTATATTATTGCATTTAATCTTCTCAACAATCCTGTAAAATGGGTATTATTCCCATTGTTACTCTTGAGACTGAGGCTGTTAGCTTAAGAAACTTGCTCATAGTCACACAGCTATAGCCTGACTATACTGAGGTTTGACCAGGATGTATCTGTCTGACTCCAAAGCCAAGTTTTCCTTCATGTCCTCCTGATTGCCTGAAGATGATTGAGACTCCCAGCTGGGCCAAGAGTAAGCTTACATTCATGCCTTAATCATCTCATATCCTCTAGAACCAAATAGATAAACCATAACAGCTTCTCATCATAGCAACTACTGTTTTCAACTCAAATTTATTCTTCGGCTTGGGAATGGCCAGGATCCCTCAATTCAGGGAATTTATGAGTAATGGGAAATGCAAGAACTCAAGCCTCCTATGTCAAAGAGGGAGATTTAGAAAGACTAAGATAGCTCATGCACCAAGTTAAACATTTATGACTCATATACCATTGCCAGTACCATCCTAATACTGCTCTTGATTCAAAATATGATACATTCCCTAAGATGTGATTCTATTTCTTTTGTTTGTATATTGATGACCAGGCAACAGGAGAAAGGAATTGTAGAAGCTTTGGGTGGTTTTTATATTTCTCAAGGGTAGTAAGAAAATGAATTGGGTTAGGGAATGTGTCCAGTTCCTGGATATCATTGGGGATCATCATTATTACTTAATGAGAGCTCCATATTTGTACTTTCCTGGGCTCTCTTTTAGATGACTGCTTTGGACCAGGGCTTGGTGGGATGCACTATGAAGTTAGCCTATCTCTAAAAATAGTCAAGTTGTCACTGCTGTTGTCTAGCATGAGCCTTCATTACTCATTCCAAGGTGCATATTCCATGTGCTACTGAAGCTTCCAGTCACTTGGGTAACAGTTTGGCTGGGTTCTATGTGAAAAGAACCCATCTATTTGCCATTTGTCCCCAAAACAACTCTGAATGGTGCTATTCTCTTCATGTTTCTCTTTAAACTAACATGTTGACTTCTCTCTTCTAACATATAAGTGTGAAGTATAGGTTCAGATTTTTTTGATACGAATATCCAATTGTCACAACATCACTAATTGAAAAGACTTATTTTTATTGAACTGCTTTTGCAACTTTGTCAAAAATCAATTGACCAACCTTACACTATATACGAAAATTAATTCAAAATGAACCAAAGACCTAAATATAAATGTTAAAATTATAGAAATTGTAGAAGTCAACGTAGGGGTAAATCTTCATGACCTTGGTTTCTAGATATGACAACAAAAACATGAGCAATAGAAGAAAAATAGATAAATTAGACTTTAACAAAATTAAATGCTTTTGTACATCAAAGAACATAATCAGGGAGGTAAAAAGACAGCACACCAAATGGATGAAAATATAACCTGAGCAATGTATTGAGACCCTGTCTCTATAAAAAATAGAAAAAAATAGCCAGGTGTGGTGACATGTGCCTGCAGTCCCAGGTACTTGGGAGGCTGAAACAGGAGGATCGCTTGAGCCCAGGAAGTCAAGGCTGCCATGATGATGTCACTGCAATCCAGTCTTGATGACAGAGTAAGACCTTCTCTCAAAATAAGAGTCTAGTATGCAGAATATATTAAAAACTCTCACAACAAAGTAATAAAAAGACAAATAACCAAATTTTAAAATGGGCAAATGATCTGAATAGATAATTTCCATAAGGAAGTTATACAAATGACCAATAAACACATAAAAAGATGCTTAGTATTACTAGTCACTAGGGAAAGACAAATTGAAACCATGATGTGATATCACTTCACACCCACTGGAATATCTATAATTAAAATGTCCTACAATAACAAGTGTTGGTGAGGATGGGAAGAAATAAGAATCTTCATTTACTACTGGTAGAAATGTAAACTGATATAGCCACTTTAGAAACAGTTTGACAGTTCTTCAACAAGTTAAATATGGAGTTACCATGTGATCCAGCAATTCTGCTTCTATATATATATATATATCCAAAAGAATTGAAAACAAAGGTTCCAACAACAACAACAAAATTGTACACAAAGGTTCCAGGCAACATTACTCAAATAGTCAAAGGTGGAAACAGTCCACATGTCCATTGACTGAAAAATGAATCAACAAAATATGGTATATACATACAATGGTATATTACTCAGGCATTAAAAGAAATGAAATGCTGATACATGCTACAATATGAATAAACCTTGAAAAGATTATGCTAAGCCAGATACATAAGCCATACATTGTATAAATGCATTTATATGAAATACGCAAAATGGGCAAATCCATAGAAACCGAAATCAGATTAGTGGTTGCCAGAGTGGAGAGGCAAATGGGGAATGATTGCTTAATGTGTACAGTGCTTTATTTTTGGGTGATAAAAATGTTCTGCTGCACAGTGATGTGTTTCTATAATCCCAGTTACTTGGGAGAATGAGGTGAGAATATTGCTTGAGCCCAGGAGTTTGAGACCATCCTGGACAACATCATGAGAGCCCATCTCAAAAAAACAAAAACAAAAAATGGTTATGGAGTTCTGGAAGGCGATAGTGGTGATGGCTGTACAACTTTGGGAAAGTACTAAATACCATTGAATTGTACACTTTAAGGTTTTAATTTCGCTGAGTTCAAATAATATGGTTTTTTTTCTTTTGTTGCTTATGCTTTTGGTGTCACAGCTAAGACTCTTGTCAAATGCAAGGTCATAAAAATATACTGCTATGTTTTCTTCTAAAAGTTTTATAGCTTTACCTCTTAGGTCTTTGATCAATTTTTAGTTAAATTTTGTATATAGTATGAAGTTCATAAAAAGTTTTAGAACTAGCCTGTGTATATCTACAAAAATATCTTGGTGGGACTTTGACTGGAATTGCATTAAGTCTATACATTAATTTGGGGAAAATCAAATCTAATTTGTCAAAACTCCCAGTCTATGAATATAGTATGCCTCTTTATTTTCTAAGGTCTATTTTTATTTCTTTCATGAGAGTTTTATAGTTTTCAGATTCTATGTATGTTTGGTAAGATTTATACTGCAATATATTTTGGAGCTATTGTAAATAGTATTTTTAAAACTTCTAGTTCTAAAAGTTTATATTTGCTGCTAATGTATATGAAATATATGAATAATTGTGTTTACCTTATATCTTCCATTCTTGCTAACTCACCTATTAGTTCTAGGAGATTTTCTTCAGATTTCTTGGAATTTTCTATGTCATCTGTGAATAGAGAGACTTTTATTTCCTCCTTTTCAATCTCTATGACTTTTATCTCTTTTTATTGACATATTATATTTCTAATGCAATATAGAGTAGGAGTGATGAGACTGAATCTTCTTGCCTAGTGCAAGGAAAGGTGACAAAGGGAAAAACATTCCATCATTTAGCATTAGGTGTGATTTTGGCTGTAAACTTTTTGTAGACGCCCTTTAACATCCTGAGAAAGTCCACTTCTATGCCTACTTTGTGGAGTTTTTATCATTAAAGGATGTTGAATTCTATCAAATGGTTTGTCTGCATCAATTAATGTAATCATATGATTTTTCTTATTTAGACTGTTAATATGGAAGATTATATTACTTAATTTTCAAATAGTATTGAATCAATCTGCATTCCCTGACATAAAGCTCATTTGATCATGATGTATTATCCTTGTTATACTTTATTGGACTCAGTTTGCTAATATTTTGTTAAATATTTTTGCTTCTATGTTGATGAAAAATATTGATCTATAGTTTTCTTTTTTCTTTTTTGTTTTTTGGCTTTAGTATCATGGTACTGCTAACCTCATAAAATAAGTTGGAAAACATCTTCTCTTCTAATTTTTTTGAAATTGTTTAAAATTAGTGTTACTTCTGTAACACAATAAGAAAAACAAAGTATCTCGGTAACATTAACATGATGAACAGAACAATATCTCACATATCAATATTAACACTGAATATAAAGAGCCTAAATGCTCCACTTAAAAGATACAGATTGATAGAATGGATAAAGAATCACAAACTAAGTATCTGCTGTCTTCAAGAGACTCACTAAATATACGTGCACCTCACTATGAAGTTCCCAGATTCATAAACCAATTATTACTAGACCTAAGAAGTGAGATAGACAGCAACATAACAATAGTAGGGGACTTCAATACTCCACTGACAGCACTAGACAGATCATCAAGACAGAAAGTCAACAAAGAAACAATGGGTTAAACAACACCCTACAACAAATGTACCTAACAGATATTTACAGGGTATTCTACCCAGTAACTGCAGAATATATATTCTTCCCATCAGCACATGGAACATTCTCCAAGATAGACCATATATTAGGCCACAAAACAAGCCTCAATAAATTTTTAAAAATTGAAATCATATCAAGTATCTTCTCAGACCACAGTGGAATACAACAAGAAGCCAACTCCAAAAGGGACCCCCAAAACTATACAAATACATGGAAATTAAACAATCTGCTCTTGAATGAGTTTTGGATTAACAATGAAATCAAGGCAGAAATTTAAAAATTATTTGAAAAGAATGATAATAGTGATACAAGTTATCAAAACCTCTAGGATACAGCAAAAGCAGTGCTAAGAGGAAAGCTTATAGCACTAAACACCTACATCAAAAAGTCTGGATGATCACAAATTGACAATCTAATGTACACCTCAAAGAAGTAGAGAAACAAGAACAAACTAAACCCAAATCTAGCAGGAGAAATAACAAAAATCAGAACAGAGCTAAATGAAATTGAAACAAAAAAGTACAAAGGATCATTGAAACAAGAAACTTGTTTTTTTTGAAAAGATAAACAAAATTCATAGACTGTTAGGTTAGTGAAGAGAGAAGAGTCAAATAAGCTCAATTAGAAATGAAACTGGAGACATTACACCTGACATCAGAGAATCACAAAAGATTATTTGAGACTACTATGAACACCTCTACGCAAACAAACTAGAAAACCTAGGGGAAATGGATAAATTCCTAGAAAAATACAACCCTCCTAGATTAAACCAGGAAGAAATAGAAACCCTAACAGACTAATAACAAGCAGAAAGATTGAATCAGTAGTAAAGAAAAAAAATGCCAACAAAAAATCCCAGAACCAGATGAATTCACAGCTGAATTTTGCCAGATATTCAAAGAAGAATTGGTACCAATCCTACTGAAACTGTTCCAAAAGATTGAGAAAGAAGGAATTCTCCCTACATCATTCTATGAAGAGAGTAACACCCTGATACCAAAACCAGGAAAGGACATACCAAAAAATAAAGAAAACCACAGGCCAGTATATCTGATGAACATAGATGCAAAAATCCTCAACAAAATACTAGCTAACAAAATCTAACAGCACATCGAAAGGAGAATACATCATGATCAAGTGGGTTTCATTCCAGGAATGCAGGGATGGTTTAACATACACGAGTCAATAAATGTGATACATCACATAAACAGAATTAAAAACAAAAGCCATATGATAATCTCAATAGATGCAGAAAAAGCACTCTATAAAATCTGGCATCCCTTTATGATAAAAACCCTCAACAAACTAGGTATAGAAGGGACTCATATTCATAAAAGCCATATATGACAAACCCACAGCCATCATCATACTGAATGAGGAAAAGTTGAAAGCATTCCCCATGAGAACGGGAGCAAGACAAGGATACCCACTTTTACCACTTCTATTCAACATAGTACTGGAAGTCCTAGCCAGAGCAATTATACAAGATAAAGAAATAAAAGGTATCCACATTGAAAAAGAGGGAGTCAAACTGTCACTGTTCACTGATGATATGATTGTATACCTAGAAAACCCTGAAGACTCCTCCAAAAGATTCCTAGATTTGATAAAAGAATTCAGTAAAGTCTCAGGTTACAAAATCAATGTACACAAATCAATAACACTGGCATATAGCAACAACAACAAAGCTGAGAATCAGATCAAGAACTCAATCCTTTTTACAACAGCTGCAAAATATACATACGTATGTGTGTGTGTGTGTGTATATATATATGTATATTCCTAGGTATATATATGCACCTAGAATATTCTTAACCAAGGAAGTGAAAGATCTTTATAAGGAGAGCTACAAAACACTGCTGAAAGAAATCATAGATGACACAAGGAAATGGAGACACCTCCCATGCTCATGGATGGAAGAATCAATATTGCGAAAATGACCATACTGCCCAAAGCAATCTACAGATTCAATGCAATTCGTATCAAAATACCAATGTCATTTTTTCACAGAATTAGAAAAAACAATCCTAAAATTTATATGGAACTAAACAAGAACCCAAATAACCAAAGCAATCTTAACCAAAAAGAACGAATCTGGAGGCATTACATTACCAGACTTCAAGTTATACTATAAGGCAACAGTTACCAAAACAGCATGGTACTGCTATAAAAGCAGGCACACAGATTAATGGAACATAATAAAAACCCAGAAATAAAGCCAAATACTTACAACCAACTGATCTTCAACAAAGCATACAAAATCATAAATTGGGGGAAAGGACAAATGGTGCTGGGAAAACTAGCTAGCCACATGCATAAGAATTAAATTGGATCCCTATCTCTTGCCCTATACAAAATTCAAATCAAGATGGATCAAAGACTTAAATCTGAGACCTGAAACCATAAAAATTCTAGAAGATAATTGTGGAAAAACTCTCCTGGACATTGGTCTAGGCAAAGAATTCACAACTAGAATCCCAAAGCAAATGCGACACCAACAAAAATAAATAAATGGGACCTGATTAAACTAAAAAGCTTCTGCACAGCAAAAGAAATAATCAGCAGAGTAAACAGAGAACCCACAGAATGGATGAAAAATATTTGCAAACTGTGCATCTGACAGAGGGCTAGTATCCAGAATCTTCGCAGAACTTAAATCAGCAAGAAAAAAAAAAAAAATCTTTCAAAAAGTGGACCAATTACATGAATAGACTTTTCTCAAAAGAAAATACATAAATGGCCAATAAACATATGAAAAAATGCTCAACATCCCTAATCACCAGGGAAATGCAAATTAAAGCCACAATGAGATATCGCCTTCCTCCTGCAAGAATGTCCGTTATTAAAAAGTCAAAAAACAGTAGATGTTGGCATGAATGTGGTGAAAGGGGGATGCTTATATGCTGCTGGTGGAAATGTAAATTAGTACAGCCTCTACAGAAAACAACATGGAGATTCCTTAAAGAACTAAAAGTAGATATACTAGTTGATACAGCAGTCCCACTACTGTGTATCTACCCAAAGGAAAGGAAGTCATTATGTGAAAAAGACACATGCACATGTATGTTTATTGCAGCACAATTAACAATTGCAAAGATATGGAACCAACCTAAGTGCCCACTGACAGATGAGTGGATAAAGAAAATGTAGTATATATACACCATGGAATTCTACTCAGCCATAAAAAGGAACAAAATAATGTTTTTTGCAACAACTTAGATGGAGTTGGAGGCCCTTATCCTAAGTGAAGTAACTCAGGAATGGAAAACCAAATAGCCTATGCTCTCACTTGTAAGTGGGAGCTAACCTATGAGTATGCAAAGGCATACACAATGATATAATGGGTTTTAGAGACTCAGAAGAGGGAGGGTGTGAGAGGAGTATGGGATAAAAAACCATATATTGGGTACAATGTACACTGCTTGGGTGATGGGTGCACTAAAATCTCAGAATTTATCACCATGTAATTCATCCGTGTAACCAAAAACCACTTGTACCCCCAAAGCTATCAAAATTACACATATATTATTATTACCTAACTCAGTGTAAATTATATAAATTTATAATTATAAAATTCAATATATATAACATGTTATATATTCAATTATATATTCATGTAATTCAATATATATGTTATCTATACTGAATTATATATATGTTATTTCTTCTTTAAATGTTTAAAATTCATTAGTGAAATGATTTAGGGCTGGAGACTTCCTTTTGAGATGCTTTTTAACTAAACTCAATTTATTTAATAGTTATAGAACTCTTCAGATTATCGACTTAATCTTGGTTGAATTTTGGCATTTTTAATTTTTCAAGGATTTTGTTCATTTCATTAAAGTTATGGAATTACGTATTTAGAGTTGTTTATTTCCTTATTATCCTTTTAATGACTGCAAGTTCTGTAGTGTTATACCCTTTCAGCACTGATATTGGTAATTTGGATATTCCTTCTTTTTTTCTGTAGGTCTTGCTGGCAACATTAATTTTATCATTTTAATTGAATTTTTTTTTTTTTTTTTTGAGATGGAGTCTCACTCTGTAGCCCAAGCTAGAGTGCAATGGCCTGACCTCAGCTCACTGCAACCTCTGCCTGCCTCGCAGGCTCAAGCGATTCTTGTGGCTCAGCCTCCTGAGTAACTGGGACTCCAGATGCGTGACACCACATCTGGCTAATTTTTTGTATTTTAGTAGAGACAGGGTTTCACCATGTTGCCCAGGATGGTCTCAAAATCCTGAGCTCACGTGATCTGCCCACCTCGGCCTCCGAAAGTGCTGGGATTACAGGAATGAGCCACTGCACCTGGCCTTTTATTGATATTTTATTTTATTTTATTTTAACAACTGGTAATCAATTTATTAAAATAGTTGACTTAAGCATCTGCAATGGTGACTTCCACCTCAACTCCTGGCTCAATACTAATGGAAGTAATCTGCTTAACAATCTCAGAAGGACTGTGCAAGTCAATGAGTCGCTTGTGGAATCTCATCTGGAAACGATCCCATGTCTTAGAACCTTCACCACAAGGAGTTTTTCTTGTTGTGATTCTCAAAGTCTTGGTAGGCATTCAAACTGGTCCTTTCACTTTGAGATTCTTTTTCTTTACTCCTCTGATCAAGTCAGCACACACTACAGGGAAATAAGAATCAGGTTTGGCTTGTTTGACTTTTTTATTTTAAATCTCATTGATGTCTGCTCTTATCTTTATTATGTCCTTATTTCTGCTTGTACTAAGCTTATTTTGCTCCTAATTTTCTAGTTTCTTAAATGTATAAATTTAGATTGTTGATTTGAAATCTTTCTTCTTTTGTAATATAGGAATATGAGACAATTGATTTCCCTCTAAACATTTCTTTAGCTGCATTCTAAATTTTTAGATTATATTTTTATTTTGTTTGTTTCAAAATATTTTTTAATATCCCTTGAGACTCTTTCTTTACCCATATATTAGTTAGAAGTACATTAATTTCTATGTATTTGGAAATTTTCCATTTATCTTTCTAATACTGACTTCTAGTTAATTCCATATTGCCAAACAACATACTTTGCATAATTTTAACTCATTAAATTAATTAAGCTTTATTACCTGACTCATGATAGGTCTATGTTGGCAAATAGTCCATGAGCACTTGAAAAGAATGTGAACTCTGCTGTTGTTGAATGAGTGTCCCATAAATGTTAATTGAATGTAGTCAGTTGATGATCTCGTTCAGTCTTTCTATATCCTTACTGGTTTTTCTATCTACAAATTCTATCAATTTCTCAGAGAAAAATGTCAATGTCTCTAACTATAATTTTGGATTTATCTATTTCTCCTTGTAGTTACATTAGTTTTTACTTCATATATTTTGAAACTATGATGTTAAATGTGTATAAACTTAGGATTGGTATGTCTTCTTGGTTAGTAGAACATTAATCATTATATAATGCCCTGGTAACTTTCTTTGCTCAGAAGCCTCCTATATCTGATATTATTAAAGCCATTTCAACTGTCTTTTGATTGAATGGTGTATCTTTTTCATCTTTCTATTTTTAACCTACTTACGTTATTATCCTTGAAGTAAATATTTTGTAGATGGTATATGCTTTTTAGTCCATTTTTACAAGCTCTGTGATTTCTTTTTTTTTTTTTTTTAGCACCAGAAACATGTACACTTTATTGAATGCCATTGTAGAAAAGTGTGTGAGGATAAAGGGCTGATACAGAACTCAGCTCTGGGGGCAGGGCGAGGAATGGAAGGTGGAGCACGTGGGATACAGGTTATGGGCAGAGCTCCTGGCCTGAATGATGTCTCCTGACCTATTGATGGGCTTGGAAGATCAATACTGGGACGACAATGAGCAGAATGGTCATGAGGATGCCCAAAATCAGGGCCCAGATGTTCAGGCACTTGGCGGTGGAGGCATAGGCCTGGGCCCCAGTCAGGTCGCCAACCATCTTCCTGTCCCTAGACTTCATGGAGTAGGCAAACGCTATGAAGCCCAGGCAGCAGGGGTTCATGAAGAGGGTGTTGAACAGGGACCAGACGACATGGTCGGGCATGGAGGTCTCGCTGCGGATGTGGATCACGGTGGACGTCGGGGGAGCAGGGTTGTGGGGCGCCCCCAGCATAGCCACCTTGTGCTCTTCCTTGAGAATCTCATAGTTGGGGGGCTGGCCGCTGTTGACAGGAGAGAAGAAGGTTTGGACCGTGTGGTTCATGGTGTCCTGCGAAGGCCAGCGGTGGTCGGGTTAGTGGGATGGTTCTCCAAGCTCTGTGATTTCATTGGTGCATTTAGACCACTTACATTTAGCTTAATTACTAATATATTGGGATTTAACATTTACTTGTTGTGTTTCTTCTCTCATTTTTGTTCTTCTGCTTTTCTTTCCTGCCTTCTTCTGAGTTATTTGAACTTTTAAAATTACTCTAATGTACTTATCATATTTTGAACATATTTTTGTGCTGTTCCTTTAGTGGTTGTTATAGGGTTACAAAAAACATGCTTAACATTTCAGTGTTCTTAAAATCAATATTTTAGCATTTTGAGTGGAATGTAGAAACATTACCACTATATAGGCCCCTTTACCCTTCCCCCTTTATGTTTTAGTTATTACACTTACATACATTAAAAACCCTGTCAGTGGAAAAGCACGATAACTGAAATTTAAAACTCAATCGATATCTTTACAAGTAGATTGAGCCAAGCTGAAAAGAGGATTACTATACTGAAAGATGTATGAGTGGAAACGTCTGGATTGAATCATGAAGAGAAAAAAAAAGATAGAAAATGCAGAAAAGAGCATAAGAGACATATGGAATCTAGTGAAAAGACATAACATGCATGTAATTAGAGACCCAGAAGGAGAGGAGAAAGAGATGGAGCAGAAGCAATGTTTTAAGAAAACTAATGAGTCAATAATCACTATGAACTCTAAGAATGATAACTGCAAGGAAAAAACACACTTAATGCACTTCATAGTAAAGCTGCTAAGAATGAAAACTAAAGGAAGAAAAAATCTTAAAAGATCCAGGATAGAAAGACAAATTATCTTCAGGGAAGTAAATAGTTGAATTAATCTAAGTAAATATTGACTCTACATAACAGTAATAATAAGGTCTTGTGGAGTACAAAACATATGTGAAATTAAAACACATGGGAACAATAAGACAAAACCAGGATGGGAGGCCTTTAGGGCCCTTACATTGCCTGAAATCGATCAATAATATTTATGATAATCTCTAGTGTTAATGTATGTGGTAATCTTCTATATCCTTGCTGATTTTCTGTCTATTAAAATAATAATAAAAGAATGTGTACCAAATAGGCAAAAAAAAAAAAAAAAAGAGAAAATGGAGTCTTAGAAGATACTTGTTTAATGCAAGAGAAGGCAATAAAGTTAAGTAAATAAAAGCAGAACAATTGGTTTGAATAAAAAACAAACAGTAATATGATAGATACATATCCCAATATATTAGATTAGATGTAAGTGAACTAAAACCTTTAATCAGAAGTCAAAGATTGTAAGACTAAATTAAAACAATGGCAGCAGCAACAACAATATGGTTCTTATAAGAGAGAGACCTTAAAACAAGAACAAAAGAATATTGAAAGTAAAAGGATGGAAAATGATATACCATGCAAGTTAACTAAAAGAAAGTTGGTGTACCTATTTTAATAACAGGAAGAAAATAGGTTTCAAGGCAAAAAAATTACTAGACAGACATTTCACAATAATTAAGTGTCAATGAAGCAGTGAGACATAAGAATTCTAAATTTGTGAACATCTAATAATTAGCCTCAAAATATATAAGAGAGGAATGGACTAAACCACAAAGAGAAAAAAACAATTCCAACTATGAGTTGGAAATTTTAACACATCTCTGTTGGTAACTGACGGAACAAGAAGATAAAAATCAGTAAGATTTTAGAAAATTTGAAAAAATGTGATTAACAACCGTGACCTAATTAATAGTGGCATTCACTGTATCAAAGAATTTCAAAAGCCAAATTTTTTAAGGATCATATGGAATATTTTCCAAAAATGTTGGGCCATAAAGAAGGCCTCAATTAATTTATGAAAATAGAATAAAATAGATCATGTGCTTGATCATAATAAGGTTAAAAAACCAATAACAAAAAGAAAAGTAGGAAAAACCCTAAATGTTGGGAAATTAAAATATATGTATCTAAATAACTCATAGACCAAAAGAGAGTAACAACAAAAATTAGAAAAAAAATTAACTGTATAATGAAGATACAGTACATCGCAATTTGTGATATGCAGCTAAAATCATGCTTTAAGGGAAATGGACAGGTTTTTTTAAGGTTTTTTTTAATTATTATACTTCCAGTTCTGGGATACATGTGCAACACGTGTAGCTTGGTTACATAGGTATACACGTGCCAGGGAAATGGACAGTTTTAATGCATATATTTAAAAAGAAAAGCTGAACATTAAATCCATCTTAAGAATATAGAAAAAGAAACAAAAGTTAAATACATAAAGGGTAAAAGGAAAGAAGTATAAAGATGAGAGCAGAAACCAATGAAAGAGAAAGGAAACATGTAATAGAGAAAATAAATAAGAGTTTATTCTCTGAAAGTCCAGTAAAAATTAGGAAGTCTCTACCAAAGCTTATTTAGAAAAAAGTGAGGAATACAAATTATTAACTCAGTAATTAGGCTACCCGGCTAGTTCAGTCAGTAGAGCATGAAACTCTTAATTCAGTAATTAAAAGGATACTTTATTACAGCTTCACCATAACCCCTTTAAGGGGAGTCTGGGCACAAATCTTAATGGCATTGGAAAGATAATAAAATCATATTATGACGAACTTTATGCCAAAAAATAAATTCACTTGAACAATTTGCTAGATAATCTAACTGACCAAAGAGGACATAAGAAGAAACAGAACATCCGAATGTTCTACTACATATACACTGTATACATACTACATGTGTTTTAAACATTGAATCTATGATTTGAAACCTTCCAACAAAGAAATCTCTAGTCCAAGAGTTTTCATTAAACATTTAAGGAAGAAATAACATCAATGTTACACAAACTCTTCCAAAGAATAGAAAAATGAGTAAGCACTTCCCAGCTAGTTTTGTGAAGATAGATGCAAAAAAAAAAAAAAAAAAAAGAAATTATGTGTTTACTTAAAAATTATATTCAGCAAATTACAAAACCCAAGAACAAAACCTAAATCACTAGTAAATAGAGAAATACAGATGCAAGTAATAACGAAATGTCACTTTATTCAACAACACCTATTTCTAGAGAAGACATAGAGGCAAATAACTCTAACATTGTTGGTGGCAATGTGAAATGTTATGGTTTTATGAAAAGCAATCTGCAAGTGCCTATAAAATTTACATATATATGCCTATAACCTAATAATTTCACTTCTGGGAATCTAGCCATAACATTAAGAGCACTAGTATATAAGGGTATATATTTAAAGACATTTATTGCAGCGTTGTTATTGTGGCAACAAAATTAAAACCTGGAAGTAAAATTAATGCCTATAAATAAGGAGATGGCTGAGAAAATATGGTTCACCCATACCATGGAATATTATATAGCTGTTTTTTTAAAAATGAGACTAGAAATTTACCTTTCACTCTAGAGGGATTTACCTGAGGTTTTATTGAACAAGGTGTGGAAAAGAGTATATAATATTCCCTCTTTATATTTTTACAAAAAACAACAGAAAACTCATTATGCATTTGTGTGTGTGTGTGTGTGTCTGCACACGTGTATGTGCAATGCAAATGATCACCTCAGCATGGAGAAGAATATGGAAGGTAACATACTGGATTCCCTTTATATACTAGTTCACTACCATGAGTTCACTTGCTATTAAAGAAGGAGGGGAGAAGAAAAGGGAGACAAGATGCTAAATGAAACCAAAAGAAACCTTTATTTCTTTATGTAAAATTATCTGTGTATGTGCATAAAGAAATTAAATAACTTTAAAAAACAAAGACCAAATAACAACTTTGTAGTCCTTTTATGAAAGATTGAATAATTTAACTTTTTTGCTGCTTCTATCTTTCCGATCATTTCAGACATTTTAAAAAATTTAATCCAGAATTATAAACCCCATTATTTGCTTTCAAAATGTATTAATAATTGAGCTGTTTTTTCCCTTTTTTCTTGTATTCATTGAATATTTACAACATTTTTACTTTTAAAAAGTCTTAAAAATGCTCAGTGCAATAATTATAGCTTGCCTCATCTTTCCTTGCTTTATTTTTTTCATAACACACATTGCCAACTGAGATCTTGCCATATGCTCATTTTCCTCCTGTCCCCCACACTGGGATGCGCGTGCGCCAGGCAGGGACTGGGTCTATTGTTTACCGCTGTGTCTACAGTGCCTGGAGGGGTGTCTGGCAGACAGTAGGTGCTCAGTCAATGCTTGAATGAATTTGTGAATGAATACATTTTCTATTTCAACTTCTGTATATTTGAGTTCATTTCACTTACTCATGAATTTATTTAACACATGTTTAAAGAAGTCTAAATACCGAGTTAGAAATAGGAATAAATGAAGGTAGAAGACATGGTCCATTCCTCCCGAACAGTGTATGTTCCAGTGGGAGAAAAGACCTGAAAGTCAGTGATTGTTTGGAATGATATGATAAAAGTAAGCATAATGTATTCACGGAGTACCGAGGAGGGGCACTTTTCTCAGACTGTTTGGGGGTGCAGGTGTGCAGAAATTTTCAGAACGCAGTCCCCCTGTGAAGGAAGCCAGGGTGGCTGGGGAGGGAATAGCTCCAGGACAGCAAGCAGGGCCACATGGCAGGAGCCAGGATACCCAAAGGAATTCCACAGGCCACCTGGTTGGAAAGAGCTGAAGGTGAGCAGGCAGGAAGGGCGACGAAGGGCTTCCAGGTCAGCATGACGCTGAGGGTCAAGTGGCACAGGTGTGATTGTCTACTGAGGAATGCAGATGGAATTACAGTAAAAAATATTGTTCTGTTGTCTCTACTAAAGTCAAGTTGGAGGAGAATGGGTCAAGGCAGCTTAGTACTAAATCCTGGGCACCCATTTCCAGCAGAGTTTGCTGGGTCAGCCTCTCATCTGAATCATCTCTGGGCTTCTGCGAATGGATTTCTGCCAGTGTTTCTCTAGGGAAGGTGAGATACAAAGCCTTGAGATGCTGCTGCAGGACTCAGTCCTACGGGTTTGCAGAGGACGAGGCAGCCTGAAAGCTTCCAGTGGGATTTTCTTCTCATGTCTGAGTCAGTGATGAGCTAAGAACTCCTCTTCTTTATACAGCAGCCCTATCTATACATCTCGTGTGAATTCTGGCAATTAGTTATAACAGTTTTTTGCTTAGTGCACTAATTCCCCTTTTCCAGCACTCTTGGGATTAGTAATGATAATATCAATAACAACTATCTATTGGGTTATTACTATGGCTTATTTAATCTTCACAAAAATTCTATGAGGCAGTCACTATTATTAGCCCCATTTCCCAGATGGAGAAACTGAGACTTGGAAGGGTAAGTAGCTTGCACAAAACCTTGCAGCCAGAAGGTGACACAGGTGCATACCGTGACATTCCAGGCTTTACCAACTTACGAAGCCACACTTCCCTTTAATACCCAAATCACAGAAGTCAGAGCTCCTGTCCCTTGCCCACTCTGTTTGGACTTCCTCAGGAATATTGGTGTGTTCACCCATTGCCTCCTGTGTTCTTCCCACCCCACTCATCACCTAGCTCTGGAACAATGCATGTTCAATGTGTTGCCTTTGGTAGGCTCAAGATCAGCTTCCCTCTAGATACTCCTGCTGTCCTCGTACCAACTCTTTCCCAAATGTGGGAATAGCACCCTCCTGCCATTCCTCTGCTGAAATGAGATTGGAATGTAGAATTTAACACAAACTGGCTGAAAGGTAGGCTATGACAGGCGGGATTACCACCCAAGGGGTTTACATTGAATATTATCAATGGCTTCCCTCAGAGTCCACGGGCCCAGTATCCTTCATGGGGACCCTCTGCTGCCTTCCTCTTTTCCTGGATTCCAGCCTGCCTTGCTAGAGTAGAGGCTGACCTGCATGCCCTGAGCCAGCGTGCTACTTGTCACTAAGGCCATGCCAAAGGAATTGTCCTTCAGTGTGACAGCCAAGGCAAGATCCAGTTGAGTCATATCCCAAGGTCTACAGACAGAAGGCAGTTTCCCTGCCTTAATGCTAAGATCCACCTTCTAAGTTTTCATTTTCGAGCCCTATGATTAACCCTCCATAAGCATGATTGACAATGGAAAATCAGCTTCCTTCAAGAAAACCCCAGCCCCATCCGTGGGAAAACAGTCTTGCCCTTTGGCCCTTAAAAGATATCTGAACAGAAAGTTTCAAGTCCAGACATTTCCCAAATTCTAGATTGTTAGGTCTTGAAAAACATCTTCTGTGACCTATTAATAGTCTGAGCCCAGCCAAAACCCTTTCATTTTCATCCTTCCTCCAGCAACCCTGCTGACCAAGCCTGCACAGGCTTTCTGTCATCTTCAGGGTCCCCTCCAAGATCTGTGACCAAATGCTTGAAGAGTAACATAGAAATACTTTCTGAGAACAAGCAGTATGATACCAAGTAAGACAGCCTAATCCAGTTGTTGTGAAAGAGGCATTCCTTTAAAGGAAGTAAATCTGTCTACAGAGTGCAATTCTGTCCACCCCTCTCCACCTCCACCACCCTCATTCATGATAACCTGTTAACATTGTTATGCGGAGAAACTCAGCTCTTTGGAAATCCATTGCCTTTGCTTTGCTTAGTCAGAAGGGTCATTGCTCAAGAGTGAATCCAAGAACCCACCTTCAGCAACAAAGGAAATCACTTGAACCTTTGATATCATGGCTCTGTTTCAGCTTCAACCCTCCTCATCAGACTATATAAACCCCAGGAACCAATGTTTTCTTTTGAGGACCAAGTTCAGAATGCCTTGACTTTTTCTTCTGCCAACAGCCTCTGCCAGGAGATTTCCGAAGCAGGTGATTTAAGAGCAACAGTAGCTAACATCGCACCAAGCATCCTTCACACGTTCTATATTGTTTTCCAGGAGAATAAAACTCAGTGAGACTGAGTGGTTTGCCTAATGTTCCATAGCTAATAACTAGGAGAACCATTATTTGAATCCAATAAGTCTGATTCTGGTTCCAGCCCTCTTAACCACTTTTCAGGTGGGGAATGAGAATCCAGCCTGGGAATGAGAAGAATTGCAGACCCATCTCCCCTCTACAGCAGACTGTGGGCACTATGGCATTCCCTTGGTGTGGATTGGGGTCAGTATCCCTCCATGGCAATATATAGCCAATATTCAGTATTTAGATGACAGAGACACTGAAACCTGATCAGCCTGAACCTGCAAAATCCTTCCCCTGACTCTACGCTAAACTTGGAGGAGAATGCGGCTCTGTGATGCAGATTCCTCCATTTCCCCACAGTCAAGGAGAGCCAGGGCCAGAGTGTGGTCCCTTTGGAATTCCCTTCTTTCCTTCCTTGCTTTTTTTTTTTTTTTTTTCTTCTTCTTCTTCTTCTTTTTTTTTTTTGTTTGTTTGTTTGAGACAGGGTCTCTCGGTCGTCCAGGCTGCAGTGCAGTGGCGTGATCACGGCTCACTGCAGCCTCGACCTCCAGAGCTCAGGTGATCCTTCCACTTAAGCCTCCCAAGTAGCTAGAACTACAGGTGTGTGCCACCACACCTGGCTAATTTTTAAATTTTTTGTAGAGATGGGGTTTTGCCATGTGGCCCAGGCTGGTCTCGAACTCCTGAGCTCAAGTGATCCTCCTGCCTTGGTCTCCTAAAGTGCAGGGATTATAGGCTGACATTGTAATTTCTGTTGGTCTCAGCTCATCTCCCCAGGCTGACATCTGCTACAGATGCTCACTCAACTCAGTGGACCCTGACATCACTGCAGGCTCATTCCCGGGGTTCCATATCAATAAAGTCTTTGATAGGAGACTACGGGACTAAGTAGAGAGAAGGGATTGGTCAGAGGGAAGAGGTCGAACTGTATCCCAAACTAGTGGAGGTTACCAGCTTAGCTTGGTTCTCTCTGTTTTTCTTTCTTATTAGAGTCACTTCTCGTGTGCATAGGGCTCTCCCAGGGTTCTCTTTCCCCCTTAGTTTGCTGATCATCCTGCTATTTGTGTTGGATGCCGAGGTGGAGTTTGATAACTCTTTGTGGTGTTTCCTAATCCAGGCTTATAAGCCCTGTGTTTAACAGGCACTCCTTTGCATCTGTGGTATTTGGTTGAGTAAGTGTATAGGCCCCTTTATTTAAATTATTTTACACAAGAGGTGGCTTTAAATGAATTCAGGTCTTGGATGAATTCTCAGAGCACGAAATATCATTGCAAATGTGATTACTGAACCATTGTTGATAATGTTCTTGAGGTCATAGAGAACTAGAGATGGGCCACAAAACAGAAGATTGACAAATGTTGAATATTTTTCACATAGGCGAGATGGATGGCATGTGGAAATTGCAAACTGATGAGTGTGACATCTCTTACCAATAAGATACCAGAATGGACTACTGAGTAGACAGTTCCTGCACACTAAATCACCATGCATAAACATGGGTTCTCAAGAAACAGCTCATGCCAAATGATCTAGTCTGTTTCTACTTGCTTATTTGAGTCAAGCATCAGGAAGTACTGTAGGCATGGCTCTTCCTGACTACAGTGAGCCATTTGAAGAAGTTTCTTTTGAAATCTTAGTAGATAAAATGGAGAAATGTGAGTTGGCTACTGGTTAATTAGGTGGATTTGTAAGTGGCTGAACAACTATACCTAAAGAATATTGATACAATGTTTTTTAATCAACTCACACAAAAGTGTTTATGACATGCTTATCATCAATTACAAATGATGCCAAACTGCAAGGGATAGCTAATAATTTGGATGACAAAATTAGGATTCTAAAGTATTTTGCTAGACTGGAACTTGGATTAAAGATAACAACAACAAAGTGAATGGAGATAGTGTGGAGTTTTCCTTCAGGCATAAAAAAAAGAAATTGTATAAGCACAGGAAGGGTAGACATGAGTTAGCAGTAATTCCTTGCATTAGTTGGGGATGCCTTTGGCTGCAAGTAACAAAAATACCTGATTCAAGATCGATAAGGCAATTTATCATCTCCTATAATAAGGAGACAGGCAAAGCAGCTGTGGGTGTGAAAGCTTTACTTCTCTGAGATACTCTAGGCTAGCAGTTGTCAACCAGGGCAGTTTTGCCCTCAGGGGACATTTGACAAAACCTAGAAACATTTTTGGTTGTCATAATGGTAAGGTGGGAGTATGCTATGGTGTTTAGTGGATAGACAGAGATGCCATGGATGCTGCTAAACATCCTACAATGTGCAGGATAACTCCCACAACAAAGAATTCCCGTCCCAAAATGTCAGTAGTTCAAGACTCAGAAGCCCTGATTTACAGTAATTCAGATCTACTGCCTGGAGCCTTCCCTGAAGTCACATGGGGGAAGGGTGGCTAGCTGAGCAAAATTGGGTTTTCTTAGGAAGGAAGAAACGAGGGATGGATATTGGAGAGTCTGCCATAAAGATACTACATTCATATAAAAAATATTTTTAAATTGATTATGAGCCAGGGTCACTGCCATCCCAGAAAAGATCTTTGTGTGATTTAGAAAAGGCACCCCCTACCCCTTCCTCAGAAACTTGACTGCCATCTGCTGGAAAATTACTGAAGGAAATATGTAAATCTACAAGGGGTTGTAAATAGAGCCCCCTAGAGTTGTGCCACACATAACCTCACAATAATTTACAGCATCCCTTCTGCGAGTCTAACATGATCCAGCTGTATAAAATGGCTGTCAACGAAGTAGCTTAGGACTTTACAAACAGGAACTATGTGTCCCAACTAAGGAAGGTCAAAATCTCACCATATCCTACATTGGTCACACCACAGCTGGAATTCTTGATAAATTCTTGGTTTCATAGTTGAAGAATATTTTTTTAAGTGACCAAAGAAAGTTGGACTGCAGGAAGAAGTGTCAAGGAGTCATAATACATGAGAAGTATGTGTGGAGGAAGGAAGGAACTGGAGATGTAGAGCTAGTGAAGAAACACTAAAAGTGAACTGGAGTGTTATCTCCAAGTATCTGAAGAGTTTTAAGGGGATAGGGACCAGACTGAATCTGTGTTTCTCCAAAGGGCAAAACTGGGTCCAATGAGTGAAATCATAGACTCATGAGAGATGGCTGGAAGTGACCTTGGTGGTCAACAAATCAAACCCATTTTTCAAACATCCTTCTTACAGTACTTCCGCAGCAGCTACCCTGCCAGCACACCTTCAGTGCAGGGGCAACCCTGTGATCTTTAGGTGATGCTAAAGTGTTTTACTTTACATTGAACTCTGCCTCCTCTGGCTCTCATCCATCATTCCCTGTCTCCTTAGCTGCTCTCTTGTGACAAGTAGGTTTCAGAGACAGATTTGCTCTACATAACGAAGGAAGTTTCACAACCAGGGTTTCCATCCAATGTCTTCAAGTAGAAGATGGAACACCATTGGTCAGGGATCAGATCCCTCGTCTATCAAATGAAAGAGTTAAACCTAGAAGATCTCTAAGTTATTTCCTGCTATCCAAGTGGATTATGGTCTCTGGGCTACAAAAGTAAGAGTTTGATGTTGCTGCCAAGTTTTTCTTCTCATTTCCTCACCCTCCTTGTACACGTTTGCACGATTTGGCACTTGATTTTACCATAATTAATTTAATCAGCCCCCAACTCATGAACCTTTAGAGTGTTTCCAATTTTTCATTATTACAAACCATACTGCAATAAACATTCTTATATATTACTTTGGGGCACTTGTGTAAATATTTTTATAGGTTAAGTTCCCAGGAAAGGAATTGTTGAGTAAAAGGGATAGACATTTCCAACTTAATCTGCCATAATGATTTGCATTAATTTACCCACACCAATACTGGACAATTGCACTCAATCATTTCTGTCAAACTGAAAAATTTGTATTTGATTTTTTACTTCTTTGATTATTAGAGAAGTTAAGCATTGATTTCTATGAATTGCTCCTCTTCATAATCTTTGTCCATTTTTCTATGAGTTATCAATATTTTCTAAAAGTTATTTATATATTGTGGATATTAATGACTAGTTAAGGTGTATGTATAGTATATTCAAATATTATTTCCAGTTTTGAATATGTCTTCCTAGATCTATTTAGATCTTTTGCTAGAGAGAAGATTTTAATAAAATCTGACAATGTTTTATGTTATAAATTTTAGGTTTTAAGTTATGCTTAAAAAGCTATTTCAAATGGAAAATATTATGCAAATATTCTCCAATACTTTTATGGTAAGATGTTTCATATTTAATTACTTAATTAGTTTGAATTTTTAGAATGCAGTGTCAATTTATTATGTACATTTTTTTAAATGAATATCCAAATATTCTGATCCTATTTATTTAAAAAATACCCTCTCCTATTATGATTGCCACTTGGTTACATATTTACTTCCCATTTGTACATGTGTGCATCTATTCTTACACTTTGAATTCTCTTTCATTCAACAACTTACCTTTTTCTGTACTTGTATTATACAATTTTCAATACCGTGGCTTTATGGTACTTTTTGATTGCTCATAGAATAAATTCCCTTGTAATTTTCTTCTTTTACAAAAAAATAGAATTGATTTTTCCTTGGAATTCAATTAAATTAATGGAGCAATTTGGGGATAATTGATATTTTTATACAATTAAATCTACTCATCTAAGAACTTGTGTCTGTTCACTTACTAATTCAAATATTCTTCTATATCTTTGAAGAAAATTATTTAATTTTTATATATGTCTTATACATTTCTTTTCAAATCTGTTACTAATTATTTCGTAGTTAAGCATGCTCTTTGAAGGATTTTATTAAAATTTTCTAACAGGTTTTTGTTGCTATGTAGGAAGCCTATAGAGTTTCATTTTTTTAATATAAATTTAATCCACATGCTTCAGAGAACTCAGTTTACATACTTAATGGCTGATTATCTTGGATATGTCATTTATTCACATTATCCACAATAATGACGATTTTTCCTTTTTAATTTACTATATGTAGTTCTTTACTGGACTTTTTCATTATTTTGGCTAGAACTTTCAGAACAATGATAAATAATAGCCGTGATGGTAAGCATCTTTGTCTTATTCTTGATTTTGGTGGTGTTTCTAGTGTTTAATCATTAAGGATGATGTTCAATGATTTTATGATACTTTTGTCTATTTAGTAAACTCTCCTTATTCTCATGACTTACTAGGGGAATATAAAAAGGACAAAATTTGAATTTTGCCAAATAATATTTTGGCATCTATTGAAATGATCATTTTTTTCTTTAGCTATTAATATAAATGTATGGATATCTACTACTGAACCAGACTCGAACTTCTGAAATGCTTAGTCATGATATTTTTATTTTTTAATACATTGTTTCACCGAAATTTTCAGTAATTTATTTAGGATTTTTACAGTTCTATAAATTGGTCTATATGTTGGCACCGTCTCTGTCAGATTTTGGTATCAGGGTTAAATTAGTCTCATAAAATTGCTCAGGAAGGACTTCATCTCTAAGTAGAGATAAGAAATATTTGCCCTATAGAGATGTGATAGATCTCACTTATAAAACCATCTGCCCTGAGGTATTTGGGGTGTTAAGTATTTTATTACCTTTGCCCTTTCTTCTGTGATTATTGGTCTTTTAGATCTTCTGCCTTTTCTTGAGCCATTTTTGTGATTTATACTTATATTAGTGGTCATTTCATGTAGAATTTCAAATGTACTGAAATAAATATGTTTGTGATATTAAATTTTTAAAAACTCCCTCTACATAAGTAGTTGTATCTTGATATGGTTTGGCTGTGTTCCTACCCAAGTCTTATCTTAAACTGTAGCTCCCACAATTCCCACATATTGTGGGAGGGACCTGGTGGGAGATAACTGAATCATGGGGGCAGTTCCCCCCATACTGTTCTTGTGGTAGTGAGTAAGTCTCATAAGATCTGATAGTTTTATAAAGGATTTCCTCTTTCACTTGATTCTCACTCTCTCTTGCCTGCTGCTGTGTAAAACGTGCCCTTCACCTTCCACCATGATCCCATGTGGAACTGTGAGTTTATTCAACCTCTTTTCTTTAAAAGTTACCCAGTCTCAGGTATGTCTTTATCAGCAGCATGAAAATGTACTAATACATGTCTACTTTCTTACTGAGAAAATTACATATTTGTATTCTTTTTTACTCCTTTTTTCACCAGTCTTAAAAAGTATCTATTTTTTAATAATCTTTTCAAAAGAATTTCACAAGTAGAAAAATCACATCTATTTTGTTCATCTCAACATCCTCAGTGACCTTGTGCAGTACCTAGACATAGGCACATAATAAATATTTATTGTCAAGGTAAATCAATAGAAACTTGTTTTGATTTTCTGTATCAATCCTATTTTTTTCTCTCCACTGCTTCATTTTTTTCATCTACTTTATTTTGATGTTTGTTGTTTCTCTTCTAGTTTCCGAAATAAAACTCTCAGCCAGTTCTTTTCAAACTTTTATTTATAATAAAATAATTAAACAATGAATTCTACTCTGAGTGTAGCTTTGGTTTTGCCCCATAAGCCTTGATATATCTTGTTTTTTATTATTAATTTTTAAGTAGACAGTAATTTTTAAATGGTTATCAATGATTTTATTTTAGAAAACCATTTATTTTTATTATTCCTAGGTTTATTGCACTAGAATGGTTTTGGAAAGATCTTAAGAATTTTTTTATATAGTTGTACATGATCAATTTTTGTAAATAATTTACAGGTATTCAAAAAGGATTTTTTTCTATGTATTAGGTATGAAAATAGGAGAATACACAAGAAGAAGCAGGTTTGGGAGAAGATAACGTGTCCAGTCTTAACTTATTGCTTTCAAGTTGCCTACAAAAATGACAAAGTATTGGTGTCAGTATGTGGGGCCACCAGGTGGGTCTGGGGCTCAAGAAAAAGATGCACCTGGGAGTCATTGCTGTGTGTGGTAGTTAAGGCCAACGTACATGAGATTATTCCAAGAACATGTAGAGTGAGAAAGGCTGGCTGCATGGGCAATTGACCACACAGGACCCGTGCTCAGAGGGCATATGCTTGGTTTAATGCTCTGCTGTTGCCATCTTGAATTTCTTAATATTTGTTGAACCATGGAGCCACATTTTCATTTTGCACTGAGCCCTGCTAATTATGTACCAGTTTCTGAGTGTGAAAAGGGCAAAGACAAACTCTGAAGCACCAAGCTCAAAGGGGTGGGCAGTGCAAGAGAAGCCGGGGAGATTACGAGGGATCCCGGTGCCAGGTTGGAGGAGATGTTGGAGAGTTGGGTCATAGGAGTGACAGAGGTCAGGGTCTCACAAGGGCCATGTTATGCAGAAGAGTTGTGGATGAAGAGGTGTGGGAAGCAGCCAGGTTGCACTGTTTGAGGTGTGAAAAGGACAGGGACATGTAGGCAACAAGAGTGGACAAAACAGACTTCTAGTTTGGTGACGCAGTATGGAGAAAGATTCAGATTCTGACCACTTCTTACACCTTCTGCTGCCACTATTGTAGTTCACACCCCCACGGGCTCCTGTCTGCACTACTACAGCAGCCTCCTGACTCCTCCCTGCTTCATCCTTGCCCCCAGTGGTCACGATGATTGTGCTGAAACTTCAGTCAGATCACGTCACGCCCCTGGCCAAACCCACCAAAGCCTTCTCATCTCAGAAGAACATCAAGTCCTTCCTGTGGCCTCCGTGGCCCTACTGGGTCCAGTCCCCACCCCCTGTTGCCTGCTACGCTCCCCTTCACTCACATGGCTCCAGCCACACTGGCCTCCTTGGCTTCTCCCTGCGCTTTCAAACTGCCTCACAGCTCTACCTGGAATGTCCTTCCACCATTCACTCCTTGACCAGCTCCCTCTCTTCCTTGGGCTCTGCTCAGATGTAGCCTCTCCGGGAGCTCCTCCCTGGCCAGCCTGTCCACGCCTGCTCCTCCTTACTGTATTTTCATCACAGCCCTCAACATCACCTGTCTTACAGTGTAGTTACTGGCTTGCTTTTTGTGTTTCCACCCATGGGAGAGTAGACTATTGGCTTTGCTCACAGTTTGTCTGTTTTGATGCTCTTGTAGAAGGACAGTGGCCCAGGAGGATATCAGCAGCTATGTGGACCCTATTCCCAAGCCAAAAGCTATGATATCTTGTCTAGTAATGAGAGAGAATATGCATTTATTTATCTGTTTGTGTATACACCTCTTTGTTTCACAAAAGGATTTAAGGCAGTTTACAAAGATGCATAAAATTCAGCAGGACGACATAAATTAGAAGCAGGTGAGAAAGAAAAAAATGTAAAAGCAAGAGTAAAGCCATAAAATGGAGCCAAGGATGGGACTAATACAAAATAAACATACCATAAACTTTGATCCATTTGCTAGGGGTGGGCCACAAATTTGGCTCTAAAATTTCTAACAGCCAGTGCCAAGATGAAACATGATCAACTGCACAATTCCCAGGATCCTCAAGATTAAAGCAAACCACTAGCCCAGGAGAAATGCATACATTCCTGGTGTCTCAGAGAACAGAAAGAAATGGCTCCTTAACCCCTCCCAGAGATGACAAAGGAGAAGACAGTGAGCAATTTGCTCAGAGGCCTCTTTGCAGCAGACACAGCCATGAGCTTTGTTTCTTACATTTCTTAGCCAGGCTTATGGGAGTCTGACTAATGTGAAATGCAGTTATTTGGTGGGCTAGGGCTCAGGGTTCTGTCCAGCCATAGGAGTGCCTGAGCAGCTGGTGGAGGGTGTAATCTACAAATGCTGTCTTTTTTTTTTTTTTTTTTTTTTTTGAGACAGAGTCTTGCTCTGTCACCCAGGCTGGAGTGCAGTGGTGCAATCTCGGCTCACTGCAGCCTCCAACTTCCACGTTCAGGTGATTCTCATGCCTTAGCCTCCCGAGTAACTGGGACTACAGGGTCACACCACCATGCCTGGCTAATTTTTGTATTTTTTTTTAGTAGAGACAGGGTTTTACCTTGTTGGCCAGGCTAGTCTCGAACTAGCCTGACCTCAAGTGATCCACCTGCTCTGGCCTCCCAAAGTGCTGGGATTACAGGTGTGAGCCACTGCGCCCAGCTTGAGTAATGCAGTCTAAGGAGAGCGTCTTTAGGCCAAGTTTCAGGCCGATATTGGGGGACTGTGGGTTCTCATGACTGGCACCCTGACTGTCATGAGAATATGACAAGACTAGGTGACATAGCTTTGTTTGAGATCCACTGGATGTCAAACTGCAAAGAGGTTGGACATCCCCTAGGAAAAATGAAGCAGGTCTAACAGGGTCTTGTTCCCTCTCTCAAGATGAGCAAGATTCTTCCCAGAAAACAAGACCAAGATTCTAACAAGACCAAGATTCTTCCCAGGAAATAATGATGAGCCCAGTGTGACCGAGTGACTTCAGCCTGGGAACATTTTAAAGCAGACCCAGACAAACACCTACCTAATTTGTGTGTGTCAGTAAAATCTCCTTCCTGCTGTACCTTCCAAGATAAACCATTTGTGAAACACATGCCAAGTTAACTGAGAGGAGACCTGTGTGGGATAATTAACTGTCGTTAAAAGCCAAAGGACAGCCACCAAAAATAATGACTTTGCTGATAGAGTATTTGATCTGAAATCTTTCTTTCTGGCAATAATTAAATAGCAGGGCCAGCTGTGTCCTGGGATTGAATACTGAAATCAAGCTGCTCCAGAAAATCCAGACTGCAGGCCTGTGGGAGAAAGAGCAGAGCCATCGTGGCCCCTCCCCAGGCCCGCTCCCCACCCCTGATAAGGATCCCAGCCACCTCCCTGCTTCCCTGGGGTGTTGAAAGGCTCCAAGATAGCAAAGTGCCCCTCCTCTGAGATCCTGGGAAGGAAAGTGCTAGGCAAATAAGAAACATGGCATAGGACAAAGAGTAGCTGGAAGACTGGAATTGCAAGGAGGGCTCTGGGCCTCTCAGTTCGGAGCCCTGGCTCCTGAAAACAGGATCTCAGCTCCATGGCCAACTCCAAGCAGTGGGTTGGCAGCCTTTCTGAGTATCTTCCCCAAATTTTCCTTGACACAGATTAAAACATCCTGTCAAATCCACAAATACTGAGCACATTCAACGACCGAAGTTCAGTACATCAATGTCCCCAAGAAGTGGCCTGCTTCCCTCCTGGCCACCTAGCAGCTTCCTCGCTCTGTGAACCACTTCTCGACCTCCCAGCCTCCCTACACTCCTCATATCGCTTTCTTTTACCTCAATGATGCCTGTAGCAGAATTGGTCCCTATAGAGAGAGGTCAGTCCTAGCCCTGTGGGCTACATCCTCTGGCCTCCCTGGCCCCCTGAACTTTGATCTGGCTGCCTTTCTCCATATTCACACCCTCTTACTTGTTCTCTAGGGTTAGTCATAATAACCCCTCATGTTAACGGGGCAGGAGATCACCTTAGATCTGCCCCACAGCCCCAAGAAGGTCAGTGGTTGGAGGCTAACTATTATCTCAGTTCTACAAATCAAGAAATGGGCTCAGAATCATCCCATGGTTTTCCCACAGCCGGACCACAGTGTCCAGGCAGGGAGCAGAACTCACAACTCCAGGCTCCCAGCCTATGAGCCGCCACACCCATCTCCAAACCCAAAACCAGCCACAACCAGCCACTGGCTCCAGGACAAGTCATCCTTGCCCAGTGAGGGCAACTGGAGTACACAGTATGCAGGTGTGTGTGAGGGGCAGAGGCCAGGAGGTGGGGGGGACTCTCTGGTGTTCCATCACTTCCGTAGCTCCTGCTTTATGGTATCAGGAAATGACCCAGCCAGAGGGAACCCACGAGTTCCCCCACTGCAACCCTTCACTTTACAGATGGGGAAACTGAGGCTCGGGATCCTCAGTAGAGTGCCCACTACACGATGGGAGCTGGGCACCAGCACCCCTAGGTGAGCACTGCGGGGCCAGATTCTCACTTGGCCACACACCATGCACACACCTCCCCTGCCCCTCGAGTTTTTCTAAGCCACCCTGACAAGGCCTGGCCGTGGGTTCTTTTGGAAAGAGCACTGGACTGCGCACTGGTAGCTCCCCCTTCCAGGCCTCGTTTGGCAGCTGACCCTCGGGGTGGCCTTGAGCCTTTTCTCTAAAATTTAAGAGCCTGTTCTCAGCCTTTCCCACAGAAGGCTTGACCTCAAGAAGCTGATCAGACTCTGGCTTAATGTTTATTCTAGGATTCCAGGACTTCCTTCAAGAAAGGAGTACTCTGCTTGAACAGACAAGCTGTGGCCGGGTGAGGTGGGAAGCCACGGAGGGCAGAACTGGAGGAGTGAGGGCTGGATGGCGGTTGGAGGTGGAGGCGGGAAGCCTGCCTGGAAGGAGGGGTAAAGCTCTGAGGAGGAGGAAGAGCAGGTGCCCCAGGCCAGGGAGAGGGCAAAGAACAGGTTCTGGCCCATTTGGGGCTCCATGAGGCTGCAGCCCAGCCCAAGGCCCTGAAGTCCTAGGACATCCAGTCCCTTCATTCCCCAGCTGGAAAAGCTGAGGTCACCTTTAATTCGTATCAAGTTTGAATGGTCCTGGCCAGACACTTTGACACACAGGGTCTCCTTGCTGCTCCACAGCCTACCTGTGCCTGGGGATTTATATTCCTATTTTGAAGACAAGAAAACGGGCCAGATAAGTAAGGTCAGAGCAGAGGTACAGCAGCAGCAGGGATTGCAGGGCCTGGCCAGTGCTTTGTCCTCTGTGTAGCCCTTGGCCCCAGCACACCCAGTCATGACCAGATCCCATGTCTCTGGACTGATGAACACAAATGCGTAGCTCATGAAGAGAGGCTAGGAATCTAAGGCTGCCCCCAGCCAGGGAATCAGAAGTATCCTGCCCCAAATGTCAGTATTTCATGTTCAACACTCAACTCATCCATGTGCTACTCTTTTTATTCATTTCACTCATCAAGCAAATATGGATGTAGCTCCTTTTGTGTGCCGGGCACTGCGCGCCACTGGAGTTTCACAGTGTGTTTAGGGCATGGGCTTTCGCATGTTATCACTAAGGTGCACTCGAGCACAGCTGGACTGTCTAGGGGGAAGCTCTGCACCTGAACCCCCATCCCCTCCTGAGAAGCTGTATCCTCTGCCTGACTCTATCGAGGTGAGGGGTGGAGGCTGTGGGAGTCAAGGAGGAGGAGGGAGAGAGAAAGAGCCTGAGAGAGCTGTAAAAGTGAGGCAGTAATCACTGGAGAAGTTCTCTCCATCATTAAAGAGGATCTTAATTAAGGTCCCTGAAACAGACACCCAAAACAAGCAGCAGCTGTGGGAACCAGGCCTGGCAGGGGGAGCACAGCCGCCCAGGGGTGCTGGGTGTTACTGGCCAGCGCCTCACCTGTCATTAGGGAGTGGGAATTCACCCCACATCAAAGCCAGCCAGGAAGGAATGTGACAAATGCCATTCACCTTCAAAACAGTGATGAAAATAAATGCCAAAGACTGCCAACCATTGTGTGCGAAAACTCCTCAGGCAGAAGGCCTAGCCCCAGAGAGAGGTGAGGTGTGTCCAGCTGAGAAGCAAAGAAGAGATGCCTGGGTCTGGGAACAGAGCCTTCCCTAGACTGTGGCCGCCTGGACCTGGACACGCCTCTCCTGGCCATTGGCCTTCAGTTTACCGGGTGCTAAGACCCTGGGAAATCCCTTTCTCCTACTGTCCCATCACTCCGGGATACCTTAATGTGGTTGCTTTACTCTGCTGGTGCTTAGGGAATCAGAGGACATCCTGGGTGGAGTCTCTGCCACCCTTGAAGAAGGACACCATCATGGCCCATCTTGGACCTCCTGACTTTCCTCTTCTGGGAGGCAGTTATTTTCTCTTTGTTGTTTATAATATGGATAATCCCTGACCAAAAATAAATAGATAAATAACTTCTGAGTCCGGGTGCTTCGTTACGTATGATGTAATCCAGAATTCGAGGGAATGGGGGCAAGTTGACATCTCAAGATGAGTTTATGGCTGATGCGGGCAGGGGTTAGCCAGTGGCACCGGGCTGGTGGCATGAGGCGGCAGAACTCTTTTAGTGCCAAGCTGTGTCCACACACACATTGGGTTAATACAGGGAACTGTTCATCTAGGAGTCTTTTGGAGCCTCCCTTTAGCAGAAAGCAGAGAAATCATGGCCCAGAGACTAAGAGACAGAAGCAGGAGCAAAGAGAGATCCAAAGAGAGTTGGGGAGGCGGATGGGATGCATCAGCCACAGAGTAGTCTTTACTGAGACACCTGTGTTTCCCAAATAGCTTTCTCCTGCCGCTTGACCTCCAAGCCCAACACAAAGAGGCCAGCCTCTCCGCTCCTACCCCCACCTTGAACTTCAAATCCTGTGACCTTCCCAGGGCAAGTTCAAAGCAAGGTCCAACAACCCCTCCCATTCCTCAGGAGCAAGTGTGGCTGAGGCTCCATCACCACCTTCCACCGGGGAGGACCCTGAGCTCCACAAGGCAGCAAAGCAGGTCTGTTTTATGGCCTCTGAAGAGACTTTGTCATACTGTCACCTCACTCTGACCAGGCTTCAGTAATCTCGGGGGAATGGGGAGGGGCCCTAATCCACCTTGGGCCTACTTCATATCGATACCAAGGGCCAGGGGCATTCAGGGAGCCATGTGGACTGGAAAGGCCAGAAAAGGCATCCTGGTGGAGGGGGCATGTGATCTGGGCCTTGAAGGATGGATAGGAGTTGAAACAGAGAAGAGAAGACACCCTTTGCAGTGGCACCGCAGGGCCATGAATTGGTGGTAGGGGAGACAGTCGATAGGATGAAAGCCATAGGCTTGAGCCACAGTGGATAGGATGAAAGCCACGTTGGAAGAACAGCTGTGTGGCCCTGCAGTCAGAGGCTGCTCTGGGTTGGGGAGGACACCGTGGAGATATAAATCAGGAAACAAGACCACAGGGATTGCACTAGGGGATGGCATGCCCAGAAACTGGGGCATCTCCCCTTCAGGACCACATCTCTCCTTGTGGTCACTGAGACACCTTGAAGTGTCTCAAGTGGGACACCAGACCATCCTCCGCTGCATTAGCATAAGGGAGGCATGAGGTGTGATTTGGCTGCAGCATGCAGGCTATAAGTCTGACCTAAGGAGGAACTTCCTGACTGGGAAAGTGTGAAAATCTCATACAAGTTAAAGATGATCTTAGAATCCTTTGCCCTGAAGGCTTTTAACAAGACCCTTGTCTGCTAACTGCTGGATCCCACTCCCCACCTGTGAATTGCAGACCCTTAGTTTCCAGGGAATGGGACTTGGAAAGGTCAGAATTTGGCCTCTCTGCCACTTTCACAATAATAACAAATAATTATGATTATGGCAGCTGCTGACATTCTGTGTTCCAGACACTGTTCAAAGTGCTCCAAGTGCGTCAACTCTTTTAATCTTCACAGAATCTTACCAGGTACTATTTCCCCATTCTACAGTTGAAGAAACTAAGAAGCAAAGGCAAATCACTTGCCCCAAATCACTCAGCAAGGAAATGGTAGTGTGGAGATCTGAACCCATGCTTCCACGCTCTCTACAAATCTGTGCATCTTTGAATATCCTCCACTTTGCTCTCACAGCATTTCACAAGAACCCTCTGTACTCCCTGGTCTGTGTATCAGACAGAGCAGAACTAACACGAAAAAATCAAGGCTACAGCAATTTCATGAGTGTCTGAATGCTGCAGGGCATCTCTGTATGTTATGAAGTTTGGCATGGAATAAAATCAAGGGGCCATTTTTCCAAATTCTAAATGTGAGCTGAGCATCTGACAAACGGTTAAACGTAGAACACCAAGATTTACAGGAAAGCCAGGTGTGGGGTTTGCACTAGGCTCACGTGAAAGACTGTGGCTGCTCAGCAAGGGCAGTGGTCTTGAGAATGCAGACCTCGGGGGTGCCTCTGTGGAGAGGCAAGGAGGAGACCCCGGCCAGACCTGAGGGCGTGGAGGACACTGGCTGTAAGCCAGCCAGCTTCAAACAGGGGCAGCAGCACGGGCAAAGTGGAGATGAGTGCTATTGTCCAACAAACCAGGTGACCCTGAATGTGACCGTCTCTCCTGCTGCAGGAGAACTTGCTAGGTGAGGGGGAAGAGGGGCAGCATGGTAGCATGGTCTCAGGTTGGCATCATAGCCCATGCTCTTGGGATCGTGCCATCTCAGCCAAATTTAAAAGTAAACAGATAGGCAGAGGACAGAGCCTTCGATCAGTGCATGATCTGGACGACATCTGCAGGGCCCATTGTTGGCGCCCTGATTCCAATCTACCCTTCAGTTGCTGGTCTTGTTAGAAAGTCAGAGGTGTGTTAAGGCTTCCACTCTCAAGACACAACTATCAACTTTTTAAGTATACACACACTTGAAGAGTAAAACCAATCACCACGCCCTGGTGGTCACTCACACAGCAAATAAAGAGTGAACTACACTGCAGACTACAAGTTTGTGTGCAGGACAGTGAAGGAAAACTGGGCCAGTGCATTGGAACTGGCTGTCTGACAAAGGATTCCAGAACCTACTTGACAAATGGAATTTCCACTCCCATCCTGGGAGAAGGGCGCACACAGGCCTGATTAGCTCACCTTGTTTTAATGATCCTGAAGTTTCCCCAGCTCAGAAATCACAGCTGGGCAAACCCCCAGCTGGATGAACACAGGCGAGAGGGTGTTTGTGGTGGGTGGAGGCCCTGTCCTTTCTCTGCTGGAGAAAGCCATTTATGACCTCACGGGATGAAAGGAACTAACCCAGGCCCACTGAGCTGTTATTATAACAATTATCAAGACCTATCACCTCCCTTTGGGAAATATTCTTTCAAGTTGCAGTGGCCTGGTGTATCCTGGCTCACTCTTACTCACAATCATTACTGCTGCCCAGGGCAAGTTATGAATACTTTTCTTCCGACGTGGATGGATGCGATCCTGTTTGAAGGGCTGTAGCTTTGCAAGGGGTTCATTAAAGCCACTGCAGGTTAGTGGTAGGGAGCACGTGTGTGCATGGGTGTTCAAGTGCCTGGCTGTTCCATCCCATGGCAGCATTCCCCCAGCTTGCCCAGGTGACTAAACCTGCCAACACGGGGAGGCGTGGACGGCGTTGATCCTGCTCAGCCTCAGTGGTTGGGAGCATCAGGAGGAGAAGGGAGGAGGACAAGGGAAATGTTTTCCCAATTTTTTCCCCTGCTGAGTGACTCAACCCTGCTACACCCAAGCACCAGAAGCCTCTGGACACTGGGTTTGGGGCTCCAGGACATGCGTGGACCCTATTTCCTTCTAGAAGTTAACTCAAGACCAGAGTTATCCCACTTGGGCCTCTTTTTTTTTTTTTTTTTTTTTTTGAGACTGAGTCTTGCTCTGTCGCCCTGGCTGGAGTGCAGTGGCACAATCTCAGCTCATTGAAAGCTCTGCCTCCCGGGTTCAAGCGACTCTCCTGCCTCAGCCTCCCAAGTAGTTGGGACTATAGGTGCCTGCCACCATACCTGGCTAATTTTTGTGTTTTTAGTAGAGACAGGGTTTCACCATAATGGCCAGGTTGGTCTCAAACTCCTGACCTTGTGATCTGCCCGCCTCAGGCTCCCAAAGTGTTGGGATCACAGGCGTGAGTCACCACGCGGGTCTCTTTTTTTGTGGATCCAAGGCCACTTGGAGAAGGAGGCTCCCTCCTCCCATCCCAGCCACTACTAGACTGTCCCCATTACAATGGGTCAGTGGGCGGGGGCGGCAGCCGGAGGGGAAGTGGGAATGGATTCTTGGGGTTTTTTATTCACTGCTAAGAGTCAAAGCAATGGATACTTGAGGAAACAGCGTCAAATCTGCAGGAACTTTAGAAAGATCTATCATGTCTTTACATTCTGTTCATCTTGTAGAAGTGGATACTAAGGCTCAGAGAGGTGGCTGCTTTGCCCAGGGGCACACAGCTGTGAGTAGCAGAGACAAGGTAGAACCCAGCATTGCCACTCTGGGATATCAAAAAATAAGTTTCTGTGCAATCACTTAGGAGGCTGTTTATGCTTCACTGAAAAATGTTTTTGAAATGGAATTTTTTTTTAGAAATGTCCTTTGTATTGAGTCCTTTGGGACTCAGTCACGTAAGCCTCATGTTAACACTATGAAATAAGTAGGAACATTATCCTCATATTAAAGATGAGAAAACCAAGCCCCAGAAAGTCACACATTCAGGGTTACACAGCTAGAAAGTGGTGGAGTGTGAATTCCAACCCAGACGGCCCCAGTCATGCTCTCTGCACCTTAACATCAGACTCCCAATCCTTCATGTCCCAGCAGCAGACAACTCTGGAAAAGACTTTCCACACCATAGAGCGGTGACTGAATTTCTCCCTCCTGTCTAGAAGCCCTCCAGGGAGTCAGTCCACTGGACATGAGCTTTGGAGGATGGGCAGGTCTGGCTGGGGCTCTCGACCCTCCCAAAGCGGGCAAGGTGTTTTGTACTTAGTGACACTCGACAGATGCTCATGGAGCTGCCTGGATGGACAAGGCACCTGAAAGTAGAGCCCTCCTTTACTGTCACACTCCTCTTCCTACCCCAGGTCATCCTCTCATCTAACTAACCTTACACACCTTCAGGGTTACAATAATGTTGAGCTTCTAACTTCTATTTTATTTTATTATTTTATTTTATTTTATTTAGAAATGGGATCTTGTTCTGTCACTCAGGCTGGAGTGCAGCGATGCAATCATAGCTTACTGCAGCCTCAAACTCCTGGGTTCAAGCAATCCTTCTGCCTCAGCCTCCAGAGTAGCTGGGACCACAGGTGCCTGCCACCATGCCCGGCGATGGGTTTCTTTTTAAAAGGTCAATTCTGTCCTCCAACAGGGACAGGAAGGGAGATTTACACAGTAACACATTCCAAAGAAGGTATCACAGGCTCTCTTGGGTTTTGAGCAACATTTGCTTCCTCTGGTTTACTCACTTGGCTTCTCTGCATGATCAAGACCATCAGCCGCTGACCTAGGTGGTCGGTGGTCTGGTCCCTCAGTTTCCCCCCATATAGATTCTAGAAGCTTCTGTCTCCTGCAGGTGTAGAGGGTTCCTCTGTCTCAGTCTGGGGTGGAGGTGCACAGGCATCCCGGGTCCAGGACAGGGCCTAAGGCAGAGTCAGGGAGGAAAGGAGACAAACTGAATGGAAGGAGGGTGAGAAGAAGGGAGAGAGTAGCAGCAGTGTGAGATGACAGAGAGGAGAAGAGAAAGGAAACGAGAGGTGTTTACAATCAGGAAGGCAGCCTCTGGAGGTAAGAGGACAGGAGGTGGGGAGGAGAGAGGCAAAGGAAGAGAGGGGACGAGTAGAAAGAGGCAAGAGAAAGGATCGTGGATGGGGAGGACCTCCAGGTCCCCAGGAAGGGACAGTGTGGTGCAAGGAGCTAGGGGAGGGACTGGTTTCCCTTACCCTGGGGTTGCCAGGGTTGTCCTTAGAAACAGCTCCCACAGCAAGGCTGCCCCTGCATCAGGTCAGAGAGAAGCAGAACAGAGGGTGGGTGAGTGGAGACAGCGGTGGGGAGACAGCCTCCCTAGGAAGCCAAGGACACAGGAGGAAGGGAAGAAAGGGAGAGAGAGAAAGGCTGCCTCTCTGGGCTGGCCCAGGGATCCCTGGAGTCCCCACAGGACCCCTGACACAGCCTCACCTTTGTGAAACAGCCTTTCCTCTCTCCAAGCTCTGATGTCTCCCTCCCCAGTGGCCAGCGACACAGCCGCCCATCCATCACAACCCAGGAGGAAGGAGGAAGGGAGGGTGTGTCCATGGTTCTGAGAATCCAGCACAAAGCCCCCTGTGGCAGCACCTTCCCATGCACTTCCCCAACAGGTGCCATGGGGACAAAAGCACCCTTGGGAGGTGGGTGGGGCAGAGATTCTTCCACCCATTCTATAGATGGGGAGACTGAGGCTGCAAGAGGCAACTCTTCCTGCCTGTCAGTGGCAAAGTGCTTAGAACAGACCCTGGGCACACAGCGACTGCTCAGTAAATATCAGCCGTGGGTGTCACTGCAAAGCCTGGACTCCCCTACTCATTTGGACCCCTCCCAGGGTGTGCTCTTTCAACACTTCCCCGGACCCAGATCCTAGCTCTTGTTCCAGGGAAATGGGTGTCCAGGAAAACCTACCAGGGGCACTGGCAGGAGAGGAAGAAGGGCAGGTGGGAGGCTCCAGCCTGCCCGTGGGCTCTCAATCCAGGCGTCAGGAGGTCCGTGTGAACTTGGGTAAGTTACTTAACAACTTGAGTCTTAGTTTCAGCATCGCTAAAATGGAGGTGCTGATATGTTCCTGGAAGGACTCAAGAGCTAACCACTGTGCCAGCAGCTGGCACCTGTGGGCACTCAACAAACACTGGTTCCTTTTCCTTCCCTAAAGGCAGCCTTTCCACGGACAGCTCATATTGCCATCCAGGCACAAAGACACCAGAGGAGGCATGAAGCACGGGATGCAGGCAAAGGACCCCAGCTCTGTTTTGTTTCCCACGATACCTAGCAAGGGCCTGGGCTGGACGGCAACACCGAGAGAGCCCTGTGGGCTGGGGTGGACAAGAAGGAGTTTGAGTACAGGCTTCCCTTGCAATACAAGTTGTGAAATGTCAATGTAATTATGAAAATGCAAACACAGGAACATTTGCTTATGGGAACTAATGGTTTTTAATGAAGGTAATCAACTTAGTTAAATCAAATTATTAGCTTTGACAATAGATGTGTAAACAGGTACTTAATGAATTTGTTGATTGTCCCTGCCTACTAAAAAGACACCACAAGAACTGTTCTAGGCCCAGTACACACATCTGGGCTCTCCCCTCTGGTTGGGAAACGCGGCCCCTCCACCACCACACAGACACACAGACACACAGACCTAGACACAAACACATTGGGAGCTCCCTGAGGCAGAGACTGTATCTCTCCCATCAGCTCAGAGGATCTAAAAGGGTGGGGCCCTTCTTTGATTTCTTATGTTTTTGCGTCTCCTTTTATACACTCTGTCAGTGGTTGCTGTCTCGGGGAATCTCAGATTGAGAGGACAGAGTCAGGAGGAAGAAGGAAGACTGTTAAGACATTGGGCTCCTGTGTTCCCGCAATCTTTCGCATATATGTCTCATTTCATCCCTCAAGGACCCTTTGTACTCTGATTGCCGTTCTACAGCTTAGGAAACGAAGGCACAGTGGGAGGGGTGGGTTGGTGGCAGTAGATAGAAGTCAAGCCTGGCTGGGAAGCAACTTGCATTTCTCTTACCGTGGGACTGACCTGGGGCCGGGAGGAGGCCCTCATCAGCTGGGAGGAGCAAAAAGGAAATTGCCCAGAATGAGGAAGTAGGAGTCCATTGAGGCAGAAATGAGGATTAGCAGGGGAAATCAGAAGAGGGGGGCGGGTAGGACTCAGGGTCCTTGTGAGCTAGAAGATGGAAACTGGGCCTCGCATCTCTGGAGACACCCTGGCAGCAATCATGTCTCCAAGGATTCTACCTAGGAATGTGTCAGAGAAGAGGTCATGGGGGCTAGTTTAAGAAGGAGTGCTGAGAGAACCCTCTCCCCTGAAACACACACACTCTCAAACCCCCACCCCCAGTATCAGCCAGGCAGGTGTCTCCCACAGTGCTGGGGGAAGGGAAGCGGGTCCTAGGGTTCTATGAATAATGCAATGGGCAGGTTGGGGGCTGAGGCAGACAGGCAGACACTCCCAAGAGACAGCTCACCCACACCACCCTTGGAGATACCATCAGGCAGTTAACACTGCAGACAAGGCCGCTCGCTTGCTCGCAAGGGCAGCAGCAGAGACGCTGCTGTGTCTCACGTGGGGCTTGCAGAAGGGACTATTAGTCAGACAGATGGAGGGAGGGAGAGTGTGCTGAAACCACCTCAGGCCCTGGCCAGGTTCTCCTGTCAACAGGCCAGCCTGAGACAGTCCACGGGCTCCTTCCTGATCTGAGGCTAGGGAGAGACAGAGGGCGAGGCCCCGCCCCTGCTCTAGGCTGAGTGAACAGACACAGCCCCTGCCATCTGACTCCTGGGCTATTGGTGAAGGCAGTCCCCACCATCCAGCAGCTGGGAAGAGCCTGGTCTTATTTAGGGGAGTCACACGTCCTACATGCTGACATTTGGAGCCTGCAATTAGTTAGAGAGGCAAAATATTCACCATCAGGATACCTGAGATTGACAGCCATTATCAAAAGACCTAAACCAAGGGCCAGGAAGTGGGATATGGGCAGGAGGGAGCAGAGTAGGAGGATATAAGAGAGGCTCCTGCCCCATTGTCCACAGCCCCACAAAAGGGGCAGAGGAGACAGCTCCAAATGGGATGATGCCATGTCCATGCATCTTGTTGACCTGGCATGGAGGTGCCTGGACTCTCTGTGCCCACATCAACCCAAGGGAGCCTTCGTGAGGACTCCAGCCCATCTCCAGAGAACTTGTCCATGACCTCAGGGTGCCTGGACTGGTGTGGTGGGGCTATTTGGTAACTCCAGAATTCCTTCCCAGAAGGAACAGTTCTCTTCTCAAGTTGAACCTGGTGATTTAGAAACAGGAAACTGAAAAATTAGCCTGCCCCTGGACCCAACCCTAGGACAGGGTTTCATTGGGATGGAAGAGTCAGACCCAAGGAAGGTCAAGAGAGACCTCTTTTCAGCCCCTGCCACCAGCCATAAATGGTTCTACCCTCTCCAGAACTCTCATCACATATTGTACATTCCTCTACTAGTACAGGGTATAATAATTAAATATGTACCTCCTTCACTAGATAATGACCTACTTCAGTGCAGGGATGGTGTGACTGACTCAGAGGGGGTGCTTGGTATTTCCTGCGGTGATCGATGGGTGAAAAGATGAATAAGCAGATGTATGGATAGATGGACGGATGGATGGATGGATGGATGGATGGATGGATGGATGGATGGATGGATGGATGGATGGTTGGCTGGCATATGGACAGATAGATGAACACTACACCCACATCCACCAGCATCTCTAGTGGCCACCGTATGGTTTGCCCTATTCTTGGGTTGGAACTGTATCAGCCTGTCTCCATTCTAGCTTCATGCAACTGATCCAAATGTCCACACAGGTGTCCTTGCCCAGCGAAAATCTCAGTAGTTACCTAGAGGTCAAGGCCCATTTACCCCCACTCTTCTAAAATCCCACTCAGGATTGTGGTTGCATCAGAGAACTTCCACAGCCCCTTTGGCATGTGAACAATGAAGGGGAAAGATCAGAGTCAAAACTAGAGGGTCAAGAATGGAGGAGCTTCCAAGGGAAAGAGAAACAGCTCCTGCTTCCATCTAATCCCTACCTGGTCTCTAGAGAGGAAACAAGAGGTCACTTCAAGGGAGGGATAATCTGGGCACTCTCCATCCCCAGACCCCGTCTGACCATGAGGCAGAACCTTCAGTAATGGGTGGAATCATGAACTAGAGTTACCCTTACCCTGCAACTAACCCAGCCCCAACCCTTAGTCTAACTCCAATAACAGCAGAATAACAAACACTTACATAGCAATTACCATGTGCCAGGCACCAGCCCAAATGCTTTACATACATTTGCTTATTTAAACCTCACAACAACCCTATGAGGCAAGGATTCTTGTTTATTCTCATCTTACATATGAGGAAACTAAGGCAGACTGAGGTTACGTAGCTTATTTAAGGTCAACAGCTAATAAGTGGTAAAGCTGTGACTTGAACCTAGAAATCCTGTTTCCTGAGTCTACTCTTAACTATCAGATCATCCCACCAAATGCATTCATCTCTGTCCTGAATTTAAACCCCATCTCAACCCTGATGCCACCCTCCTATAACCCTCACTTCATCCCCAACTCTTAGCACCGCCCTCCCAACTCACCCTTTATACTTTTACACCTTCCCCCCACCCCCGCCATAATAGAATCCTCTGGAGATAAATTCCATTGCTAGAAAATATGAGATAAAGGAAAAAGTACATACCAGAAGGAGGCAAACAGACAAATCTGGAATGTGGGACATTCCACTGGGCAACTGACGTGATTTCTGCAACAAGGCAATCATGAAAAAAATTAAAAGGGGAGAGAGAAATTCTCTAGACTCAGAAATTTAAGAATTATAACAACCAAATGTGAGATATGGCTTTTGTTTGGATCCTTCCATGTTTGAATAAACCACCCATAAAAAGACATTTTTAGACAGCAGGGATAGTTTGATAATGGTTTGGGTATTCAATGATACCAAGGAATTGGCGTGAATTTTGTTAGGTGTGATAATGGCATTGTCGTCTTGTAAGGAAATGTGCATAATTCTGAAGTGCAGCTGATTCTTGTTCACAGTGGTTTTGTTATATAAATTCACTAAAACACTGAATTAGCAAGTACTGAATTATTGCTCCCAGAGGAAATAGAGGGTTAGGTTCCTATGAGCCTCTGATCACAATGTTTTCCTCAGCTGATCAATACATAATCTTGTTGTATGTGAGTTTCTGCTTAAAGGCACCTTATTTAATACATATTGTTGATTCATTAACAGTAAGCTCACGGCCAACAGCACTGTACCTCATGACTAGATAAAGCTTACCAAACACTCGTATTTCCTCCATAAGGCACATCACAGCTTTCTTGTGCTTAAGAACATCAGACAGCACTGTGCTTCGGGACCACTTTCAACAGCAAAATCACCAACAAAAGGCACCAAGAGTGTGACAAACGTGGCACTGAAGAGACCGTGAGAAGGACCCTTTAGAGTATCAGAGCAGAAACCGGAGGCACAGCATCATGATGTTTGGCCTCACCTGGGAACCTAACATCCAGCGACGCATTTTTCACCAATGTGCTCATGTCTGCAAATGACCAAGAGGGCATCATGAGTGTTGATTTTGCATTGCAAATGAATTTTTAAAACAGGCAAGTTTGCAAATGCAGACTCCATGAATACTGAGGGTGGACTGCATTTAAGAATAAAATGGCTTGGTGTCTGGGATTTGCTTCTAATCACTTCAATGGGGAAAGAAAAAAAAAGGATGAGGAAAGGATAGATGAAGCAAATGTTGGAGGATATTGCTAATTGTGGACAGTCATGATGGGTATATGGGATTGGGGGGTCTGTTGCTTGAGGTCCTCTAAGAAGCAGGAACCAAGGTGAGATGAAAGGTACTATTTTATTAGGGGAAATTCCTGTGGGAAAGGACATAGAGAAGGAGCCAGAAAGGTCGGGAGAGCTAACCATCATTCTAAATGCTTGTCTGACCCTGAGTGAAGGAGGGAGGGAGAGAAGGCTGGGTATGTGCACCCTGGACAGCAGGGCAGCCTCCTGAGTATATGGACAGTCGAGCAAAGCCTGGGAACGTCCCTGAGTGAAAGTCTCTGATAGAGGGTCCCATAGCTCCCATGAAGGGGCTTGCCTTAGGATTCCTGCCGTACTGGCAGGATCCAGTCCTGGGGAGATGTGGTCCGCACAATCAGCGTGAGGACCGAATGCCCAGCACTGGGCCCCACACACAGCAGGGCCCCTGCAGCAGGAGATCTGCAAAGCGTGCTCTCTTTGTTGCCACATGGAGGTTCATTAAACTAGTCTTTACTATTGAGTATTTTTGAAACATTTTTCAATAAAAATTAATAGAAAAAAAATGAAGTGAGCAGAAGAGTGTAGGGAGGAGGAAACAGTGACGAAATTACCATGTGTGGCAACATTTGGACTCACAGCATGCAGGCTGATTGGCAGCAGACCAGCCATGTGTAGTTATTCTCTTTTTTTTTTTTTTAAGAGATAGAGTCTCACTTTGTCACCCAGGCTGGAGTGCAGTGGCACCATCTCGGCTCACTGCAACCTCCTCCTCCAGGGTTCAAGCCATTCTCCTGCCTCAACCTCCTGAGTAGCTGGGACTACAGGTGTGTGCTACCACATCTGGCTAATTTTTGTATTTTTAGTAGAGACAGGGTTTCACCATGTTGATCAGGCTGGTCTCGAACTCCTGACCTCGTGATCTGTCCGTCTCGGCCTCCCAAAGGGCTGGGATTACAGGTGTGAGCCATTCTTATTTTAATACTATAAACTTGGATAATAATTCCACACAGTTTCCAAATTACTTCTGTGCCTCCCCATTGAACTCTCACACCTACTTTAAAAGATGGGCAGGGCAGGCACTTTGGTATCATTGTACCCACTGGGCAGATGAGTAAATCTCTCTCAGCACCCAAATCTTACTTTGGTTAAGAGAGTGGCCCAATCACTCAGCTGAGTAGGAGTCAGGTGAGAAGGCTGTGCCTGATCCTCAACCTGATGACCTCCTAGTACCCTTCCGTGGCCCACCCTTCTGGCATTGGGACTCAGGCTGGGAGCTGGGTGCCTCCAGACCCACACTGAGCTGCCCACACTGCTGGGCCCAACATCCCTTGGAAGAAAGAATGCTTATCTTGTGGGATGATGAGTAGGGTTTAAAGGTCAGCCTGGTAGCAGGGCTTAAAGCTCTGAGGTCAGGGTTAAGGTTTAGTCTGAAGCTAGAACAGGGTCACTCTGCGGTCAGGATCAAGGGACTGTAAGGGGTGACACCCCTCAGCCCCATGTAGGCCATGGTAGTGGGGATCAACCCCCTTCCTGGCCCACACAGCCTTCTAACTCACTCTCCTCAGCCCCTCTGGGTCTGTGGACGACAGCGGGGACTGCATCCACACAGAGGTGCCCTGAGTTTGTCCCTCAGGCCCATTTGCATCTGGCGCACCTTGGGCTCACCCAGGAGGATTTCTCCGGGAACATTTCGTAAGCCGCCTGCCTGGGTTGAAGCCCATTGACAGCAAGAACAACTTTGGGACAAGATCTGTCCAATTCCCCACCCATTGCTACAGACTTAATTACAGAGCCCAGCTGCAGCAAGTGGCCACCTTCCGCCTCCACAGGGGACAGAAGGGGGGCCGGATTGTGCTCCACTAGGAGGTATCAGCAAGAGAAATCAAGAAGCGTTTCCCAATAGTACAGCCTGGGAGTGCGATCAGTCTCGATGAAACTGTGACCATGGTGGTTACATTTTCTCACGTCCCTGCTACCTCTCGCTCCCCTTTCTATGTACACTGCCCCCCACCCCATCTTGTCCCTGCCATTGTTTCAGTCTCGTCCCTTCATGCACCTCAAAAGGGAAAGTCTGAATGGCCTGGCACTTTGTAAAAGGAGCCTGAAGGGGGCAATGCTTATGCCCAAGAGAGAATGATCCTCTGGTGGGGTGGTGGGCACTGTGCCAGCAAAGGTGGAGTCTTCCTGATGCTGCAGAAAAGGAAGGCCCAACCAAACTGTGGCAGCAAAAACTGTCTCATTCCCCTCCGAATGGGCGCCCCCTTGAGAGAAAGGCAAGCATGCAGGGTGTTGGTGTTGCTGACTGGGCTGGCAGGGACGGTGCTTCCCTGTGCCAGGTCATCCCCACCCCATACCTAATCACCAGCCTTGGAAAAACCTGGCAATTCCTTCCTGCCTCTCCCGCCAGGCCGCCGCGGCCCTGCCGTGGGCCCTCCTCCCCGCTCTCCGGGACCTCGGCAGCAACTTTCTACCTCTTCTCCGCTCAGTGCCACAGCACTTCAAGGGTATCATTCCCTATAAGAATAGGTCTAAATCAGCGGTGGGCAGGCTATGAGAGGCCCCAGGCCAAATCCAGCCCACAGCCTATCTCCCTAAAGCCCCACAAGCTGCCTGGCTTTTACAGGTGAAGATTTGCCATCAGTGAGATGGTAGGCACCACTAACTTTTACCCCAATTAAGCAAAATATTACACCCTCCCTCTCCAAGACTGTATCCTTTGCGTTAGTAGACCTATGTTATTTTCTTAATGTACTCTATTGTTATATTTTAAATTTTAAATTTCCTCACTAAAAAGTTGTAGAAACATGCTTTCTCTCTTTTTATATAAGTGCCTATGACATCCTTCATTTTTCCTCCTGGCCCTCAAAGTCCAAAATGTTTACTGTTTGGCCCTTTCCAGGAAAAGGTTTGCTGGCTTCTGGTCTAAACTCTTCCTTTGAGCATTCAAAGTCCCTTAACCATAAGCACCCCCTGCCAACCACACTTCAACCCAGCCCCCAACCCAACCACACTTCCTGGGTTCAAGTCCTGGCCCTTCCATTTCCCAGCGTAAGTTATTTGTATTCTTCATGCCCCAGTTTCCTCATCTGTGGAATGGGGATAATGAGAGTGGGATAACTCAGTAAGTTATAAGGGGATTGAATGAGTTATTATTTATAATGTATGTAAAGCAATGCCTGCCACATAACCTGCCAATGTACATGTTTGATAAAGAAATAAAACCTCAGACAGGCGCGGTGGCTCACGCTTGTAATCCCAGCGTTTTGGGAGGCCGAGGCGGGCGGATCACAAAGTCAGGAGATCGAGACCATCCTGGCTAACACGGTGAAACCCCGTCTCTACTAAAAATACAAAAAAATTAGCCTGGCATGGTGGTGGGGGCCTGTAGTCCCAGCTACTCGGGAGGCTGAGGCAGGAGAATGGCGTGAACCCAGGAGGTGGAGCTTGCAGTGAGACGAGATGGCGCTACTGTACTCCAGCCTGGGCGACAGAGCAAGACTCCGTCTCAAAAAAAAAAAAAGAAAAGAAAAGAAAAGAAAGAAAACCTCTTACAGCCCAGTGCCACCTTGAGCACTCCATTCAAGAAGTCCCGTCTCCTCCATACGGCTTCCTCCTCCTTTCATGGGAACCCCTATCTGCATATCTTATCTCTGGCTCACAATGGGAGCAGTGATGACTGTCACTTTCTGCTCCCTCTGCCCTGTTTCCTGAAAGCTCCTTGAGGGCAGGAATAATGTCTATCTTCCTTACTTCCCAGATGATTACAAAGCCAAATGTAAAATGAAGATACACACACACATAGGAAGAAGTAATTTTCAACAATTAGAACAAAGAAGAGCTTTCTAAACTTAAATGTGAACGGAGCAGTGGTGAAGGGAAATATTTTCAATTTGATTGCCTGGAATGTAAGTCTTCTCCATTTCAAGAAAACAAAAAGGCAGGATATAAAATCAAACAGGAAACATAGAAGCAATATTTGAAACGAACATGGCCAGTAAAGGGGGGAGAGTTAATATTCTTAATATACAAAGAATTCCTACAGATCAATATGAAAAAAAAAATCCTAGGATCAAAATAGGTAAGTACTAAAAAGACTTAAATAGAAAAAGTGGAAATATAAATGACTAACAAAAAAGTAAAATTATTTGTAATCATTAATAATTCACAAATGCAAATAAAAAGAATGGCAATGAATAATTTAGCACATGAAATTAATAGATAGTTTTTAAAATAAGAGTATTCAGGCTTTGCAAGGGAACATGAAAATGAGCACTGCTGGTGAGAGTATCAATTGAGCAACTCAGTGAACTCAGCAATATGATTCAAAGGCCTTTAAAACAGTCTTACCATTTGGCCCAGTATTGCGACTTCTAGGAGGCCAGTCCAAGGAAATCATCAGACAGGTGGATAAAGATTTACACACAAGGTTGTGAAAAATAGAATACAACTTACATGTTCAACAGTAGGGCATTGGTCAAATAAATTATGATCCACCCATATGATGGTATATTATGCAATGATTTAAAATGATGTTTACAGAGAGTGTTTCACGACATGAGATACAAAATGGTACAAACACTTCAAATGCAAGTATGCTCTGTAAGTGCATAGAAAAGGGACTGGAAGGAAAGAGGCATGACTTCCCAGCTCCAGGACAGGATTGTGGTGCTCGGCCTGCATACCGAGACTGTGGGGTGTCCGAGGCATGGGCATGGATTTCCATGCAGGCCTCTGTGCATCAGTGTGCACTAGGGCACAGTTTTGTCTGTGATTATGTGAGAAAATATCTTCATGTGTGGACATAGATGTGAAAACATGTGCAGGGCATGCTCTGAGTATGTGTACTTATTTCTTATGTGCAAGCCTTCATGTTTGAGCAAAGCAATCAGCAAGTGATATGGACACTTCTTAGTCTGCACACCTTGACCATAAGAGGGCCAGTAGCCACCACCCCGATAAAAAAGTGTTCAGTGCCCTCGGCCCTCAAGCTGGCCCTTGCTGAGGACACTGCCACACTCAAGCTGGGAGTCCAGCAGACCTTATGGGATCACAAGTGGAGTAGGTCCAGCCCTGCCAGTTGTGATTAGAGGTCATTTGAAATCTCAAGGGCCTAAAAGGAGACTGCAGTTGCTTCCTAAGGCCCTGGAGGGCCTAGATCCATGGGGCTGAGGACTGACCCTCAGCTCACCCTGACCCAGCCTGAGAACTGCCCACATGTGGCGCCACAGAGGGAAGGCCCATGCGCCTCCCCTAGTTTGAGGGGAGCCTGAGCTCCTTGCATAGGCCCATGCACTTGGGGGCAACCTTCTGGCCCGTATCTTCCAGGCCTTTCTGTTCCCATTCCCAGGAGGAGGCCGTGTGGTGTGGTGATTTTCCACTGAGGAGTGCCTGTGTGATTGCCATCTCCCCAGGGCCAGGCTGGCTCCACCTGCTGGCCTGGTTGGTGATAAGTGGGCCCCACCTGCTGCCCCCGCCTCAGGAGCAGGTGGGGGCAGGCTGCCGGGGGTGTGCCAGGATCCTATCTGGAGCACCCAGCCCAGATCGTGGGGTGTGAAACTCCCTAGACACCCCAGCACCTTCCCCATAGTCACCTGACCGGGAATCGAACCCTGTTCTCAGGCACCTGACCTGTCTTTTCCCTCCTCCAAGGACTCACCCTCCTGCAACCAAGTCATCCTGTCCATCCCTCTGCCTCCAAGCTTGGCTGAGGTTCAACTCGGCACATGTTTATTGAGCATCTACTCAGGCTCTCAGGAGCTCCCTCAGAGCCAGGCCCAGCCACACCGGGTCTGAGTCACCAGCAGCCCTCCTGCAAAACGAGTAAGGGATGACTTAGCCAGTTAATGGGGAAATACCCACAAAACCCAGCCAAAGGTGTGCAGACTCTCAAAAGGCAGGAGGAAACAGAGGGAGGCACAGAAGGAGCTGGAGGGCTTTTCTGTGAGTGGGGAAGAGAGAACTCAGATGTTCCTTCAATAGCAACTTTCGAACTCCCACTGCAGGCAGGCACATGCTAGATGCTGGCCACCAATGCCATCTTTGCCTCCTTGGAACTTACAGTCTAGTGGGGAAATGATATTAATCAAAGAAAAGTAAAATTGCAATGGCATTAGGGGATTTAAACCAAAAGTTCACGATGCCAGGAGAGCTCACGCAGGCAGTGCTTGCTCTGTTCCACACCTGGAGGGCAGCCTGCCTCTGCCCCACACCACAGGCCCATGGGCCTGGATTTCCAGCACTGTGTTAGTGTCACCTTTCAGGCCCTCCAAGCTCCTAAAGTCAGCACAAGCCTTGATCCAGAGTTGTCCCCGTGCTGGGTGGTCCTCCCAGGCAGCAGGATGTTCCCAGTGCCCCCACCCCATGCCCTTTTGTAGCATCAAAGGGCTTCCAGACATCCCCAATGTGAAAGACAAAACGCATGTTCTAACAAACCAGCCTTGAGCAGAGCAGCAGGTGTGGAATGGGGGCTCCACTGAGAGCAGGGGCAGCTCGTGGAGAAAGCGATGTCTGCGAGAGAGCTGAGTTCACAAGGTATGGGGCAGCACGGGGGTGGGGGCCAGACAGAGGGAACGGTAAGTGCCAAGGGCCTGGCAGAGAGGCACATGGCATGAGCCAGGAAGTGCAAGGTGGCCAGGGTGCTACGGAGGGGCCTAGAGGGAGATGGGAGGCAGCCTGGGCCAGACTTGTGTACAAAAGTCAGGTTCTTGTTCGTACCCTAAGGGTACTGGGGAGCCATTGAAGGATTTTAAGCAGAGAGTGACATGACGAACTTTACAACTTAACATCCCTCTGGTTACCCTGTGGGGAACCAATGGGAGGCCACCAGAGAGGAGCTGGCAGGCTGTCGGGAGGCTCCATAGCAGCCCAGGCTGGGGGTCCTGACTCAGAGGGGCGGGTGGGCAGGAGCGGATAGAGTTGAGAGCCATGAAAGAGGAGAGTGTGAGGAGGTGGGGCACAGGGCATTGTCTATTTCAGAGGGAGGCAGGGGACACTTAAGAGTGAGTCAGAGGGACAGAGGCCTCCATGGGGAGTTCAGCCCCAGAGGCTCTCACTCCAGGCATCTGTCCTGTGGGCAGAGATTGTGGGGAACTTCAGGGGCCGCCTGTCCTGGGCTCCATAAACCCATTGGACATCCAAGGAGAAAATGTAGAGGATTTGGGGATTGAATGTGGAGAAAATTACACTATTATTTTCACCAACCCCTAACTCAACTTTCAATTATGTGTGGAGACAACAAAGCACAAAAGTATGTAAAAGTACCTGTGACTTTGTTAGCAATAGAAATCAGATATTTTCATATCATTACAATTGAGAAGACATCTTGAAATATCAAAAACGCTCATTCCAATGCTGAAATTATTATACAAAAACTATTAGACCGGCTGCTAGATCTTGTGATGTGAATCACTAATGAGAAGCACGCATGTTGCCATAGCACAAACTTAAAGCTGAGTTGCCTCCACCTGATGGCTTTTCCACACGCCACAAGCAGCCTTGATTCCACCTGCCATTCTCATCAGGGAGGAACAAGGCAGCAGGTCAACCCATGATGACTAATAGTTTGGTGATCTTAAACCATTAAAATTTTGGCTTATCTTTTATTCAGGAGAAATGGAAAGAAACAGGTTTTCAAACAATATAAATTACATATGTTTTTATGTTCATAATAAGGAATTAACAACCTGAAGTAATGTAATATATTTTTATTTATTTGAAATTGTCTTCATTTTATGATCTTCCCATTTTTTATAACTGGCCACTTATAGCCACATCCTCTAACTTATATACACATCATTACTAAGGCTTATTTACAGCATATTTAAAAATTGTTTTATTCTCGTTCATGGTCACTCACTGCCAACACCTCAAGTTCTTTTTTTTTTTTTTGACAGGGTCTCACTCTGTTGCCCAGGCTGGAGTGCATTGACATAATCATGGCTCAAAGCCTTGACCTCCCAGTTTCAAGCCTCAGCCTCCTGAGTAGCTAGGACTACAGGTGCACCTGGCTACCACCACCCCTGGCTAACTTTTTAATTTTTGTAGAGACAGCATCTCACTATGTTGCCCAAGTTGGTCTCAAACTTCTAAGCTCAAGGGGTCCTCCTGCCTTGGCCTCCCAAAGTGCTAGGATTATAGGCGTGAGCCACCATGCCCAGCCTGCCTCAAGATCTTGGTCTTTGTTTTCCTAAACTGGATCAGTTTCTGAAAGTCTTGTCAAAGACTCTAAGCTTTATACCACCCCTTCTCAAAAAGCAGAGCCGTATGCACCAGGTATTATTTGGTTGCAGGATTTGGGTTGGTTGCATCTTTGAGTCTGGGTCCCAGGTGAGAGGTGTGGCATATAATTGTACCATGCAACATGTGCATTCTTATTGAAGAAATACACCACCAAAATAGGTTGGCACAATGTTTTCTTTTTTAATTCTACTCCAGGGTATTGTCTACTTCAGTGGGAGTGAAGCTCATTTGCATTTTGTCAGTTATAGTGACGTGGTCCCAGTGAAACCTGAGTTAGGTAGCATCCTACTTCCAGCCTGAACCATTTGTGCCCACTACTGACTGGCTACCTGACAGGTGCCCAGATTGCCTTTCTCTGAATCAGGTTCTTCCTGCCGAGGGAAACTGGTTTTCAAAAACCCTCTTCATGGTGCCCTGAATCAGCCCCCGTACCCCCTATACTAAGAAGCTCAAGACCCACCAGGAATTTTATTGAAACAGGGCAAATCTGAACTAGCTGTTAGGGCATTGGTAAAGAGTGAGGATGGATTATTGTGGAGGCTCCAAATAGACACAGTCTTCCTACAGCGTGGGTGCGAAGTGGCCCAAAGTGTCTCTGCAACCCCACCTTCCCTTGAGGTTCTCCAATCACCCTCTTCTCTGCTCCCGCTTCCTGCAACCCCCTACCCAGGGAAGAAACTATTTGCTGGTGCCATTTACAGTGATGGGTGCAGCAATACCCTTTTAAGGAAATTCGTCTGTGATGAGGGGATGTGCCCTGTCCGAAAGTGTGTATCAGCTCTGCTGGAACTCGGCACCATAACATGCAATCAGGGGCTCTTTGGTGAGAAGACTTCTGCACACACCTCGAGGAATACACAGTCTGCCTGTCTGTGGGGTTGGCCCTCCTTCCAAGCCCTGATCCTCCTTGAGAAAGGCTCTGGCTTCCTAACTTCCCACGATCTCTATCAGTAAGGTAGGTATCCTGCGAGAGGCCCCATGCCCTGTTCCCTGGGAGAGAGGACATGACCCAGGAAATCTCCAAGTACAGGCTGTGCCTGGGGAAGAGGAGCCAGCCAGGGCTGAGGAACCAGAGGAGTTAGCGCAGGAAGGCTTCCTGGGGGAAGAGGGAGCAGCCCTGGGCCCCTCACCAGTAATGTCCCGAACATTCCATAGGCATTCGGAAACTTCTGCAACCCGACCCTCCTGCCCACCCATACACATACCTTACGTTCCTGGCCCCTGAAAACAAGTTCATCCCATGCCGCTGGCTGCTTCCCTGTCCAGAACGCCTCCTACCCACCTCGCTTCTCTGATATTCTTGTGATAGCCTCCACGGAGCTGCTGCTGGGCACTCAACTCACTCAAGGCTTCTCCCACGGTCACTCTCCAGACCTGGCTGCGCAGTTGTCCTCAAGGCTGTTCTTCAGTGTCCGTGCCTCCTCCTTCTCCTGTTACCCACAGTGCAAGGGGAATCAACAAACTTCTCAAAAGTCACAGCTTCCTTCCCTAGCTCAGAGAATTGGGGCACAGAGTTGAAAATGGCAACCAGATGTGGGGACAGTCGTGACTGTAAATGGCAGAGCTCCTGTGTCGGACAAGCCTGGGGCCGCACCCTGGCTCCCTGTTTCCCAGCTGGGCACTCTTGAAATAGCCTTTCCCTTCTCTGAGTCTCAGTCTTCTCATCCACAAAATAGGACTATCTGTGTTTGAAAGGGTTTGGCAAACTGCAAAATACTGAATATCAGAATGGAGATTGTTACTCAGAAATGGCTGGCCCCATGGAGAGATAGACAAGCCAGTGAATTCCAGGCCAGGGCAGGGATTCTGGGCAGGTGTGGGTTGCTGCCTGCCTTACCTGTGCATAGGACCAACCCTGGGCAGGAGTTCCTATTTCTTCCCCTGGAATCCAGGAATTTGCCAAACATGCAGCTCTCACCTGGAAAAAAAGTGACTCAGGCCTCCAAGAGAGCTGGGATGAATCAGGAAGGCAGGGACTGAGTGTGGGGCCCCCACCCAGGGGCCTGGGCCTCTCCCAGCAGGAAGAACATGAGCCGGTCCCCAGCCCTCACTGGGTAAGAGGGCAGTCTTGCCAAAATACGCCCCTGGCCAGCCAGTGGGGCACAATAATCAACACCACCACATCACTCCCACATTCCAGACCTGTCGGGGCGCCTTCACGAGTGCTATCTTGTCATGCATAATCTCTGAACCCCAAGTCAGGGAGGCCCGGGTTCCAACTCTGCTGCTCGTCCTCAGTGTGCGCCCAGGCAATCACGTAGGCCTAGTTTCCTCCTCTGGTAAAGGGGGTGGTGGACTCAGCCCCAGCCGCTCCTCCTGACATGGCTGTGGATGGGAGGCAGTGGCTGCAGGAGACAGGAGCACCTGGGAACAGCCCAGGGTTGCAGCCCCAGCCCTGCCATTTGCCAGTTGTGTGGCCTGACCACTTGCTGCTCTGCTTCCTTGGCAAACCCTTAGAGTCCATCCTGCTCTGACAGGATTGTGACCCCAGTGAGGTCCTCGGTTGGGACCTCTCTCTCCCTACATCTCCCACGGGCATGGCCAGCTGCTGTCCCTAGAACTCTGCCTAGAAAGCACACTAGGCAGCTCAAACCCTGCATGCCCAATATCAAACTCCGATCATCCCCAAATGCCACAAAATAACCTCCTTCACCCTGTATCCCAGTAAAAGGCAGTTCCATCCGTCCAGTTGTTCAGGCCCAAAATTTGGACTCTCTCTTTCTCTCCTGCCCCACAGCCAATCCAGCAGCAAATACTCTGGTACCACCTTCAGAGCTGATCAGAGTCAGAATCCCACTGATGCTCATTGCACCTCTCCTCCCTCTCTGGTCCAGGTCCTGCGGTCCTCTGGGCCGCCAAGGAAGCCTCCTCCGGGTCACTCTGCCTCACGCTTTGCCCCCCACCGTCAGCATTCCCTGCTGCAGTCAGAGGGATCCTTCTAAACCTCAAGGCAGGTCTGGTCCCTTGGGGCCCAAACTCCACAGAAGCTTCAGAGTAAAAGCCGAAGCCTGGAGGGCAGTGGACCGTTCTATTCTTGCAATAAAACCAACTCGGTTTTGGAAAAAACTCAAAAGGCCTTACAATGGCTAACAGGGCCCTGCATGCTCTGTCTTTCATTACCTCTAGGTTCTCAGGCCCTTCTCCCTCCGCTCCAGCCGAAAGCAACCCTTGTTGTCTTCAGCTCCTCTCTCAAGGCCCATGCATGTCTTTCTCCCAGGCAGCCGCACGCTCCCTCCCTGACCTGCTTCAAGTCTTGGCTGAACCCAGGCTCTCCTTGGCCGCCACACTTCCATTGCAACACCCTTCCCTGGCAGCGGCCCTGATCCACTTGACTCTCCTTTGTTTTCCCCAAACCTCATATGACCTTCTAACATACTCTGTCATGCGTCTATCATGTTTGCTGTTTATTGTCTCTCTCTTCCCTCTAGAATGTTAGCACCAGGAGGGCAGAGCTTTTTGTCTGTCTTGTTCTTCGAAGAATCCTTAGCATCCGGCACATAGTATGCTCTCAATGAATACTTACAGTGTGACTGAGTGAATAGGCATCAGTAGACTGTAATGGGAAAGAGAACTTTGGCAATCTGCCATTTCCTAACTGTGTGACATAATCTCTTCATGCCTCAGTTCGCTTATTTGTAAAATTAAGTTAATAATGGTATTTGACTCATGGGGCTGGTGTGTGGATTAACATGTGCTCAATAAACATTGACTGTGACCATGATGCCATCTGCAGAGCATCACTAGGAGGCAGGTGTGTCGCGGCCCACTGAGTCCCTTTCCAGGTCAGGAGATGTGCCCGGAAAGCTTCTCTCAGCTCACTCGGCAGGCTTTTCTTGCCCAGAGCCTAGGGAGGGCACCCCATGCTAAGAAGCAGGACCCTGCTTCAAGGAAGTCAGAGCCAGCCCTGACTCACATGCTCAGTCACTCTTGGATGCTGGGAGTGTGACATAGAGGAACCCAGGCCAGTGGGGAGGCAGTGGCCAGAGAGCATGGAGCCCTAGATGGGTAGTGGGTCTCCTTGGGGTCAGGGGACAGTAATTTATATAATAGATTTCTCTTCTAGAAGCTGAGAGTAGGTGGCCTTCCCAGCCTGAGCAAACTCTCCCAGTTTCTTCTTTGAGCAGCAAGATTAGTGAGCAAACCAGCTCTGACCAGAGAAATCGCTAAATCTACCTTTTGGCTCAAGGGAGCCTCAAAGCAGCCCCATAAAAGCCAAGGTCAGGCCCCTCATCAAATCCATTTAACACTTAGATAAACAGACGCCCAAGGGGCAAGAGAATCTCCCCAGGGTCCCACTGCCAGAGAGAGGTGGAGCTGGGACCAGCAGTTAGGCCTTGAGACCTTAAACCCCAGCCAGTTTCCTTCCGCAGAAAGCTGCTGTTTGAACCCAGGCCCCTACTCCCTTTCTCCTCAACTGAAGATCGCAGCTGCAATTTGTTTCCAGGTCTTCAGGCCCCGGACGCCTCACATTTTCACACCTGTCACTTGAGGTTTCCTCCATCCAAGGGAGAAAGGCATAGGATGTTTGCATGAGTCCCCCTTGATGGTCTATGAGTTTCTCCAGGCCCCATTAATTGACTTACGATTTGTACCCTACCTACTTCCAAAGAGGACATGAAGTAGCTTACCATAAAATACAAACATATAATGCTGCTACTAACAAAAAATGATAATACATAAAAATTCAAGAGGAGAAAGAAAGACTCAAATATGCCAAACACAGGGGTGAACACAGATCGTGTGGTTAAGGGTTAACTTTCTATCTGGGCTCCTAGCAGCTAAGGTACAAGTTGGTGCAAAAGTAATCGCGGTTTCTGCCATGAAAATGACACACTACTTTTGAAATCAACCAAATAAAAAGGGCATCTCCAGGAGGCACTGAACCATCTTTTCATCCTCCCCCAGCACCTGGCATCAAGGATACCCTTGAAGAATGCTTGAGGCTGACTGAAAACATGGATGGCAGCCTAAGTTCATGACTTGCTTTGGCCAAGTGACCCCACGGGGACCCATATCCTTACTCTCTGGGTCCCTCCCCAGAGGTCAGTCCTGGGGCACGCCCTGGGTGCCTGTATGGCTCTCCTCTCCGCCCACAGGAAGTGTGCCCCTGGGTCATGACGTCATGGCTGACCTTGGCATCTGTCCTGCTGCCTTAATGAATCAGGCCTCGCTAAGGAGAAAGCCCCAAGTGGCTAACAGGAGTGACTCAAAATGACTTAATTGATTTAATTAATTGAAAAGAGAGGAAAAGAAACCAAACCCTTCTGAGGGCAGTTTGAGTACCTGCTTGGGCAATGAGTGCAACGGAGATGCCCCCGGCCTGGTGGCTCAGGTTCAGGAAACACGTCCCACCCTAGCCCCGCCCTAGGGTCCATGGTGCCAGGGCAGGCTGGGCCCTGATCCTCACTGTCTCAGGAGAACCAGGCAGCCAGGGATCACAGCAAGGCCATCCACAGTGGAGGATCAGCCCTGGCTTTTGTGACTTAGCCTTCAAGAGCCAGGCCCTGGCAGACGTCACCCTCAGAAGCTTCCTGTAGGAGGTGGGCTGGGTCAGGCGACCCAGGAAGGATGGGTAGACATAAGTAGGTAAGGCTGGGGAGGAGAGGCTTTCTTACAGTGAAGGACAGAGAAGAGCTCTGTGGAGAGGTTGGGCTGAGCCCTGCAGGCCCAGAGTCCCTGAGAAGCTACAAGGAGCAAGGGCGGGCAGGGGAGGCTAACTTGGACATTGCCTTCTGACCCTCTTCAGTGAGAAAACCCGCTTCTGCAGGGGTGAAGACCTCAGCCTCACTGAGCTGCCCTGCCCTGTGGAACCACTGATGTGCTAGGGACAGACTATCCCTGACCACTGACATCTACCGAGCACTTACAAGTGCCAGACGTGCTCGGGGCTTCCCAGAGTGTAGCCCATTCAATCCTCATCGTTCTGCAATAAGTAATGCCACTGGCCCCGTTTCACAGGTGAGGAAATCGAGTTCAGAGAGGTTCAGAAATTGGCCCAAAGACACACAGCTAGTAAATAGTGGAGCCAAGGTTAGGGTCCAAGTGTGCTCAACTGCAGCACCCAAGTTGCTCTTAGCCCCTCCTTGTGCCCCCGCAGTGGGTGACTGAGACACAACTCCTGATCATAGGGCTCTCCCAGCCTGACTGCCATGTTCTGTTCTACAGAAGCTTGGTCCAGCTGGGGAACTTTGTTGCTGCTCTTAGGAGGCCCCTGGGAAAGTGGCTAATGGCCGGGCGACAGTGGTGGTGGGGGTTGGGGGGTCCCTTTCATACGGGAACTGGAGCCAGCAGGGGCTGGAGGAAGTATCCTCCTTAGTGAGCATCACTGAGAAGTGGACTAAAGGGATAAAACCAGCAGAATCCACCTGTATCTTCCCTAAGGCTGAGGCCTCCTCTCCATGTGGGCCTCTCCCAGCAAGGAGGGCAGACAGGCACTCCCCACCTTTAGGGAGCCAGGCTACCTGGCAGGTGGAGCAGTTCAGCCTGGAGCCAGGAGATCTTACGGGAGGGGGATGCAGTGCTGAGAGGAGATAAGCCCAGAAACCCCCTGAGCATCTTACATGTCTGTGCAATGAGTCCATCTGTAGCCAGGGCCAGAGCCCAGCCAATGCCAGAACTGGGACTCTGTCTGAATCAAAGCCAGTTCATGGCCAGGGTCAGAGGTCAGTGAAAGATCAGGGTCATGCATTAGCCAGAGGCCAGCTTGAGGTCTCAGCTAGAGGTCAAGGGTAATGGGGCTGGGATCAACTTTTAAGCAATGGGTTGCAGAAGGAAGAGGCTGGGAGGTCCTATGAACAAGGTCTGGATCAAGGGACCACAGTAAGTCACCAGGGTGACTCCTGGGGTCCTGTTGGCTGTGGTCACCTGCTAGGGAGTGAGTGCAGCCAGGGCTGCGGATGCTCCAGGGGTAGGCAGGGGCCTGGAGACTCCATGCCCCTCATTCCTCCTGGCTGAGGTCATTCCATTGGTCCAGCCACCCCAGCCTGGGAGGGGAGGTAGAGGTTCTGAGGTGGCTCCCCCAGAGTGCCTGTGAGTCATGATCCCTAGGACTGCAGCTACTGGGCCTGGCAGATCGGGGTACCCCAGTGTGCTGCTCCCAGCCCTAGAGCCTCATGTGTCAGCAACCAAGAGTCAGTTAAAGGCTAAATCATACTGAGACTAAGCTATGTGCCAGACACAATTCTAAAGCTTTATTTACAGAGCATCTTTTAATCCAGTGATGTGTTATTACTCAGTTTCTAGATAAGGAAACTGAGGCACAGAATGGTTAAATACATGACTCTGGCATTTAAATCCATGCATGGCTTTAAATGAGGCAGCCGACCTCACTCTGAACCACAATACGATTTCAGATCAGGATGAGACTAACCGTCCCCCAACCCCACCAATTCAAGAAAGCTGTGGCATTGTCAAAGGGCTGTGGGCATGGGGACCGCAGACTCCGCATCCCTACCATGCTACTTCCTCATAGAAGAAGCTTAAAGCCAGAGTCCAAATCTCTAGGGATGAAATTCCAGGCAGCAGCAAGTTGAATCTTTGGAGCCGGGTGGACTCCCGGCAGCATCAGCCAGGAGTCTTCATTTTTCTTGATCCCTGAAATGCCACTATCCCCATTTGTCTCCTTTCTATTGGACATGGGGCCTTCCAGCAGGCAGCGTACCCTAGGAGGGACTCCCAATGCGGTGTGCTGGCCTCCCGGGAAAGTGGGTTAAGAAACATCGCACTTTGGTGGAGTTGTGAGATGCTGTGGTAACTGCACTTCTATTTGATGTAATGAGGTTAATGAAACTGGGTTAAAATACTGGATTCTCAGGCTATGTGTTCCCAAAGGCAGGAAAAGGGATCAATAAAGACAGTTAAAAGTACACAGGACCCCAGGGGCATCGCATTTGATCAGCAGTTTACCCATTCTAGGTACTTCCACGGGTACCTTCACCAGAGTCTCCCAGGGAGGAGGTACTAAAACTGAGATTATCAACCTTTTTCACAGATGAGCAAACTGAGGCCTTCGTGGGGTAAGTGTCAAAGATGCATTGGAGGCTCTGCTGCAGACATTCCAACCTGCCCCTTTCTCTGTTGCCGGGAACTCCAGTTTTACCTGAAGCTCACCATCCCTGGTACTTGAGAAAGACGCCCCCGCTCAGCTCCAGGGTCTCTCTGTTGGCTGAGGTGAGTAGCTTGCCACCTTCCCAAACTCAATCCACCTTTGATAGCAAATATTTTGAGCTATCCTCTTTACTATCCTGAAATGAAATCCATAGATAATATGATTTCAAAGGGAAGCATCAACACAATGCCTTTAACATAAAGGAGAAATATAAGAAGAGTAATTTCTAATGAGATAAACATGTTTTGGTGTGCAGACGATCAAGCGGGACCACAGCACAGGCTGCACCGTGCGAGTGGCAATGCACACCTCCCGTGGCGCTGCAGCCACTCACACGCCAGGAAGCAGCACTGCCAACACTTTGGGACCTTCAGAAGTGGCAGGAGGCTCTCAGTCAAGTTCCAAAGAAAACCATGGAGTATTTTCTCCCACTGTACCTGGAAAACTTGGGCAAGGACGCTTCTATAAAGTGGAGTTAGGACCTACGCCTGGATCATAAAAAACAGGTTTCTCACCATCATGAATGACTGACATGACATTAAAGGTCACAGAAGGGACAAATTATTCTATGCAATGCAGGACATTCAAACTTTCCCTGCACCCTCCCCAAACCTCTCCAAATGCCATCACTCCAACAGTCACAACATGCCCGCAGCTTGCTTCTGTGAGCCAGCGCTGTAAGCTGATGACACAGTCATCTATCTCCTTGCCTGAGTATGGCCAACAGGACCTAGGGGGGTGAGGGAAAGTTTTCTCATGATTGAGGGGAGACAGTACTACTCCCACTTGTTTACCGGATGTCATTTTATCATTGACCACCCTCAGGGAGACACGACCAACTGCTGTGTTAGACAGAGGAAGGATGGAAAGCTCCCAGGCCCCTGAGAGTTGAGGGACTGTCAGCCTGCAGATTCATCTGCCGTGGAACCACCCCGAGCATGGACTCTGCTATGTGAGGTGATAATCCCATCTTGCTTAAGCTACTCTGAGGTGGGCCTTCAGTTGCTTGTTCCCATGGATGTTCAGATACAAGAAGTGGCTTTTCCGGACCTCACAGCCATTCTGGAAATCAGAGCCCAGGTCTCCTGGCCTCAGACGGGTTCTCTCTCCACCTAGTCCTGAGAGATGGAAGCAGCCAGGCTGGGTCACTGCTTGGGAAGCTTTCTGGAAAGGAGGCCTCTGAGCCTCCCCAGTGGGTGGAGACTCTGAAGGGGCAGACATCCTGGGGATGGAAAGGGGACTGTCCCCTCCCCAGCTCCTTCCCTGACTCAAGAGACACTGGGATTAGCAGCCACATTCCTCACTAATGTCATATTTTATGCTTTCAGTGCTTTACAGGCGCCTATTAGAAGCCAAGCACTCCACCCAAAGGTATCTGCCCAGCAGCCAGGACTCCCTAAGTGTGACACAGAAGCAGCACCAGCCTCATCTGCAGTGAGCATCAAAGGCCTCCCTGGGGAAGCCCTCAGCACAGCCCCCAAGGATGGGAAGGAGTAGGCGGTATGGAAGTGATGGAGAGGTGGTCAAACCCGCTGAGAAGACCCCAGTGATGGAAACACAGCAGGACACAAGCTCCTGCTGGACCTGCATCCATCTGCCATGGACCCGCAGATGGAACTGGCATGCAGAACCTACAGACCTCAGCGCAGATTCTCAGCTTTATCCAGGTCCAAGAGGAGCCATCCAAGGTTTGAAACACAGGGTGACACAACCACTTCAAGTCCTGGTTTCCCTGAAACCCTTGAGCGTCTCCACAGGCCTCCCATTGCAGAACGATGCTGTGGCCTCGAGTTTGGTCCTCAGTGGGAGCCAGCATCTGCACAGCTGCCTTCATGGACAGGGATAATGTCCCTGGTCCAAGTCTTCTGGCCCTTGGGTGTCAGGTGAGGAAGCAGGATACACTCTAGTCCCGAGTTGCTTCCCGATACCTCACTTGTAACCCATCATTCCCATGCTCAAGAAGCCGCCATGGCTCTCTCCTGCCCTAGAGGTCAATCCCAAGTCCACCATCTGCACCCAAATGGCCTCGCAACCTTTTCCCTTTTGTTCACAAGCACCAACCCCAAGGTCCCAGCAAGTTAACCTCATGGCGCCCTCGACATTCCCACCTCCAACTGCTGCCCACACTGCTTCCCCAGCCTGGAACGGCTACACCCCACAGGCACTCACATCATCTACAAATCCCACCCATCTCTTAACCGCTGGTCCTCCTCTCACAAACGTCCTAATGATTTTCCAGCTCCTGCCACCCTTGACAACTCCTCAGTCCCCAAAACAGTGGAGATATTCAGCTACCTACCATCAGTCTCAGTACTTACCTTGAACAGTCTCTTTCATCCTGTGTTGCTTTTCACATTTTCAGCATTTGCGTTCTTGCCTGCCCCCGACTCCATTGTAAACTCTTGGAGGATGCAGACCTGTCTTACTCACACATTCCCAGCACCCAGCATGCTGCTGGCACCCACCGGTTAGGAGCTCAGCGAACGTTCTGTGGTTTTTGAATTGCCTTTGCTCCAAGGAGTGACTCAGTGATAAAATTGCCTATACAGAGATAACTGGGTGGGGGGAGGTTGAGGGAAGGGTCCCTCCCTCGAATTATTATCATCACCAATGACTTTGTAAAAGTAACTGGGGAGGAGATTGTTCTTCTAGTCTGTGATGATGGAGTGAACTCCGCAAGCAAGAGATGCAAATGGAACAAGAGAGAAGAAACAAGACATGGGATGGAGACTGGGTAGGGACAGAAGCAGAGATTTGGAGAGGGAGCAAGACAGTGACAGGGACAGACAGAAACAGGGCCAGAGAAGGAGGAGGAGAAGTGCCTGTGGAGACAGGCAGGGACCCAGAGAGACGAGCATCAAAGAGGGCAGAGAGGGAGAGGGGAAGACCAACAAAAGCTGAGAGAGGCAGAGGGCAGCAGGGGAGTGGGCCCCTCCCTCCCCAGCTGCTTCCCAGCCAGGCTGGGCTCTGCATCCTCAGAGCCACTCCTGAAACTCCCACATGTTGGGACACGAAGGCCAGGAGGAAGGCAGCCAAACTGGAAAGCAGCCGAGGAGCATTTGCCAGGCAGCCATGCACCCAGGAAGATGGCAGTGATGAGGAGACGTTGTCCTGTCCCACGGCCTCACCATCATACCCACCCCAACGTGCGCGCGCGCGCACACACACACATACACACACACTGACCTAGCCAAGATACACTCCTGCACCGGCTGGCTGAGCTTGGCTGGATGAGGAGTACTTTTTCAAGGCTTGACTCAGGTGCCTGCTGGTGACAGGGAAAGGGAGTGGCCCAGCTGAGTCCATGGAAGCTGCGGGGGTAGGGGGGGTCAGAAACGAAAGGAAAGCTGGGATTAAAGTTTCAGTAACCAGCCTCGAAAGTGCCCAGGCATTGTGTGGGCCAGGATTCCTGGGTGCTGAGTAAGGCAGCCATTCCAGCGTGGATGAGGAGAGGAAAGGTGCTGGCCACTGGTTGGTGTGAGGTGGGCAGGGTGATGGAGAGTCTTGCAGGGGACTGTGGCCTCCTGATCACCTCTTCCTACCATGCAACACCTTCCTCACAGTCCAGGCACCCATTGATTGAGGGCTCAGACCCCCACTACTAAGAATGGAATAAGGTGGTGGTTTGAGACTCAGGGAAGCCTGGGTCTGGGGAGGTCTAGGAACGATTCCTGTGTGTGTGGTGTGGTAAGAGGGAGAAAGGATGCTGAGAAAGAAGGGACCAAGAAAGGCAGGGGCTGAAGGGCTTTAAGAAGACTTAGCTGGCCATACTTTGCTATTCATTTGTGCACTTAAGCAACATTTATTGACACAGAAAAAAGGGGGGTCCAATCAGAAACCAGCGTGAATAGACAAACCCCAACCCTGATCACAGACTGAACCCTAAACCTGGCCTCAGACTGAACTTTAACCCTGGCCATAGACTCACTGCTAAACCTGTCCTCAGACTCACCCCTAATCCCTAGTACTCCAGCTACACTGAGCCTAGTCTTGGCTACTGGCCACCTCAAACCAATATGTTTCTATCTGAAAAGGTACAGGGAAAGACTATATAGATGTTTCTTGAGATCCCTATCACCGCCACCACCAACACACAGCACATGGCAGAAGGGCCTGACGGATGACGTTTGGCTGCACATTGGAAGTAGTTACAAAGGCCATGAAAGGCCCTTGTTTTTCTCTAACATAGCCCTAATGCCCTTCCCAGTTGAATTGCTTCTCCTTCCCACCATTCCCTCTCCCTGCCTGCCAGACAAATTTGCCCACTGTTCCCTGACTCCAGACTCCTGCCCCTCTCAGAGCCCAGCTTCAGAGCCCCCTGAACCTAATCTTACAAGCCAAGTACAATCTTCATCTCCTCCCTCTAGCCAGTCGCAGCCAGAAGGCTGTCTCCCTCCTCTGCACTCTTGCCCCAACGTGAGTTAATAATCCATTTGGCCAAGAATGACCTTCTATCGTCTTCTTAAAGGGTTATTTTCACTTGCAGAATGACTGCATGTTAAATATACACTCAAATTATTGCCCCAAGTAGACAGTAATTTTTCCATTGTTACAATCAATGTTGTGATGAACATTCTTATATCTTTATGTCCTTGTATACTTTAAAACATTTCTTCAACCAGAAGAATGTTCTAAACATAATTTTAGAAGTCTAAAAGTCAAAAAAATTATGATGAAAATCAACAGTATCCTGACCCACTCCCCCTGCTTCCCTGAGGCTCTTGCAATTTCTTTAGCAATTTTTCTAGTATTTAACTGCATATATCTAAATAATTTGTTTATATTCTGCTTTCTTGATTAATCAAATTTAAACATCATTTACTGACTTACTACTGTGGAAGATTAAAAAGGGAGCACTCTTATATTGCTACACACAAACATTTCCCCTCTCCTTGGTCTTCTAATAGATTTGAATTATAACATTTCCAAATCTGAGTCAGGTAGTATACTATGATTACAATTGCTTTCCTATACAATGTTTAGTTCCTCCTGGAGTCAATAACGGCCTTGATTTTATTTGCCTAGTTTGCTCAATACTTATTGTTAATTCTCCCCAGGCTTTCTGACAGAACCATAAGACCTCTCTAAATAAGGTGAATATCTTCCATTTTTTCTTAGATTTCCTTAACATAGCTGCTGCTCCCATCTGTTCTGTCTCTCTGACACTCCAAAGCACAGTTCTTCTTGTACTTCTTTCACTAACATCTTAGGGATTCATTTTGCTTTTATCTTGTGTTGGCATCTTATTTCCTGGCTCCCCTGTCAATATTTTCTTAGTTTATTCTTTTATTTTGTTGGAACACAACCTCCAGTAGTTTCGTGGAAAAAAATGGGAGATACAAGTTTTGAAAATTTAGATGTCTGAAAATGCATTCATTCTACTCTCAATATTGATTGAAGATTTGGTTGGGTATAAAATTCTGTATTTATTCTTTAAAGAGCCCTCTCACTAAAATATAGCCAGACCCTAGAAAAATTGCCTTAAATACAATTTCTATTTTTGTAATCATACTCACAAAACATAAGGAAAATGAAAATAACAAACTTAGGAAACTATTCTTTCATCATTGAGATCTATAATTTAGGTCAGGTATTCCCAGCATTGACTTTACACTAGAATCAGCTGTGGAACTTAAAAAAAAAGAAAGCTGATACTCCAAAATCTGATTTAATTTGTCGGCAATAGGGATGGGTATAGTTTGTTGGTTTTTAAGGTTTTTTGTTTGTTTGTTTGTTTGTTTTTAGTGAGAAACTTCTCCCAGTCAGATGTAGAATACTGAATTTTTCGTATGTGTTTTAAAATATACATAACATAATCGTGTTAGCCATTCCAGTTTAGTGGCATTAAGCGCATTTGCATTGTTGGGCAACCATCCCCACCATCCAATTCCAGAAGTTTTTCATCTTCCAAAATTGAAACTTTGTATTAATTAAACACTGACTGTCTATTCCTCCCTTCCCCTAGCCCCTGGCCACTACCATCTTACTTTCTGTCTCTATAAATTTGACTTGTCTGGGTACTTCATATAAGTGCAGTCATATAGTATTTGTCCTTTTGTGACTGGCTTATTTCACTTAGCATAATGGCTTCGAGGTTAATCCCTAATATAGCATTGTCAGAATTTCCTTCCTTTTTAAGACAGAATAATATTTTATTGTATGTGTATTCCACATTTAGTTTATCCATAAATCTACTCATAGATACTTCAGTTGCTTCCACCTATTGGCTATTGTAAATAATGATACTATAAACTATATAGTATATACTATATACTATAATGATACTATGTACAAATACTGGTTTCAGTTTCTGCTTTCTCTCTTCTGAGTACATACTCAGAAGTGGAATTGTTAGATTACATACTAATCCTATGTGTAATTTTTTTTTTTTTTTTTTGAGGAACCACAATACTGTTTTCCATAGCAACTGCACAATTTTACATTCTCACCGATGTAAAATAAACACTCTCACAGTGTTCCAATTTCTCCACACCCTCATCAGTATCTGTTATTCTTTGTTTGTTGGGTTTTGTTTGTTTTGTTTAAGGATTTTTAGATAATTGCCATTGTAATGGGTATGCAAGTGGTATCTTATTGTGGTCTTAATTTGCATTTCCCTAAAGATTAGTAATATTGAACATTTTTCATGTGTTAATTGGCCATTTGTAATTTTATTTTTGAGAAATGTCTATTAAAGTCTTTGTCTGCTTTTAAATCAGTTTTTGTTTTTGTTGGTTGTTAAGTTGTAAGAATTCTTTTTAAATTCTATATGTTAATTGCTTATTAGATATATGCTTTGCAAATATTTTCTCGCATTCCATGAGTTGCCTTTTCACTCTGTTGATAATGCCCTTTGGTACAAAAAAGTTTTTAATTTTGGTGGAGTCCAGTTTATCTATTTTTCATTTTGTTGTCTATGCTTTTGGTGTCATATGCAAACAAGCACTGCCAAGTTGAAAGTCATGTAGCTTTTATACTTTTTTTTTTTCTAAGAGTTCTATAGTTCTCACTATAATGTTAAGGTCTTTAATCTATTTTGAATTAATTGGTGCATACAGTGTAAGACAGGAATCCATCTTCATTTTTTGTGTGTAAAGATATCCAGTTTTCCCAGCACCATTTGTTGAAAACACTGTCCTTTCCCCCATTGAACAGAGTTGGCCCTTTGTTGAAACCATTTGACGATGTATGGAAGGGTTTTTTTTTTTTTTTTTCTGGGCTCTCTACTCTATTTTGCTGGTACATATGGCTGTCTTTATGCCAATACCACACTGTTTTTATTACTGTAGCTTTGTGAGAAGTTTTGAAATCAGCAAGTGTGAGACCTTCAACTTGTTCTTTTTCAAAATTGTTTTGGCTACTCGGGATCCCTTGGGATTCCATATAAATTTTAGAATAGACATTTCTATTTCAGGAAAACATTTATTAGAATTTTGAGAGAGTTGCATCAAATCTGTAGATTCTTTGACTAGTCTTGATATCTTAACAATATTACATCTTCCAATCCAGGCACAGATTTAAAAATAACTCACAATAAAAGACTGTAGATAAAGCAAAGAGCTTGTGTTCTTTAATTTGTCTTTGAATTTACCTTGTCTGCCAAGTCATTCAACTGCAAACCTCAAAACATCTTTATTAGTAGCTTCATATGTTAATTGATGAGGATCATAATTACTTTTTTTTTCCATGATTTATCAATAAAGAATTCCTCAGGGTGAATAGCTTCTAATTGGGATTATGTGGCAGAGTTAGCTAAGAGATTTTATTTTGTCTTGTATTACCACAAGATCCTATTTACCCTCTCCTTACTACATACCAAAACATAATTTCCAGGGATTTAAAAGAAAAAACAAAATCTACCTCTAGGTTAAAAAAAATCTGAGAGCAAACAAAAACAATCAGAACAAAAACCCTGAAAAATAAAAGGAAACTAGAAGAGGTGAAACATAAACAAATATGAACGAAATAGTGACCCTGAGGGAAAATGCCAATGTTAGCATGTAGTAGAAAAACGAAGAAATCAACAACAGAATTCAATTTGAGAAACAAAAAAGCACAGGGAAAACAGAAAGCACAAGGTTTAAAGATGTCAATAATCACTAGAGTTAAATAGACTCCACCTGTTAAATGATGGATATGATCAGAGTCAACTTTTACAAAACTTATCTATGTCGTGTTGTAAAATGACACACATAAAACATGAAGAGAAAGACTGAAAGTTAAAGGGTGAAAAACAAGATGTTGTAAGAAATACAAATTAAAATAGCTAGGGAGCTACATCAATAAAAGATAAAATAAACTTTGAGATGAAAAACATTATTAAGGATAAAAAGAGTCACAACATAATGAGAAAAAGTTTTAATGAACTGGGAAGATAAAATAATTACAAACTTGTTGGCACCTATTAGAATAAATGATAGATCCAGGGAGGAATGGAAAAATCCACTATAAGAGTCAGCAATTTCAACACAACTCACTCAATTACTCATGACTGAAATGGAATAAAAATCAATAAAGATGTATAGGGGATTTGAAAGATACACTGACGAAGCTTGATTTAATGGCTATTTCTAGATCTCAGCATTCTACAATCAGAAAATATATATACTCCTTAAACACACATGAATGATTTACAAAAACTGACAACATACCAGAACATGAAGTAAGCCTTAACACAATTCAAAGAACTGCTATCATTTCAAACTACAATCTCTGATTACAGTGCAGTTAAATTAGAACTCAATAACAAAAATATAATTATTGTAGACATACATTTCTAAATAATGGTTCAAAAAAGAAACCATAATAGAAACTTAAAAATGATCAGAACAGTAGATCTCAGCTTCTAGCCAACATGGAGTAGCAACAACAAGATTTACCCTTTCACCTTACACAATCAGAAATCCAGACAAATATACAAAGCATTGGATAGCAAGCAGCACAGAACTTGACCAACTAAGAGAAGAAAAACAAGCAAAATGTGCCTATTATTTTACCCGCTTACTGGCTCCTGGTCAGAAGCTATGTGAGACAGAAGACAAAGGAGAGACATCATTAAGAAAAAAAAAAAAAAATCTGTCAACCTGGAATTTTTACCCAGATAAGTATTGTTTTCAAAATGTAAAATAAAATGAAGAAATTTTTTAGACAAAAGTTGAGAAGATTCATTTTCAGCAGACCTGCTTATAAGAAAAGTTAAAGTGGCCAGGCGCAGTGGCTCACGTCTCTAATCCCAACACTTTGTGAGGCTGGGGCAGGAAGACTGCTTGAGCCCGGGAGTTTGAGACTAACATGAGCAACACAGTGAGACTCCATCTCTACAAAAGAATTAAAAATTTAGCAGGGCATGGTGGCACGCACTTGTAGTCTCAGCTACTTGGGAGGCTGAGGTGGGAGGATTGCTTGAATCAATGAATTCAAGTTTACAGTGAGCCATGATTGGACTACTGCCCTCCAGTCTGGGTGAAAGAGTGAGACATTGTTTAAAAAAAAAAAAAAAAAGACAAAAAGAAAAGAAAAGAAAGGAAAAGAAAAAGAAAAGAGGCCAGGTACAGTGGCTCATGGCTGTAATCCCGGCATTTTGGGAGGCCAAGGCAGGTAGATCATGAGGTCAGGAGATCGAGACCATCCTGGCTAACACAGTGAAACCCTGTCTCTACTAAAAATACAAACAATTAGCTGGGCGTGGTGGCGGGTGCCTGGAGTCCCATCTACTCCCAAGGCTGAGACAGGAGAATGGTGTGAACCTGGGAGGCGGAGCTTGCAGTGAGCTGAAATCTCACCACTGCACTCCAGCCTGGGCGACAGAGCTAGACTCCGTCTCAAAAAAAAACCAAAA
>NW_012102210.1:1383948-1395431 GCF_000951045.1 Mandrillus leucophaeus
AAAAAAAAAAAAAAAAAGGAAAAAGAAAAGAAAAATTAAAGGACTGTCATGGGCAGAAAAAAAAATAATACCAGATTGAAAAATGGATCCACAAAAAGAATGAAGAGCACTATAAATGATAAAAATCACATTTTCATCTCTTGAGAAGATAGCATACTGTTTAACATAAAAATAATAATGTATTTTGCAGTTTACCCATGTGTAAAGGAAATGTATAAAAATAGCACAAAGGATAGAGGAAACAGAAATATACTATTTTAAGGTTTGTATAACTATATGTGATGTGATAGTTTAAATTACACTATGATAAGTTAAAGATGTTTACAGTAAACCACAGACAATAACTAAAACATAAAACAAAGTCATATAGCTAATAAGCCGATAGTGGAGGTAAAATAGAATTTCAAAAAAATGATTCAAAAGAATGAAGGAAAGGGAAAAGGGGGAACAAAGAGTAGATTAAGTAAAAAGAAAATAAATAGCAAGATGGTAGGTTTAAGTTGAAAAATATTGAAATTTTTATTAAATGTAAGTGGCTTAAGCACACAAATTAAAAGGCAGAGACTTATATTAGAGTTTTTAAAGCAAGACCAATTATATATTCTCTAGAAGATACTCACTTTTGATATAAAAACACAAATAGATTAAAAGTAAAACAATGAAAAGGATATGTCATGCAAATACTATTCACAAAACAGCTGGAGAAGCTATTTTAATATATACTAGACTCAATATTATCAGTGATAAAGAGAGAATAAAGTGGTAAATTCATCAAGAGGACATCACAATCCTGAATGTGTATGCAACTAGTAGGAGAGATTCAGAATATATGAAGTAAAAACATACAATAGAACAAAGAAATAGATAAATTTATTATTACAATTGGAGATTTCAACATTCCTCTTCCAGTAATCAATAGAACAGGTAGACAGAAAATCAATAAGAATATAGAAGACTGGGCTAGGTGAGGTGGCTCATTTGTTTACTCTCAGCACTTTGGGAGGCCAAGGCAGGAGGATCACTTGAGTCCACAAATTTGAGACCAGCTTGGGCAACATAGCAAGGCAACATTTTTACAGAAAATTTAAAAATTAGCCAGGCATGGTAGTGTGCACCTTTAATCCCAGCTACTTGGGAGGCTGAGGTGGGAGGATGGCTTGAGCCCAGGAGAACAAGGCTGCAGTGAGCTATGATCACACTACTGTACTCTAGCCTAAGTGACAGAGCAAGACCCTGCCTCTTAAACAAACAAACAAAAAAGGAATACAGAAGACTTGAACAACACTATCAACCAGCTTGACTTAATTGACATCTACAGATTATGCCATCCGTCTATAGCAAAAGACACATTCTTTTCAAGTGTTTATGGAACATTGACCAAAACAGATTATATTCCGTGTTGTAAAACAAAACTGCCTAAATTTAAGAGTATTGAAATCAGGCAAAATTCCCTTATCACAACATAATTAAACTAGACATCAATAACACAAAGTATCTGGGAAATCTAAATATTTGGAAACTAAACAATACATTTCTAAATAACCCATCCTTCCATATTTCAAAGAATTCACAATTTAAATAAAACCATATTTTGAATTGAATGAAAGGGAAAGCACAATCAACCAAAGTGGGTGGATTACAGATAAAGCAATGCTCTGAGGGAAATTTGTAGCATTAAGTGCTTACATATTAGGAGGAAAAGATTATAAATTAATGGTTTAAATGTCCACCTAAGAAATTTAAAAAGTTGCAAGTCAAACCCTAAATAAGAAAACAAAAGGAAATAATAAAGAGTATAAATTCATTTTTAAAAGGGAACAGAGAAAACAATAGAAATCATGAAACAAATGACTAGTTCTTCAAAACACATGTAGCGGGAATTGACACCACAGCCATGATCTCTAAACCTAACAAAGATTCCCTGGGATTATGTCCTCAAGTAAAGACAAAATAAATAGATAAACAAAATAAAAAAATAAACCTAACAAAGACTACAAAAAATCTCAAACCAATGTCTTTATTCATGATATTAAACCTAAAAAAAAAAAATCCTTTAAGATATTTAGTAAATTAAATCCAGTAATACATCTCTGAAAAGGGTAATACAGCATAACCAAATGGGGTTCATCCCAGAAATGTAAGGTTGGTTTTTACAAATGCTCCCCAAAAGACATTCACAGCTTAATCCCTGTAAATTTACATTAACTTATTTGGAAAAAGGGTCTTTGCAGATGAGATTACATTCAAGACTTTGAAATGAGGGGATTATTCTGGATTATCTGGGCAGGCCCTAAATGCCATCACAACTGTCCTTATAACACAGAGGGAGATTACACACCCAGCAGAGGAGGAGGCAATGTGGCCACAAAGGCAGAGTGTAGCATGATATGGCCACAAGTCAAGGAATGCCAACAGCCCTCTTCAGACGACAGACCTCACCATCTGCCAGGGTAGGGGTGGGGCAGGCACTCAGTGGCACATATTTGGAGAAGGGGCTTAGAGAGCTAATTCCCTTTTTTTATTTTTTTAACTACCTCTTAAACAGCTTTCAGAGAACTCTTTCTATGTTAGCAACTGTGAAAGGAAAATAAATCTCAGGACCTCAAAATCACTAAGGCAAAGGGAAAAGGCAAGCTGGGAACTGTGTCAGGCAAACCTGCCTCCTATTTATTTCTAAATAAGATAGCTACAAAGACTTTTTTTTAAGTTACATACCTCCCTCACAATTTGCCAACTAGGAAAACCCTATGGGCCCCAGGATGTAAATGGACAGCTTATCTTCACAGGTGCAGGACAAAGGGCAGAACACTAAGTCATCCCTCTGCTGGCCTGAGACAAATACGTATCTGATTGCTTCCTCTGATGTAAAAGTGCAGATTCTCTGAACTAGACATAAGTGACTGTTTCTCTACCCAGCCCTTGCCCCACATGTAAATTATGTATTCAGTGAAAGACTGATCAGACTCCAAAGAATTCAACTGTTTGTCTCTTACCTATCCACACCTCTTAAAAATTTCTTCCTCTTTACCCAATATTCACTCTTTCCCCTTTGAATACTAAAGCCCTCAAAATCATCTTTGGAGAAGGCACAGACCTGCCTGCCAGGCATATGTCCTTAACCTTGGCAAAATAAACTTTCTAAATTGATTGAGGCCTATCTCAGATACTTTTTAGTTCACACAACACACATTCCTTCCATCACCTCCTTCAAGAGGTTTCAATTCCCGGGTCTTTTGAAGGTCCTGTGATACAATCCAGGTGAGTTCCCAGGTTTGTAAGATTTGTCAAGTAAATTACCACTCTTCTATTGGCTTTCCAGCTAACAGAAATGAGTTGCTCCCCACGCTGTGGATTCAGGCCTTTTAAAATAATCCCTTTACTGTAGCTTTGGAGAGATTTTGGAAAAGAGCAAAATTAAATACATGTGTTTGATTTGCCGTTCTCTGCTCAGGCTTCCATTTTTCAACTTCTGAAGCTGTGTTGACAACTTTATTCCATTGTCATCTCCTTGTTATTTTACACTTCTCTTTTAACTTTAGTCAATCGAGTGGGATATTAGGAGGGGGCAGAGAGAAATCCACATATTCAATCTACCATGTTTAACACTCCAATTATTTGCGTAGGCTACATTCCTTCCCAGAAATGGAACTGCTGGTGTCAGAGGGCTTGCACAATTTTAAGACTTTTGATAGAGATGGTCAAATAGTCCTCTAGGAAGTTTGTACTAATTTATAGTTGAACCAGTAAGTTATGAAAGTGTCGATTTCTCTATATCCCAACAAGCATTGTGCAATATTATTCCTGTTAAGCTTTGCAAATCTGTTATGGAGAAAAACTATATCTCATTTTGCATTTATTTTTGCTACTGAATATCAATATATTTAATGTATTTGTTAGCTGTTAGTTTTGTGAATTGCCTACTCATGTAATTTTCCAGTTCTTACAATTAAGCTATACATTTCTTACTGATTTTTAAGAACACTTTATATAGAGAAGATTGACTCCTATATTTTTATTGCAAAAAAAATTCCACTACTTTTTTCTTTTACTTTTTTCATCATAATAGTTTTCTCAGTATGAATTTCTACTTTTTATGTAGTCAAACCTATCAGCATCTTACTTTATTGCTTTGTTCTAGTGGCAAGAGTAGAAAGGATTCCTATTTGAAATTTATTTTTTGTAAAAAATAAGGAAGAGAATCCAACCATATTTTTGCTTTAAAAGAATCCAATTATGCGTGTGCCATTTACCAGACAGCCCACTCTTTCCCTGCTGAAATGAAATCTTATCTTTACCTTATACTAAACCCTTATAAACACTTGTCTTTGTTTGGACTTTCTATTTAATTCTACTTTTACATTTGTGTGTTCTGATGTTGGTGCCACACTCTTTTTATTTACTATAGTTTTAAAATTCTGTATATCTTATCTGGAAGGGTAAGTATCTTTTCATTACTTTGCTTTTTCGTAATTTTGTTGACTCTTCTTTTATATTGAATCTTTACATAAACATTAGAACGTTTCTGGCAGGTTGAAAAAAATCATTGAGAATTTGTGGAAATTATGTACGACCAACAGATTAATTTGAGGATAACTTATCCATTTATGATATAGTCTTCTCACATAGAAATTAAATTAAATGTTACATCTCTAATTATTGCTATTAGGTTGAATTGCATAAAACTGCTTATATTTGACCTTTTGACCTACAAAAACTAAAATTTTATATGTTTTAACATAATAGTACTCAAGAAATTGTTCCTTAGAATTGTATTTTCATTTTTTCAATGCAACTCAGATGTAGAGAACTGGATTAATCATAACCATTGGTTTATGACTCATTCTCACTGGTCCACATGTGACCTGCTTTTATGCATTCATTTATTTAGTTGGGTAGGCCATGTGGTATCTTGTCTTCAAGTCGAGTGCCATCAATTCTTCCCTTTCTTGTATCACGTTTTTCATCCTTTGAGAGGTAGAGTTTATTCCTCCTCTTGCCTTTATTTCTGAGACTAGGTCATAAGAAGACTTGCAGCTTTTACCTGGGCCTCTCAATGCAGTCACTGTTAGAGTCCTGAGCCACCATGTAGGAGGTCCAACTACCCTGAGGCCACCATGTTGTGAAAAAGCCTAAGCTAGCCCCATGGAGAGAAAGGGAGCAGCACCTGACCAACCCCCAGATGTTTCAGCCCCAGCTGTTGTACTCATCCCAACTGAGACCCCAGCCATTGTGGAACAAGATACGCCTCTCTGTGCCCTACCTGAACTCCAGAGAATCATAAGGTATAATAATAACAAAGGTTATTTTAAGCCATTCAGCTTGGAGTGGCTTGTTATACAGCAGTAAGTAATTAAAATGGATAGTTTTAGTTAGTTAGTTAGCTTTAATGATTACATAAGCATCTATGAAACCACCACCCAAAACAGGCTTGGGCCTTGACAATAACCTACATCTAAACATGATCTCCCTCCATACCATTTCCCTGCCTGTCTCAACTCAAATGAATCATCATCCATAATCCCTGTATTCATCACTTAAATATTTTATTTTTGTATAGTTTTTCTGCATCTATCTATTCATTCAAATGTACATATTTTTATTTTAACTTCACAAAAGTGATATTGTGCTGAATCTTTTGAGAGTTACATTTTTCACTTAATATTATATTACTATGATTCATCCATATTGTTGTATATCATTTTAGTTAATTTGTTTTGACTACTATGTAATATTTTATCATATGAATTTATAACAATTTACTCATCCACTCTTCCACTGATGGACATTTAAATTGCCAGATTTTTGATATTGTGAACACTGCTATGAACATTCTTATGCTTGTTTTCTCTGTTATACATGTGCAAGTTTCTCTTGAGTATATATGTAGGATTAGCTCAAAAGGTAGGATAAACTTTAGGAGGTAGTACCAAACTGTTCTCCACATTAGTTGTGTCCATTTAAATCCCCACCAGCAAGATATGAGAAAGAGGTCCCTTGATGGCATATCCTCTTCAACTTTTGGTGTTGTCAGACTTGTTCATTTTTGCCAATTGGATGTATGTTTAAAAACATCCCATTGTGGTCTTAATTTGCATTTTCTGATCATTAATGATGCTGAGCATCTCTTCATCTATTTGTGGATGATATGTGTTTCCTCTTATGTGAAATGTCTGTTCACAGTTTCAGGAAATTTTCTATTGGGTTGTATGTGCTTTTCTTATTAATCTATAGGAGTTCTTTATATATTCTTAATGCAAATCCATTATCTGTAGCTACTGCAAATATCTTCTCTCAGTTTCTGCTTTGCATACTTTCTTTTCTTTCTTTCTTTATTTATTCATTTTAATTTTTACTTTAGGTTCAGAGACACATGTACAGGTCTGTTACATAGGTAAACTTGTGTCACTGGGATTTATTGTACAGATTATTTCATCACCCAGGTGCTAGGCCTAGTACCCAGTAGTTATTTTTTCTGATCCTCTCCCCTCATCCCATACTCCACCCTTTACTACACCTCAGTGTCTGTTGTTCCCCTCATCGTGTTCATGAATTCTCATCATTTAGTTTGTTCTTATAAGTAAGAATATGCGGTATTTGGTTTTCTGTTCCTGCATTAGTCTGCTAAGGATAATGGCCTCCAGTACCACCTACGTTCCCACAAAAGACATGATCTAATTCTTTTTTATGGCTTCATAGTATTCCAAAGTATATATGTACCACATTTTCTCAGTCTGTCACTGTTGGAAATTTAGGTTGATTCCATGTCTTTGCTATTGTGAATACTGCTGCAATGAACATTCATGTGCATATGTCCTTATGGCAGAATAATTTATATTCCTGTGGGTCTGTACCCAGTAATGGGATTACTGGGTTGAATGGTAGTCCTGTAGCTCTTTGAGGAATCACCACACTGCTTTCTACATGGTTGAACTAATTTACACTCCTACCGACAGTATACAAGCATTGCCTTTTCTCCGCAACTTTGTCGCCATCTGTTATTTCTTGACTTCTTAATAACAGCCATTCTGACTTGTGTAAGATGGTATCTTATTGTGGTTTTGATTTGCATTTCTCTAATGATTAGTGATGTTGAGGTTTTTTTCACATACCTGTTGGCCACATGTATGTCTTTTGAAAAGTGTCTGTTCATGTCCTTTGCTCACTTTTTAATGGAGTTATTCAGGTTTTGCTTGTAAATTTGTTTAATTTCCATATAGATGCTGGAAATTAGACTTTTGTCAGATGCATAGTTTGCAAATATTTTCTCCCATCCTGTATGTTGCCTGTTTACTCTGTTGATAGTTTCCTTTGCTGTGCAGAAGCTCTTTTGTTTAATTAAATTCCATCTGTCAATTTTTGCTCTTGTTGTGATTGATTTTGGAGTCTTCATCATGAAATCTTCACCAGTTCCTATGTCCAGAATGGTGTTTCCAAGGTTGCTTACCAGAATTTTTATAGTTTTGGGTTTTACATTTAAGTCTTTAATCCATCTTGAGTTTATTTTTATATGTGGTGTAAGAAAGGGGTACAGTTTAAATCTTCTGCATATAGCTAGCCAGTTATCATAGCACCATTTATTGAATAGAGAATCCTTTCCCCATTGCTTGTTTTTGTCTTGTTTGTCAAAGATTGGAAAGTTGTAGGTGTGTTGCCTTATTTCTGGACTCTCTACTCTTTTCCATTGGTTTATGTGTCTTGTTTTGTACCAGTACCATGCTACTTTGGTTACTATAGGCTTGTTGTATATTTTGAAGTCGGGTGATGTGAGCCTTCAGCTTCGTTTATTTTGCTTAGGATTGCCTTGGCTGTTCAGGCTCTTTTTTGGTTCCATATGAATTTTAAAATAGTTTTTTCTAGTTCTGTGAAGAATGTCATTGGTAGTTTGATAGGAATACCATTGAATCTGTAAATTGCTTTGTATCCATGAGCATGGAATGTTTTTCCATTTGTTTGTGTCATGTATGATTTCTTTGAGCAGTGTTTTGTAATTCTCACTGTAGAGATTTTTCACCTCCTGGTTAGCTTATTCCCAGGTATTTCATTCTTTTTGTGATAATTGTGAATGAGATTGTATTCCTGATTTGGCTCTCAGTTAGCTGTTGTTGGTATATAGGAATGCTAATGATTTTTGTACATTGATTTTGTATCCTGAAGCTTTGCTGAAGTTGTGTATTAGCTGAAGGAGATTTTCAGCCAAGACTAAGGCTTTTCTAGGTAAAGAATCACGTTGTCTGCAAACATAGATAGTTTCACTTTCTCTATTCCCATTTGGATGTGCTTTATTTCTTTATCTTGCCTGACTGCTCTAGCTAGGACTTCCAATACAATGTTGAATAGGAGTGGTGAGAGAGGGCATCTTGTCCTGTGCCAGTTTTCAAGGGGAACCCTCCCAGCTTTTGCCCATTCAGTATGATGTTGGTTGTGGTTTTGTCATAGATGGCTCTGATTATTTTGAGGTATATTTCTTCTATACCTAGCTTATTGAGAGTTTTTAATATGAAAGGATTTTGAATTTTATTGAAAGCGTTTTCTGCATCCATTGAGATAATTGTGTGGTTTTTGTCTTTACTTCTGTTTATGTGATTAATCACATTTATTGATTTGCATATATTGAACCAACCTTGCATCCTGGGAATGAAGGCTACTTGATCATGGTGGATTAGCTTTTTGACGTGCTGCTGGATTCAGTTTGCAAGTATTTTCTTCAGGATTTTGTCATCAAGAGGCCAGTTTATCAATAATATTGGCCTGAAGTTTTCTTTTTTGTTGTTGTTGTGTCTCTGCCACATTTTGGTGTCAGGACAATGCTGACCTCATAGAATGAGTTGGAGTCCCTCCTCCTCAATTTTTTGGAGTAGATTCAGTAGGAATGGTACCAGCTTTTCTTTGTACATCTGGTAGAATTTGGCTGTGAATTCATCTGGTCCTGGGCTTCTTTTGGTTGGTTGGCTATTTATTACTGATTCAAATTCGAAGCTTGTTATTGTCTGTTCAAGGAATCAATTTCTTCCTGGTTCAGTTTTGGGAGAGTGTATGTGTCCAGATATTTATCCATCTCTTTTCGGTTTTCTAGTTTGTGTGCACAGAGGTGTTCATAGTAGTTTCAGATGGTTATTTGTATTCCTTTTGTATCAGTGGTAACATCTTCTTTGTCATTTCTAATTGTGTTTATTTGAATCTTCTCTCTTTTCTTCTTCATTAGTCTAGCTAGCAGACTATCTATCTTATTAATTTTTTCAAAAAGACTAACTTCTGGATTCATTGATCTTTTGAATGGTTTTTTGTGTCTCAATTTCCTTCAGTTCACCTCTGATTGTGGTTATTTCTTGTCTTCTGCTAGCTTTGGGTTTGGCTTGCTCTTGTTTCTCTAATTCTGTTCGTTGTACTGTTAGGTTGTTAATTTGAGATATTTCCAGCTTTTTTATATTGGTGTTTAGTGCTTTGAATTTCCCTCTTAACATTGCCTTAGCTATTGCCCAAAGATTCTAGTATGTTATATCTTCGTTCTCATTAATTTCAAAGAACTTCTTGACTTTAGCCCTAATTTCATTATTACCCAAAAATCATTCAGGAGCATGATGTTTAATTTCCATGTAATTGCAAGGTTTTGAACAAATTTTAAAATCTTGACTTCTATTTTTATGGTGTTGTGGTCTGAGAGTGTATTTGGCACAATTTTGGTTCTTTGGCATTTGCTCAGGATTGTTTTATATCTGATTGGTCAGTTTTAGAGTATGTGCCATGTGGTGATGAGAACAATGAATATTCTATTGTTTTGGGGTGGAGAGTTCTGTGGAGGTCTAGAAGATCCATTTAGTCCAATGTTGAGTTCAGGTTCTGAATGTCTTTATTAATTTTTTGCCTCAATGATATGTCTAATACTGACAGTGGAATGTTGAAGTTTCCTACTATTATTGTGTGGGAGTCTAAGTCTCCTTGTAAGTCTCCAAGAACTTGCTTTAGGAATCTGGGTGCTCCTGTGTTAGGTGCATATATATTTAGGATAGTTAGATCTCATTGAATTGAACTCTTTACCATTACATAATGCCCTTTTTTGTCTTTTTTGATCTTTGTTTAAGTTTGTTTCATCTGAAATTATGGTGGCAATCCCTGCTTTTTTCTGATTTTCATTTGGTTTGTAGATTTTCCTCCATTCCTTTATTTTGAGCCTATGGGTGTCATTACATGTGAGATGGGTCTCTTGAAGACACCATACCATTGGGTCTTGCTTTTTTATCCAGCTTGCCACTCTGTGCCTTTTAAATGGGGCACTTAAGCTGTTTACATTCAAGGTTAGTATTGATAAGTGTGGATTTTCTCCTGTCATTGTGTTGTTAGCTGGCTATTATGCTGGCTTGTTTGTATACTTTCTTTTATATGTCTTTTAGGCAACTAAGATTCTTAATTTTAATATAGACAAATCTATTGATTTTTTCCTTTACAAGAAAAACTTTCTGTCTTTTTTCAAAAATATTTTTATACCTGGAGTTTTAAATTCAGGATATTAATGCATAAGTTCACAATCTATCTTGAGTTGATTTCTGTATATAAAAAGAGGATTCCAATTTTGTCAACTTCTATATGAATAACTATTATTTTCTAGTTATGTTAACATCTTTACTGATCTGATATGACACCTCCTTCTTGTACCTAAATTCCACACATGTCTGGGCTGGACTGGGTTCTGTATTAGTATTAGTATTTGATGATATAACTTTTTCCTTCCTTTTACTTTTAATTTGTCCTGGTACTTAGCTTTAAATGTGCCTTGTAAATAGCATAAATTTATATTTTAAACTCTATTCTGTCAATCTTTGCATTTTACCCATTAAGTTAAATTCATTCATATTAATTCTAATTATTTATATATATTTGGACCAGTTTCTATTGTCTCAGATGTTCAGTTGTCCTATTTTTAAATGTTGCTTTTCAATCCTTTATTTCCTCTCTAATTTGACAAGAATTTTAGCACACTTTCACATTCCCTTAGTCTTCCCTACGTTCCAATCTCAATCATGCTGATATCATCTATACCATGGCTTTTCAAATGCTCAAAGGGCCTATAACCCTTCTTAAAAGGCAGATACTGATTCTGCATGATTCTGAGATGGGGCCTAAGACTTTGCATTTATAACAAGCTCCCAGGTAGTACTGATGCTGATGCTGGTTCAAACACTACATTTTGCATTGCAAGGACCTAGATTTGTGCCATCCAATATGGTAGCCAAATTCTGGGTTTGCATTTTCTCTTTATACTCTTCATCCAAAATAGCTTTTGGTGTGGATCTTTCTATGACAAATGTTATGAAACTTTCTGGGATTAAGAATATTTTTATTATGCCCTCATATTTAAATGATGTTTTTTGTTTTTTGTTTTTTCTTGAAACAGGGTCTGGCTCTGTCACCCAGGCTGAAGTGCAGTGGCACAATCTCAGCTCACCGCAACATCTGCCTCCCAGACTCAAGCCATCCTCTCACCTCAG
>NW_012102210.1:1396486-1400042 GCF_000951045.1 Mandrillus leucophaeus
TTTTGAGATGGAGTCTCACTCTGTCACCCAGGCTAGAGTACAGTGGTGCTATCTTGGCTCACTGCAACCTCCGCCTCCCGGGTTCAAGCAATTCTCCTGCTTCAGCTCTTGAGTAGCTGGGATTACAGGCACGTGCCACCATGCCTGGCTAATTTTTACATTTTTAGTAGACATGGGGTCTTGCTGTGTTGCCCAGGATGGTCTCTAACTCCTGGGCTCAAACAATCCTCCCACCTCAGCCTCCCAAAGTTTTGGGATTATAGGCATGAGCCACCGTGCCTGGTCCAGTTCTTTATTTTAACCACTATATTTTTCATACCTAATATTTCTACATCACCTTTGTGTTTTCTTGTTCTTGTTCTAAGATATTAGATACAGCTGAGAAATAAAAATAAAATCTGAAACCCCCCCACAACTGACTAAATAGACCCTGCTCTTGGACAAGGGGACCCCAGGGAAACCTGAGTTCCTGACATGATGGGATGGGAGGTTGCACATACTTTGTTATACCCTCTTCCCTTGCTAACCACCATTACATTTTTTCCTTTAAAGTATAAACAGAAACCAGCCCTTTTAAAATACTCACTTCACTACTGATATCAACCAACCAACTGACTGATGCTGCCCCTCCTTTTTTGCAGTTTGACGCAACTGACCAGCATTCCTTCCTAAGAGACCACAGACCACTGAGTGGTTCTGGCCAGTCTACAGAGAATGCAGTGAGGGTTTTCATGTCCTCTGCTTCACCTTTTGACATCAGAGGCTGAAAACTCTATCCTTGGAGCATGCTAATGCCACCATTTTTTGTACATGTGACCCATGAAGGGGTATGAAGCTCAATGGCACATGCACAGGTTTCTCTACTCATAAATATTCATGACTCCTCCTAGAGCTTATAGAATATATATATATATATTCGGCCAACACATTCAGCATAAATCCCTTTCTTATTCTTCTGACCCTTGAAGCGCTTGTTTCTGGTTTCTGACCAGAGGCTACCCTTCCCAGTCTGTGGAACTGGCCTCCCTTCAGGCTGTAACTATTTATAAGAAATAAAATTTTCCTTTCAAATTTATGAACCCCATTACTTCAGTTGACCCTGCTAATATATTCTCTTATCACTTTTAGCTTATTACTCTAGTTTTACATTGGTGGTTTGTCTATTTTAATATTTCTTTCTCTGAAGAAATCTGTACTCTGGTTGTGCATTTTTTTTTTGTTTGAAATACTATGAGTCTAATCTGTCTTATTTTAACCTGAACTCATTTTTTTCCCTGGGAATATTGCCTTCTCTGTTAATACAACTGGGAAAAGGCCAGATCTCTGTCTATGTGAGTTCCAGGGAGCTGAGGAGGTGGAAGAATCCTACGGTGAAGAGGTTAGGAACTGAAACTCATCTCAACCATTAGTCACCCCACAAAATAACTCTTTGGGACTGGGCTTCATACACCCTTTGGATCCCAGAAAGAAAGAACACTATGAGAAGGTTCCCCATCCCCAACTTACCCCACCCAACATAACTCACCTGCCCTGAGGACTTGGAGAGGGAGGAGTGAGGAAGCAAATGTCCAAAGTTAATTAATATCTACCTGTTTTTCTTAGTTCCTCAAACTTACCTTGCATTTCTGGAATGATCCCTATTTTTATAGAGTGTGTTATTGTTTTCACATACGAATGCTCTTGATTTGCTCATGTTTTATTGATGGCTTGTTCACTAGCATATTATTCAGTAGCTTTCCATTTTGTGCTATTTCATCAAGTTTTTGTATTAGGTTTAAAAAAATTTATTAAATAAATTGAAAACTTCTACTTTTTTATCTATGCCCTAGAGCAATTCAAATTGCATAAACATTCTCTTGGGTTTGAAATAAATCACTTGCAAATAGATCTACTTTCTGTTCTTATGGCATAGTTTGAAGGAGATGGATATAGGTGGCAAAGTTCTTCGTAAACTTCTCAATTTATTTCATATTTTTGCTATATTCAGATTTTCTAGTTCTTTTCAGAGTCTATTTTAGTTATACTTTTCTTAAAAAGCAACCAATTCATCTGTATTTTCCAATTTATGCATCTTACAGTGTTCTTTTTAAAAATAGCTTTACTGAAGTATAATTTACATTAAAAAATTCATCCATTTTAGGTACAGTTCAATCTATTTTAACAAACTAATGCATTCCTGTAATCTTCACTGAGAATATGGAGTATTTTTTAGTATTCAGAGTCATGCCAAAAGTATTGACTGCAAAGGCAGCCAGTAACCTCTCCCAACCTCTGCCCCAAGCAACTACTGGGTTGCTTTCTATCGATATAGCTCTGCCTTTTCTGAAATTTCATATGAATGGAATCAGACACAATTTGTCTTTTGCGTTTGGCATTTTTTGCAAAGTATAATGTTTTGGAGATTCATTCATGCATGTATCAGTTTTTTGTCCCTTTTTATTACTGAGTAGTAGTATCTTGTATAAATATACCAGGTTTGTTTATCCATTCACCAGTTGGTGAACATGGTTATTTTAAGTTTGAGTCCCCCCACCCCAAATATATTCAGATGTGAATCCCTGGTACCTGTAAATGTTACTTTACATAGAAAAAGCACCTTTGCAGATATAATTAAGGATTTTGAGATGGATAGCTTATCCTGGATTATCAAGGTGGGCCCTAAATGTAATCACACATATCCTTATAAGAGGAAGGCAGAGGGATATTTGACACACACACAGATGTGAAGACCAAGCAGAGGGAAATTTGAAGATGCTGGAGCAATGCAGCCACAAGCTGAGAGATGCCAGCGACCACCAGAACCAGAAGAGGCAAGGAATGGCTTCTCTCGTGGAGCTTGCAGAAGAAACATGGCCACGCCAACACCCCGATTTCAGCCCAGTGAATCTGTTTTTGTACCTCTGGCCTCCAGAACTGTAAGAGAGTAAATGTATGTTGTTTTAAGCCACCAAGTCTGTAGTAAGTTGTTACAGCAATACTACAAAGAAAGTTGGTATAACCTTTGTATGCAAGTCTATCTGTGGGCATGTTGCTCATTTCTCTTAGATAAACAAATGGGATTGCTGGGATATAGATCTAAATTTATATAAGAAATGGACTGTTTTTCAAAGCAATATGTGGGAGTTGTCATTGTTTCACATTTTTATCACTATGTGATATTTTAGTCTGTTCATGCTGCTACAACAAAGTACCTGAAACTGGGTCATGTATTAATATAAATAATCAAAATGTATTTCTCATAGTTCTGTAGGCTGGGACATCCAAGATCAAGGCATCAGAAGATTTGGTGTCTAGTGAGAGCCTGGCTTCTGCTTCCAGGATGACACCTTGAATGCTGTATCCTCATATGGCAGAAGGGCAAACAGGATTTAGTTAGTTCCCTCTAGTCCTTTTATAAGAGCACTTATCTGTTTGTGAAGGCAGAGCCCTCATGATCTATCACTCCCCAAAGGCCATACCTCTTTTTTTTTTTTTTTTTCTTTCTTTTTAGATGAAGTCTCGCTCTGTTGCCCAGGCTAGAGGGCAGTGGCGTGATCTCGGCTCACTGCAACCTCCA
>NW_012102210.1:1401092-1402154 GCF_000951045.1 Mandrillus leucophaeus
GGTTTCACCATGTTGCCTAAGCTGGTCTCAAACTCCTGAGTTCAAGTGATCCACCTGTCTCAGCCTCCCAAAGTGCTAGGATTACAGGCATGAGCCACCATACCCATCCTGATGTTCTGATTTGATATAAAATTCTACTAAGTTCTTTACTTCTAATATTTTAAAAATAATATTCTTATGACTTCCTGTATCCAGTGCTTTTTTGAAAACTCTCTGAAAGTCAATCTGATTTTTGTTCCTTTGTGTGAGAACTACTCTCTCTCTGAAAACTTTTAAAATTTTCTCTTAGACTTTGCTAGTCTCAAATTTCACATTCCTATTTAGTTTTCTCTACCTATTCTTTACAGCTTCTTTCAACCTAAAGTCTTCTTCTTCTCCTCCTCCTTCCATTCTTCCTCCTCCTCCTTCCCCTCTACTTCACTTTGGAAAATTTATCACTATTATTTCTTCAAATATACCCTCCTCCACATTTTTTGTTTCTCTCTTTCTGGGTCTCCTATTGTATTAGTCCGTTTTCAGACTGCTATAAAGAACTATCTGAGACTGGGTAATTTACGAAGATAATAAGGTTTCATTGTCTCACAATGCTGCATGACTGGGAAGGCCTCAGAAAACTTACAATCATGGCAGAAAGGAAAGCAAGGCACATCTTACATGGTAGTGGGAAAGAGAGAGAGCAGGGGAAACAGCCACTTTTAAACCATCAGATCTTGTGAGAAGTCCTTCACTATTACAAGAACAGCACTAAGAAACCACTTCTATGATCCAATCACCTCCCACCAGTCCCTCCCTTGACATATGGAGATTACAGTTTGAGGTGAAATTTGGGTAGGAACACGGAGCCAAACCATATCACCCATTATCTAAATATTAGCACTTCTATTTTTCTCTTCCATGTGTCTTTGCTTTTTAAATAATATTTTTTCTATTTATTTGTCTTTTTCTTCTTTTCTAAGGGAGATGATTTCAATCTGGCCTTCCAAATTACTAATTTATCCCCAGAAAGCTCCAATCTACTACTTAGCCTAACTATTCTTTTCTTTTGTTTTTTTTTTTTTTTTT